>NC_068375.1:38252210-38596755 GCF_023724105.1 Carassius gibelio | reverse complement strand
AAAACAAAAGCCAGAAATAAAATAAAATAAAGTTTTTCAGCTAGCTGCCAAGGAAATAAAATCATTTATTTAGTTTAACTTGTGCTAAAATAATTCAAAGTGAAGAAAAAAAAAAAAAGTCAAGTCAACATTTCTTATTTTCATTTAGCTTACCTTAACTAAAAAAACAAAAACAACTAAAACTGACGCTGGACTTTTGGTAGTTTCTAGGATAGCAAAGTCCACTAAAGGAGGTAGAGCTTTCTCACATTTGGCTCTCAAACTCTGGAATAGCCTTCCTGATAATGTTCGGGGTTCAAACACACTCTCTCTGTTTAAATCTAGATTAAAAACACATCTCTTTCACCAAACAATCGAATAATGTATCTCTTAAATTGGGACTTCAGTTGTATTTGATCAAATGCACATTCTTACTCTTTATCTTGGGTTAAACTAATTAATTTTACTTTATTGGAACAGCAGCTATGCTAATTAAGTCTATGTGTTTCTCTGTTTTGCCACAGGATTTACACATACATACATACATACGCACACACACACACACACTCACATTTAAAAAAGCTGATAAAAAAAAAAAACTAAAATTACAGAAACGCCCTAAAAAGTATTAACAACCAACAAATCCTGCATCAAACTGATGTTATTTGCACAAGCGTCAGCAAAAGCACCACAGAGGTCACTTGGAAAAGCATTTAGACGGAGTGTTTGGGAAAGGCAGGGTTGGCACAAACACAAACCCTCCGTCAGTCGGCTCTGAGGTCTCGTCCGGGGAGAGAAAGCGTGAGGAGAGGTCAGCAGCGGGCCACTGTGCGGCTCTTGGCCGGCTGTACGGAGAGCATGTGATTCCACAGATCCACAGTCAGAAGTGTTTTCTGTCCGGATCTGCGTCTACAATATGGCTTTTGTTTGAGATCTGAGCCACTGATGAAGAGTAATGGAGGATAGGAAATGATCAGATATATCCCATTAATTTCACATAAATGTCCATGACACACAGATAAAACTTCATTAAAACTGAAATTAGGTTACGAAGGGGACTTTTCTCACACACCGCAGTAACCTTCTGACCTCTGCTTACCTCAACATAACATAACATAATAATCATAATAATGTATGAATCTGCAAATTTAAACGATTATAACCATTCAGTCCTGTTTATTAAGTCATATTAGTTAAAATTGGTTAATTAATGAATGTTTAACTCACTAATGGGCTTTAAATAATATTTTTGTAACTATTTATATTTGTTAATGTCAGTTAATATATATACATATTAATTCATATTCATTAAATACTTATAAACAAGGTTTCATTTATTAAAGGTATTAATTAACATCAACTAACAATAAATATATTATTTTATAATTAAACATATCTGTTAATGTGATTGGATATGCTTTACATTAAGGTCTCTTAATGTTAGTTAATGCATCAACATTATTTTGCAATTAACAATGTTTTTACAATATTCTATAATCTTTGTTAAAGTTGGTTAACAACAAGATATTTTCATTGTTAGTCCAGGTTAGTCCTTAAATATTACAGAAAGTATTACAGTAAATATTAAAACTTTTGCAATTAACAATTAAAACGGTAAAAAATAGAATTATTAAATTGATGAAAAAAAAAGATCAACGTAAATGACAAAGTAAAACTGATTGTTAGTTTGTAATGTAAACCGATGGAAGTTTATTGTAAAGTGTAAGCGATGACTAAGCCTTCACTATGACATCATAGAGAGAAAATATAAGGCAATAAAAAAACTCCGTGCTAAAACATCCACATTAATAAAGACCTATATGCTACAACAGGACATCAATGGGGAAATATGCTTTTTGGCAGCAGAGTGGTTCAGTGTAGCTCTACCAGCTGACTAACTAGCCAAACCTTGACCTCACACTCTCGGCTAAAGCCATACATTAGATCCAGAGAAACAACAGCTTGAAGAGCGTAAACAACACGGCGCCACTGACAACAGAGGTTTACTAACATCTCATGAACTAGAATACGGCTTTTCTCAAAAAATGGCTAACAGCTGCAAGATGTCAAATATAGTCATTGCTTTATTATTATTATTATTATTCATGCACACGCAATGATAATTTAAAAGATTCAGTCACAAACATATTCCAATACTGTTGAAAAGTTTGTTCTCTGTAAGGTTTTTTTTTTTTTTTTTAAGAAGGCTGCATTTATTTGATCAAAAATACAGTAAAAACTGTCAAATTATGAATTATTATTATAATTTCAAACAATTGAATTCTGTTGTAATATACTGTACTAATACTAATTGATTGCTGTGGTCAAAGCTGAATTTTCAGCATCATTAGTCAAGTCTTTAGTGCCACATGATCTTCAGAAATCATTATAATATACTGGTTTGCTGCTCAAGAAACATTTCTGACTACTATCGATGTTGAAAACAGTTGTGCTGCTTCATATTTTTTCCATATAATTTTAGCATAAAGTTATTTGAAATAGAAACCATTTGTAACCTTATAAATGTGAATATACTACTATAAACTACTGGGGTGCCTCAGGGCTCTGTTCTTGGACCGCTTCTCTTCTCTGTCTACATGGCATCACTATGTTAAAAAAAACCTTGCTACGTGTACTGCATTAAGCTAACCAAGACTTGTTATAGCACTTGCATATCCTTGCTATTTGATTGCTTCTATTGTTCTCATATGTATGTCCCTTTGGATAAAAGCGTCTGCTAAATGACTAAATGTAAACTGACTTCAGTAGCATTATTTGCCTGTTTTTTCTTTATTAATCCTAGTCTTCCTGTGTCGGTCCTCTATGTTTGATGTATTCTAATGAAAAAGCCACATGGCACACATTATTGTTTACAAAGTCTTCCGATTGCACACAAAAAAAACATATCCATAAGAGGAAGCCAAGAGGATGCAAGTTATTAATAAAAGCATTAATCACGTAGAGCACGTTAGCGGGTCATGATCAAAGCAGTTGTTGCGCTTGTAGACATACACAAACACACTGACCTTGTGACATATACAAAGGGGAACACACCAAATTATATGACGCAAGCTCTGAGAATATGATTTTTCCCAGCAGGAATCCACACAAAACCTCAAGCAGAGGGAGAACAGACGCTGTGTGTCAGAAGTCAATTCCCCTTTGACATTCAGATGATGTTTTTATCTTTGGGCGAGCACAGATCCTGATCTCCACCCACAGACCGAACCAATAAAACCAACGGCCCACATCTGAATCTCATCAGCTGAGCTGCAAACTGACAATTATCATTCATTACAGTCAGAGATCCTGAAACACTGCTGGACACACGGTGATGAACTCCAAAGATCTCAGATGGAGTCACCGCAGAAAACAAGGCCGTGTGGGACAATGAATGAAATATCACATGCAGATGATTCTACTATTGGGCTCCACTGCAAAATATTGCTTATGTACACCCCCATTCTAATTTTTTTTCTTGGAAATATATATATTTTTTATTTAGCAAGGATGCATTAAATTGATCAAAAGTGACAGTCGAGGCATTTATAATAATCAATGAAATGCTGCTCTTTTGAACTGTTTGCAACACCAATAATGATCAGAAATGTTTCTTGAGGAATGATGCTGAAAATACATTATAGCAATAAATTAAATGTTAAAATTCACATATATACAGTATATTTAAAATATATTTCACAATTCAACAGTATTTTGTCAGTTTTTGCTCAAATAAATGTGACCTTGGGGAGTAGAAAAGACTTCTTTGAAAAACACTGACCCCAACTTTTAATGGTAATCTTCTACATGAAAATATTTAAAGGAATAGTTCAATTGTACATTAAAATGATTTATTAACCCCAAACTGTCTGTCTGTATCTGTGGAACACATATAATGTCATTTAATCCAAGTGAATGATGGCGGTCATGCTCAAAATACAAATGAAAACGAAAGTAGAAAAACCAAAATAGATCGTAAACGAAATAATCCTTTCTAGTAAGTCTAAATAGAAACAGAAAAGAGGTATTAAGTCTTCGCTGCTGACTAATCGCTTCTCCATTAGACAGTTATTATAGCCTGACAGTCACGATCACTATAAAAAAAATAAAGATGGATGAAAAAATAAGTGTATGTTTGGAACGACAAACAATATCTAAAAGATTCATTTAAGCCACAATTAACTCAGGATTACACACATTTCTAAGCTGAAATGGTGGTGCCAAAAGGCATTCAGCCTGAATAACTGAAGTATATAGAGTGTGAAACACAAAAGATCATCTGGGATTGCATGACACCACAGTTAAAAATGACCTGGGATAAACAAAAGCCCATCAGCATGTTTAGCTGCTGTTTGCTGTGTGTACGGTGTGTGTAATGCGACGCTCTGCCGCACAGACTGTTTACCTGAAAACTCCAGAGGAATCTGTTGTATAACATGCCACTGACAGACACAGATACATCCCAGCATTCCTTTCTCTTCTAATGACTAAAACAAAAGACTGCGGCCCAGTGACTTTAAGAGCTTTGCCATGCATCCACTTCATCCACACACACACACACACACACACACACACTGACCTAGCTAACTACACCAGGACAGGGTCGACAAGAGTTTTAAATACTTTTATTCAGCACTAAATTGATATATAATATAATCATATAATAAAATAATTATATAATAATCTTAAAAACTTTTAATATTTACAAATTCTGGTAAATTAAGTTTCAATATAATATAACTACAACAATTTTAAACAACATTTATTTTTGGATTACCGTTCTTCAATCAAGTCAAGTTCTTAAGGAAGTCCTGTATAATTAGACTGGTTTAGCATCTTCACGTCCACCAGAAACGATCAGATGTGTGTATTAGCAATAAATAAATGGCTGCTGAGAGCAAGAAATAAATAGACTGAATGACAATAATCTTTTATTGCAGAGTCCCCACCAACAACCGGTCGGAAGCAATCGTTTAACAGTCAACGAGTGAAAAGTGCTGCTTTAAAAACAGCAGCGGCGCTTTGTGGTGGTCGACCGATATATCGCCAATGCCGATATATCGGCCAATATTTGTAATTTTTCAATTGAATGCTTTAAACTTTAAACTCGTGATTTCAAATTATTCTGCGCATTATGCATTTGCCCACTGTCATATTCATGTCATTTTCACTGTGTGCTGTATGTATCTATAATGAGGCATACCTGGCTTTATTTGAAAAACATGATTCCCAGTGAACACAAACTTCCCAGAATACTGAGTGCCCTGATGGTTACAGTGTTTACTTTCTTTTTAATTATATTTTGATTTAATATTTATTTGTGAAAATACGGTCATCTAAAGTATAAGCATGTTTCTTTCACACATTTATTTTTTAATCCATTGTCAAATGACTTAAAATTATCGGTTTTATATCGGCTATCGGCCCCGCTGCTTTCCAAGATATCGGCTGTCAAAAAACACAAATTGTTTGACCACTAGCGCTTTGAAGGATGTGAACTTACACACGGATCTCCTCATCAGAGAGTATTCAGTGCACTGACAGACTGTGAGCTAAAGCACGCCGTCAACACGATAAAACCCTCTCCGACAAGCGGCATCCTTACCATGCATTCATCCTCTTAAAAAGTATCACCAATTAAAAATATCCAAGCTAGGGAACACCGGCCACATTACAACCTCAACTGAAGTCGGTGCAAGGAGACAAAATAAAAGAGGCCAATGAATGGAAACTGTGAAAGTAGAAGGAAAAATCCTCATAAAGATCACAGCCAAGTGTTAGCGATTGGAAATCCCCCATTTAAAAGATTCAAAGACTCGCTGATAAATCTGTAAAGGAACAGACAAGACACACCTGCTGATGGAAACGCTGACCTCACCGCTCTCGTCTACAGCCGAAAGAAAGACGCATTTCATGCATTCATTGCTCGTCTAACTGCAGCTCAAATGTTTCACAGGGAAATCTGGTTAATAAGTTTAAACCGGTGCTATTCATCTTATGCTTATCAAGAGCTTTTCACAGTTAAAATTGTTAACCCAGGGTCACTTAACCCTTTGTTAATTAGTGGTTAAAATAACCAGTATTGATTTTATGACGGCCGAAGTCAATATGGAGTAGAGTGGCCAATAGCCAATATAAAGCGTTTTGAACAGTAATACAACATGCAGCAGTTCTCAAATGCAATGTGTGTTTTATTTAACATAATGTATCCTCAAATAATTAGAAATAAATCATTTAAAAAGGAAATCTATTTAAAAACAATTGAACTTGATAAAAAGAGACAAATTTATCAGCCAATCACAAGCCTCAATCACAGATTCATACTGTATGCATCATCTATTTCAAATAAACACTTCTAAACAGGAAATAAATACAAAATGATCTGTGATTGGTCATTTAAGGTGGAAAGTGGGAAGCAGTTGACCGGATCAAAAACTAGTGGTCAACCACTATTGATTTTCAGATTGGACCAATGTCTATTTCTTAAAGAGCAAGGTAGCTGATATATAAGCCTATATAAATGATATAAAAAAATATTTCATTTAAAGATAGAAGAAAAAAAAAAACATGCACAATTGCTGAAATTAAGTAGACATTTTTACAGAATATTAACTCAATTATAAATACAAATTTAAAACCAAATGTAAAAGTGTGCAACACTGCTTAAGCCAGTGCTAAAAGTGTCCTTAAAGGGACAGTCCACCCAAAAATGACATTCCTGTCATCGTTTGCTCATCTTCATGTCATTCCAAACCTCTATGGGTTTCTTTCTTCTGCTGAACACAAAAGATATTTTGAAGAAAGCTGGTAAACAAACAGTTTCCGTTCCCACTGACTTCCGAAGCATCTTTAGACATACTACGAGAGCCAATGGAAACCAAGACCAGCACTTTTTGAAACGTCATTTTCTGTGTTCCACCAACGCTATCTTATGACCAATTCGTACGTATTTTACAAGGTGGCTTATTCGTACGAATTTGTACGACCTCACTTGTACGATTTTATACAATTTGTCTAACGGTTAGGTTCAGGGGAGGGGTTAGGTGTAGGTCATTCGTACAAATTCATACGAATTGTGCAACTCGTAAAATACGTACCATTTGGCAAAAATCGTATGAAATTGTACGAGTGTGGTCGTACGAATTCGTACGAATAAGCCACCTTGTAAAATACGTACGAATTGCCGTGAGATCGGGTTAGTCATACAGTTTTGAAATTACATGAGGACTATGCTAGAAATCCATGGTTAACTGTACATCTCTCTAGTGCAAAGCCTATTAGAGAGTTAAATGAGGGATTATCGTCTTCATAGAGTTTTATTATGGATTTACACAAGAGTCAACAGAGGAGATTAATCAGGCTTTTACAGGTAGTTAAGAGTTCAAAACCACCACAGAGCCAATTATTTGTGAAATCTCAACTCAGGACATGCTACGAGTCGACACACAGACTTTAATCAGCTTCATAAAAACAAACCCAGAGTCCCTTCCTGTTGCTCTCGTCTTCATTCAAATCATCCAGAATTCCACAATGACACGAAGGAAACAACAAGCTATTAGTAGGCCATAAAAGCATGTCATCTGATTGGCTCGGTTTGGTGCAACCAGAAGTGATGGCACTGTGAACCCAATCATATACTGCAATAACCTGTAACATCTGCTAGCCTTCAATACATCACCACCGACACTCACAGGGGCGAATGATGTTGCACAAAGGCACGTGGAATGTGGTTTGCATCATTCACTTACATTACTGATGTAACTGTTATAAAGTCCAAACGTGTGGTAGTTTTGTTCTAGCATTGTTCTTCTGTGTTCAGAATGCAAATCAGGAACCGAAACAATTAGTAAATAAACTAATGATCAATTTCAGATTAGGCAGGGGAAATGGCATTTCTCAGACGTTGCTCTTTAAAAGCACAGGACATTTACTTCTTCAACAATTCCCGAGGAGAAATGAGAAGGAACAAAACTGAGTCAATGCATGATATATAACAAGTATGGGGAGCTTATATTGAAAGCTAAAGCTAAACCCATCTCCAGTGTTATTTAAGCATTATTTATATACTATTATAGAATTTAGAAATATTATAAATTATTATTATATTAATCAGATACAATTCTAGAATGTATTATAAAAAATATATTTTGAAATTTAAATGAAATTTCGGTTTTCATTTTAGTTTTATTGTGATGTCATTTAAAAAAAAATATTTATCCATTTTTAGTTTCAGTAGTTTATTTGTTTTACTTGTCAGTCAGTTGGCAAGGCAGCATTTCTAAACTTGACATTTCTAAACATTTGACTTTTACATTTTTCATTTAATATTTGTATGTTTATTTTATTTTGTTTTATTTTAAATTGTGAAATGTCCTGAATTCAGAGTGAAATATTGTTACTAAAACAGCAACCCGAACCATTATTTTATTTTTTATACTATTATTGAATATAGTAAAATTACAAATTATTTATTTTTAGACACTATCTTTATTTTATTTATTTATTCAAAAATATATATATTAATTTTAGTTAAAAGGTTTTAGTAATTTTGTTGATGTCATTTTAAAAATGTTTACAATTTATTTGTATTAAATATGTTTATTCCTTTATATATTTAATTAATTTCTATTTCAGTTCTAGTTCCAGTAATTGAATTGATTACTTGTCTAACTTTTCAGCTGAGTGGCAAGGCAGCATTTACTACTATAGAAGTTATAAATATTACAATTATTTGTAAAAATATTTTTATATTTTCAGTTTTCATTTTAAATTTTAGTTTAGTTTATGTACAGTAATTTTGATGTTATGTTTTTTTTAAATATTTGTATTAAATAGTTTATTTCCATAGATCTTTATTTTTATTTCAGTTCTAGTTCCAGTAATTTACTTGTTTAACGTTTCAGTATTTTTTCAATATTTATAAAGTTTTTTTTTCTATTGCAAGGTTTTCATTTAATGTTTTAATTAAGTTTTATTTAGTTAATTGTGAAATGCATCGACAGCAACCCAAATCCAGTCATTTTAGCATTATTTATATACTATTATAGAATTTATAAAAATAAATATACATATTTAAATACTAAATCGAATCAACTAATATTAAAGCCATTAAAAAAATATTTGTATATTTTCAGTTTTCATTTTATTTTAAGTTTTAAAAATTCTGTTGCGATCTTTCATTTTTTAATATATATTTCTATATCCCTTTCATTGATTTTTATTCCTTTTTTTTCATTGTTTAATAATGTTAATACCTCAACACAAACTTGTTTTTCAGTTAGTTGATAAGGCAGCATTTCTGATTTTCAATTTCTAAAAAACAATTCAATTTTCTAGATTTTTTTAATTCAGTTTTATTTTAAAGAAAATCACCATTTCAGGTTTCTACTACAAAATATGACATTTTATTCAGTGTGTTACTTGCACTTGTACAGTTTCTTTTGCTTTGTTTTTTGTCAGCACAGATCATTTTATCTTGGGAGAACATGATGAGAAATGTTTGCATTTATGCCGAGATCTCTTCTGAAACTCAAGAGAGATTCTTCTTTCCGAGAGGAACATTAGGAGACTAAAGCGAAAGCTGGAAGTCAAACATCAACAGGTCGGGACGGATGGCCTGTTATCATTATCAGTTTCCAAGAGGGAAATATAGACAGGAAATCCATCTGAACGAGGGGAGGGGAGGCCTATCGGAAGCACAGAGTAAACAAACTCCTTTTTAATCATCCAGACTCGCGTCTTCAACCTAACGCTTTGATCTCGTACTCCATTAATGCATCCATCCCGGCCTCCCTATCATCCGTCCTCCTGAGAGATCAGACGGGACAGGAGATAGTTTGGAAGAAGAAAAGTGGAGAGTTACACGATAGATACGAGGCTGCCAAGACGTCTGCTGTCACGCTCCTCGTAATCCAAGAAGCCATTTCTGTAAGGTCACACGAGAAACATGAGGTCAGTTTGCAGATCGGCTGACGATAGTGAAGGTTAGGTGAGAGCTGGGCAGCCATCAGAAGTACTTCTTTTAGCTGAAAACTGAATTAAAACATATGCATAAACTGTAGAAAAAAAAACTTACATGCATTATCATTCAAAAGTTTGGGGTTGGTGCGATTGCTTAAGCAGATCTAAGCAGAAGAGCAAAATCTCCCCCGAACTCATTTGACCCATCATGCCACACAGAACTACTGTAAGAGGATCTGATCTTAGATCCGTAGCTTCAGTCAGGGGCTCAGTAGAACCTGATACGCCTCTTTGTGAGCGTTTACAAAGGTTAAGCTGACCTCTCCGCCACAAAGCGCCAAACAAACGTGAAGGGAAGGAGGAGGAAACTAATCTAATAGACTTAGAAGGAAAGCACACTCTTTAAAACGAGTTAGCATCGTTTAATTGACCCACCGGAGGCTCAAACCGGACCCTCGCATCCACTGCTAGATTCAAAAACAATTTGGAAATTAATTCTTCCCTCAACACAAGAGTGACTGAAGTGTCCAGATCTGTCATTGCATTTTTTTTTCGGCTAAAGCGTGCATGTGCATCTTCTTTACAATAAATGCATTGTCGTTTTATTGATTTAATGCAACACATCCTCACATTTAAATCATTAGGAATCATTTCTCAATTAGAGTAATGAAATGCATGATGATTCAGTGTGTGCAACGAATGTACCAGCTTTGCAAAATATGCTCTTCTTAGTATTTTTGTCTTCTTGTTTCCAGTCATCTGCTCCCGGCCAGGTTATGTTCACACACAGTGACTGACTCGAAGTTACCTCTCTCTTTTGGAAACAGGCTTGACTTAGTACGCTTTCTCGGGTTTGACAAACCTTCCTTCTGAAACGGGCCTCTGATCATCTCTTCCTCTTGACAAGTTACAGCACAAAATAAACACGAGTGAACATCGGAAGCTATCTTGTTTTAACCGTGGAAGGACGCCAGTACGCACCATTTTTGATGTTCAAGCCCACCGACGTTAATCTACTCGACTCTGGTTTGTTTGTCGGACAACAGAGCAGATTCTGGGTTGTGATTGGTCAGATGGCCTGTCAATCAAACTCCCGGAAAAGGGTCGATTCAGACTTTTCCCTCGCAATTCTGTATCGTTTCACCAAAACCAAATTAGAATTAGAATCTTTCTTTCTCAAAAGTCTTTTTATATCTCACTTTCTTTTCTCAAATATAAGAGATTTGCGAGATAAAGTCATTATAACCTTGTCTTTATCCTGTGGGGGAAACAAGCTTCTTAGTTTATAATATTTAGTCCATATTTAAATACATTTTGGGGGTTGCTGTGTTTCTTTATTGGCATAAACAGCACCAGACACAAGTTATGCTTAGGCTATGCATCTGGAGAATTATGAAAGACAACCGGTGTGGTAAAAAGACTTCACATCATGTGTTTTACTGACGTACAAATAGCACGTCTGTACTGGAATATTAGAACGATATATAATCTAATATATTTTTGGTTTAAACAGCAAAAGGTACCACTTGTGTCAAATCAAATTGCACATTTGTAATGCAAAATAAACAGAGCCTCCATTAAAGACCAGCGGCTGCGCCAAGAGGCCGTTTCTCCTTAAATAAAACATTTCCACCATCATCATGTCTGATCTTGTTTTTCTCTGCCTGTGATCCGCCGACCGGCCCAGAAAAGCCAGTCGAATTTGGGTAGCGCCGCTCGCCAACCTGTGTCCTGGAGAAACAACATGCTTAGGAAGATCAAATGGGACGGGAGATGTGTAATTACTGGTGGTTATGAAAACTGGCTGTCATCCTCAACGCGGCGAATTCAGAGCCGCCCGAGGACAGCGAGGCAGACACGC
This sequence comes from Carassius gibelio, assembly GCF_023724105.1. NCBI lineage: Eukaryota > Metazoa > Chordata > Actinopteri > Cypriniformes > Cyprinidae > Carassius > Carassius gibelio. Next base: position 38,584,955 of record NC_068375.1, on the reverse strand, counting down.
CTGGAAAAGCACTAATCCAGCACACTTATCTAAAGAGGCATGTTGCTTCACTCATTCAGTTTGGAATTCAACACAGAGGCAAATGAACCGTAGACTGTAGGGCCAGGTGACATATATTAAAAGTTCACCTTGTATTGGACTGGAAATATAAAATTAACAACACTGTCAACATCATAATGATTTCAGTGCACTTCTTATTTGGCTAAAAGAACATCTTTAGACAAATTTAGTTATTTCTTCCTCTGATTTTAGATTTGTTTCTCATATGAAATGAATACAGCACTCAATTTTAACCTTTCAGTAGAGTCATCGCTACAAACACAATTGTTATTTCTTTAAAAAATAATAATAGTAGTAAAAAAATGGTCTAGAAAATATTGTAAATATTATTTTCACTTGGTGAAAAAAAATTGTGGAAAACAGGCCTTTATTTTTATTTATTTTTATTTTTTTACTGTATTTAATTGGATAAAAAAGTAAGTTATAGAAGAAAAATATAATGTAAATATTCTTCCTGGAGTTAATTAGGCAAAAAACATGAATTGATTGACAAGATTATTTTATGTATTTCATGTGTGTGTGTATGTATATATATATATATATATATATATATATATATATATGAGAGAGAGAGAGAGAGAGAGAGATTTTCTAAATATTTTATAAAAGATTTAAAGTATATATTTTTCCTTGTAGCATTTGTTCAACAAAACATGCCTTTATTACTATTTTAACTTGATGTTATTTGTTTATGAAATATTTTTTAATCTAAATAGCAAAAGTGAAAAAAACTAAGCAATTGCAAGGCAAATACATATAAATATCCAGATTTATACATCAAATATTGTCAAAAGACCAAAAAATATAGAGATATAATTCCCCCGGCCCTAGTGCACTCCATAATTTGATGCACAGTATAAAAACAAGCTTTACAGAAGTAGATCATTGGACAGCATTCATCCCAGCAGGAGATAAAAGTCGTAATGTTGAATTCATGTGGGCCGGCCAAAGGAAAAAGTAAGGGAAGAAAAGATAGCAACTTCCCCCTACCCCCACCTGCTTCTATCACTTTGTCCCCTAGAGGAAGGGAACATTATGGAGGAGGACAATGCGCCAAAGCAAGCCAGGCCTGTTGCAACAGGTTGGCAGTGCAACAAAAAGCATCGGTCTGTGCGACATGCTCTCTGTAACCAAGAGACTGATACCCTTCTGTAAATCAGACACACATGCATGCATTATCTTTCTAATAATTAGTTCTTCCCAATTGACGTTTCTTAACCAATGCAAAGCACTCGTTCAAATACAACTGCCGTCTTCAGCACCTCGAGAGTTCACAAAACACCCTTTTACTGGGCTTGAACTTTCAACCTTTGAGTTACAAACCCACAATGTTCATTTGCACAGGCTTGCATTCATAATTTACACTTTGCATGTAGATACTAGTTACCGGCAGGCATGAATAACACCACAAAACATTTGTGAATTTGATAAAACAGCCTAAATAAACTCCCAGACTTTCACTGAGGAGAGACCAGAATATCACAGAGACTTGGAGGGTGGACTTTCTCCACTTGAAACAGTAAGAAGCCACCTAGCAACCACTCCGAACACCTTAGCAACCACCCACAACACAGCACCGTTTTGGACATGCGGCAAAAATCTAGTTACAACTTGCAACCCGAACAGAGAAGCTAAATGCATTTTGCCAATAAAAGAAATCTCCAGAAACACTTTTCTTTATCCGTGTCTAATGAAGCAATCATCTTTTAATGTGAACTGCAGTCAAATTCAAACACAACCTCATCAAGACGATCACAAACACGCATTGCACTAACTCGGTTTTAGTTTATTTTTTATGATGCAATAACTCTTTCCCACAGGGATAAAGGCTTTCAAGATCCATTTACAGTTAGTGCATCCCCTCTGGCTTGATCTGGATGGCTCTCGCAGAGAATCGCAGAACCTGCAGCCTTCAAAGCCTGAACATCTGGCAGTATGGCCTCAGAGAACAGACCTAACAGTTTACAACACCACAAATCTATCAGCTCCAATAAGACCCGGGCGGTTCTTGGCACTCGCACAGATGCATTCGATGACATCCCAGGTGAGCGATTCTGCATGCGAGATGACAACAGTTCTCCGAGGAGACACAACATTAGCGCTGTACACTATGCCATCATGTTATTGATCATGCAAAGAATTGTTGGTTGGCGTTTCTGGCACTACATGACTTGTATTATGGCCCAAAACTGTAAAATAAAAGTTATTGCATTTTTTATTTGTTAACCATTTTGCTAGAAGAGCATGCATTTGCTGTTTCTTTGGGACAAATGACACTTGCTTTTTTTCTAACAACTAATGCATTGGCATTCAGACAGTTTTAAGTGTTGTTCAGTCGTCCAAATACTTTTTTAGTGTCACTGTCTGCCAGTTTATGCCTCAAAGACCAAAATGATCATGCAAAGAACTGTTTTCTGATACTATATATGACAAAACATCTACAGTGACGTCAAAAATAAAGAGAATGTGATTGAGCGCTTGTGCCGTTTCTTTAATATAAATGACACTTGCTTTGATCTAACATCGAATACACTGACATTCAGACAATCTGAAAAGACTCCAAATACTTTATAATGCCAATGTCTGCCAGTTTAAGCCTCCAAGAGAAAAGATGCATGAGATACACAACTGGATTGCCTTACAGATCTTGCAAGCTGTGTTGGTTTTCGGAGGAATGCAATAGAACCTTTCAGTGAACAGTTCTTGAACCATTTTTCCCAGTATAAAGAAACATTTTAATAATCTAAAGAACTTTTTTCCACTGCAAAGAATGGAAAATTCCAAGAAGATGCCAACAAAGAACATCAGTCCAATGCATGACTGAAAAACCCTGAAAACATCTTCCAGCTCTTACCTGCATCAGTTTCCCTTCAGCATAGCCAGTGCTGCCCCCGGCGAACACCCCTTCTAGGGTGATGGGCCTGCTGGTGGGCTCCTGCTTCAGCAGTGACACCTTGATCATGGCTCGGGGTGTGGAGCGCTCGGACTCCACAGCAGCGGCTAGTTCCAGGCCCGTGTGACCCAACGCCACCTGCGAGGCAGCCATGAGCAGCCACGGCCAGAGCCCGGCCAGTCGCCGCACAGGGACCCTCATTGTCCTGGCCGCAGTGGCGGGCCCCAGCCATACATTATGCACTTTCCACAAAGCTATCCGTCCAATCAGAGCTCAGATAAACGACAGGAGAATCCTTAGAGGTCACTGAAACTGTCCAAAACAATCAGTGGCTTTTAGAGTGGGTAGTTTCTTTGTTTAAGCTCAGCAGGGTTGAGATTTGAAATAGAAGAACATTATAAACAATTTAAAGGAACTTCAGTTGGTGACTGGCCTGTGTCTCTGACAGAACATGACTGACAGAGTGATTGACAGCGGACAGCCTGCTGGCGCGAGCACTGATTTAAACCACAAAAAGAGTTTAATATGATCGCCTAAGGGTGAGATCAATAATATCACAGAGTTCCCCGTGGATTCCCGCGCGTCGTGATTGATAACGTGACGTCATAATGACTCCATTAGTGTGCGGTGCGCCGCGTCCACTTCAAAGGATTCCAAACATTCCAGAATGTAGCAGGTTGTAGCAGAATCCGCGTATCCTTCAGTGCAACAATGTCTCAGTTATATTCCACTCTGATCAAACACGCATCACGATCCCACTGAGAACGCCTGGAAATGTTTCCCTTGCGGTCCAAGATTTAAAAAAAACTGCGACGGAAAAAAATATACGTGTATGTATTATCCAAATAAAACCAGAACTTTGCGGGATCGATCGAGAAGACTATCAGGAGGGAGCCGTTTCTGAACACTCGTTTCCATGTTCCTAAATGAACTAAGACTTCACATTCACAAACCTGTTCGACTCTGGTTATATCTCCACGGATCCATGTCGAGAAATCCAGTCACTTCGAGAGTAGAATCCGCTCGCGCTGTCCCGAAGCCTCGGTGCTGTTGAACCGAGCAGCAGAACGCTGGAAAAGTTTCAAGTTGAGCGTGAACGCGAGTGTGTACCTGCTGACTGTCAGCGAGGGTGGAGCAGAACTTATCCGACCCATTAAACGCGTGCGCGCACACACACTCACACACACACACAAGTCTGGTTAACTACCCGTTTGGGCACTCGCCATAGGCGTAATGGTTTTTATACTGTACAAACGATAAAATGTATCGATCTACACCGACCGTACACCTAATCCTACCGCTCACACCAAACTTTCTGCATTTTTACATTATCATAAAAACTTATTTTGTATGATTTATAAGCGTGTTTCCCAATGGGGACCTCAATGTAGGTCCCCACGGTGACACAAGTCCCCATGAGTATGTTTGTATTCAGGTTTAATTCCTCGCCGGGATAGAAAAACATGTACACACATCACACACGCACACACTCTCTCTCTCTCTCTCTCTCTCTCTCTCTCTCTCTCACACACACACACACACTGCGCCCTCTAGCTGACATCTATGGAGTATAAAAATAAAGTAAGTAAAATACTTACATATAGCTAAACTATAAGGTTTATTTATTATTATTATTATATATATTTTTTAAAAAACTATTTTTTATTTAGTTTATTTTTATATTTTCTTTTGAAAAACAAAAAACAAACTATGTATATACAGTACTGTGCAAAAGTCTTAGGCCACCAGTATGGTGTAGGGTGGTGTTGGCGCAGTAGATAAGACCCGGGTTTGAATCCACTGTGAGAAACCAATGTGTCCCTGAGCAAGACACTTAACCCCTGTTGCTCCAGAGGTGTGCGCCCTCTGACATATATAGCAATTGTAAGTTGCTTTGGATAAAAGCGTCAGATAAATGTAGTATTTTCACAGACAAAAAATTGTTTTAAGTCAGTTATTTCTATCTTTTGCTGTAGTGTGTCAGTAGTAAAGATCAGTTTACATTTCCAAACATTATTTTTTGCCATTAATTGTAATCATCCAGTGAGATTTTTGTTTGCACAGTGAGTCTGACAACAGCCAGTGTTCACACAGAGATCTGATCACCATCAGTCTGTCTGGAGTAACATGAAGAAACAGAACAAACTGAGACAGACTCAATCCAGAAGAACTGTGCCTATGTCTTCAAGACACTTCAAGAAATTAATATATATTATATCAATATGCAGCAAATTATGAGTTTGAGGGAAAACCCTTATTTCACAGCGAATATGTGTTCCCTAATATAAATACATATATTTAACTACTGAGAGAACTACTGTAAAACCCAAACCCAGATAAAAAGAACTATTATGATTTTTAATAACAATTTACTATTATTATGAATTATGAACTGAACCGTTTTCACTAAAGACTGATTATTAAATAGATATTTACAACATGCTAACACTGATTGGATGTATTGACAAATTCATATTTTTATGAAGTTTATCATTCTGTTTTGGACTGATTTTTTTCTTCTCTTCGATTTTTATATAGTAAATGTAAGAATAACTTCAATAGCCCTAATATTTCCATGTGAAAGCTGGACTGAAGCAGCTTGGCTTTACTTGATTCTCCATCGATCCTTTTTTAGAAACATCAATGTGTCTCAAATCTGATCATCAGGATCTTTTGAGGAGTGTTTCTATTTCTTCATCTCTCAATCATCACTGGATTGCATCGTATTATATGTTTGGATCATTTATATCTTATCTTACTAAGACATATTATTGAAGAAACCTCAAAGTGCACGCTCTCTTGAGGACTGAGCTGTTTTGGGGATTGTTTATCAAAAGCCACAACTTTACCAGGAAGTTACTGCAGTTTACCTCTTAGAAGAGACTTATCAAACTAAACATCCATCATCATCAAGTCAAATAATCATTAAATGATCTGCAGAAGATGGAGACCAAATAAACGTCAATATAAACATTTCATAACAACATTATTACTTTTTAAAACGTCATTAGTCCATAATAGATACATCTTCGATTTAACAGATCATTAGAAATATTCTATAGCCTAAATATAAAAGTTGTGATCGTGAAGCATGTGTATCATCAAACTCTATGTAACTTTGTTAATGAAAACCGATTATTTAACGTCTTTACGTGTGTTTGTATTTACCATCGCCGAACGCGACCGTTACTGGAACCGTTATGCGCGTTCACACATGGAGTATGTTTAAACCGCATTAGAATGAGGCTCACTTGTCCTCTAAGCTCCAGCTTCAGAAGACATTTTATTCATATATATTGATTGATAAATAAACATTATGGAATATTTATTGGGAAAAAACATGAAAATGATTAGGCTTTGTGTTTTCTATTAATTCGGAAATTTACATTGCTTTATGAAACGCTTATTTTGACCATTTCGTTTTGGTCACCCTCTAAAAATTCCTTTAGAACTCATTTTGTTTAAAAAATATTTTGAAAAATCATTGAATATTTTTTATTATTATTATTTTTATTAATAGTCTTTGTGTTTTCTATTCGTTCGTTAATTTCCATTCCTTTATGAAACTCTTATTTGCGTTCTCTTTGGAATGTAGTACTGTTTTAGGCACTGCAGCTCACTGGTCACAAACAAACCTACAGATTAATGATCTAAATTCAACGTAGGGACAGCATTTGAATAACATAATATTTCCAGTTACTTATATATGACCAAAAATAAAGAACTATTTCAAATCAAGATCAAGCGGCGCGTGTCAGTGACGTCATTGCGCGTCGCTGAATGCGCGGTTGTGGCTACTTGCAAACGCTAACAACTCGTCGAAACAATCGTTGTTACTGAACATCTATAACTATTTATTTATTTATTTATTGATCAGAGCAACAGGGATGTCTCTGGAGACCGTCCCGAAAGATCTGCGTCATCTGAGAGCGTGTCTGCTATGCTCTCTCGTCAAGGTAAACGAGACATTCATCAAAACAGATGCTTTCATCATTGAGAAATGTACATGTTTACATATTCAGAGCAGATGAGTGTAGCACAAGACAACACTGACATAAACCTCTATAGATAGGCGTCCTCTGATGATGTTTTGAACATGTTATGAATATATTATGGTGAGTTGTGTGCCTGCTTCTTACAGTAATATAATGTACATTAAACATTATATTGTTAGATACTGTTAGTCATAGGCATTACAGTTACAACCCTTACTAGACTATATTTGATATGATTTCTCTATAATCTTCTCTGGTTTCAGACTATTGATCAGTTTGAGTACGACGGATGTGATAACTGTGAATCATACCTGCAGATGAAGGGCAATCGAGAGATGGTTTATGAATGCACAAGCTCTTCTTTCGATGGGTGCGTAATAACATTTTTTTTTTAGAAATCACTCCATGATCATCATTTACTCTCCCTTGCTTGCTTTCTTCCAGAGATATTTGGCAGAATGTATGAGCTGCTCTCATCCATGTAATGACAATAGGTGCTGATTCACATTTAAAAAGCATTATTACACTAACCAATGCAACTTAGGAAAGACAATTACACTGGTTTACAAAGTTATGGTGTGTTAAAACTGATATGCTATCTATCGTTGAGTCGATTATTCTTTTAAAAAACACATTAATGTCTGATTTCATTTGTGCACTGATGTGTGATGTCTTCATTGTAGTGTTATTGCTATGATGAGCCCAGAGGACAGTTGGGTGGCAAAATGGCAAAGAATCAGTGAGTATTTGAGTGCACTTCACCTGTGAGATCTTCAGAAGCAGCTATTTATGTAGCACTTTTACACAATACAGGAAAATAACAGTGTTAATGTTTTATCAATTATGAAACGACTTCAAGTTTAGCTATAAAGCAGCTTTACAAAGACACTAGTGTCATGAACAGTAATTCTCTGTCATTCCCTCAGGTAACTTCAAGCCAGGTGTCTATGCAGTAACAGTAACGGGTCGGTTACCTCCAGGTCAGTGTCTGATTTTGGTTGAATGGCTCTCTTATGACTGGAAATGACGGACATGTTGTATTTTCTGTGAAAACCTTTGCTGAAGATCCCTCGCGTGAGGTTGATGTTGTGTTTTGTCTCTCAGGTGTGGTGCGAGAGCTGAAGAGCAGAGGCGTCATCTACAGATCTAGAGACACGGCTGTTAAAACATGAAAACAGAAGTTTCTGGATCACTTGTTTGTAAAGCTAGACTCCTAACCAGCTGTTTTAGTTATTACTGATCTGTTATGCAATTTAATGTCTTTTGATTTTCTTTTTTTGCTTGCTTTTTTGGTATTTAAAACGATTATGGTTTTATAATGGATAAATGCACTTGGTTTAAACATGAATAAAGTTTTATAAACATTTTTTGAAATTCCTACTCCGACTGTGTTTATATACAGTGGTGTGAAAAAGTGTTGGCCCCCTTCCTGATTTTTATTTTTATTTTTTATGTTTGTCACACTTTAATGTTTCAGATCATCAAACAAATTTAAATATTAGTCAAAGATAACACAACATGCAGTTTTTAAATGAAGGGTTTTTTTAGTATTAAGGGAAACGAAATCCAAAACTACATGACCCTGTGTGAAGAAGTGTTTATATAATTTCTATAAAAATATCGGTGTGTGTGTGTGTGTGTGTGTGTGTGTGTCTATATATACAGGGGTTGGACGATGGAACTGAAAAACTGGCCAATATAGTGTTGGAGGTTTCATGGCTGTATTTGTGCAGCGTGGTGGCCAATCTTCAATAAGAACAGAATCTGACGGTTGAATTATCTGACAGTTTTACATAAACTAATGCAATGCACTCAACATAATGTGTGTTTAGCTGGCGCATCTGTGATCAGAACAGCAAGTCTTTGTGGTGTATCCAGGGCCACGTTGTCCAGAGTAATGTCAGCATACCATTATGAAGGATGAACCACATCCAACAGGAGTAGTGGTCCCCAGAGTGAAGCATGGGGTGAATCAGTGATGGTTTGGGCTGCAATATCATGGCATTCCCTAGGTTTAATACTTGTGCTAGATGGGCACGTCACTGCCAAGAAACCATTCTGGAGGACCATGTGCACCCAATGGTTCAAACATTGTACCCTGAAGGTGGTTCCGTGTATCAGATGATAATACACCGATATTACGATAATTCAAGTGTAATGTACAAGATTTTTTTTTTCTTTGTAAAAGGCAAAGTCAAACTTATAACATCTTAGTAGATAATTCAGTCTACTTTATTTTTGACAGAACATCCCATGTTTCGGTAGTGACAGTAATGCTTTTGGTGCTTAAAAGCAGAAAAAAGGTGTTCGGTAGTGACATTCCTTTGAGCTGCACACAGATTTTTCTGACTTTTGAGCAGATTTATCTCAAAATGATGGGGCCTATCTACTCACCCTGTAATTATGAGAGAGAGCGTGACACAAGAATATTTCCTGATCATAAATATAGGGGTGTAGTTCATTTCAGTCTCAGCCAATGGTTTCGGTAGTGACATGAAAATGCGGGACATTTTCATAATTTACTAGAAAATATAAAATAAATATTAATAATAATAATATAATTTTTGAACCACTTTTTAAAAGAGTCAACAATATATTTTACAAATATAAAACGACACTTTAAAAACTATTAAATAAATATTATATTATTATTATTATTTCTGGGCAGTCACTTCCCAATCGAAAGAACCCAATAAATGATGATTTTATATATTAACCTTACTAATATTTTAAGTATAATTTTGGGTTTCAATAGATAATATTAGGATCTAAGTACTGTTTTTTTTTTTTTTTTGGTTGTGGGAATATATATATATATATATATATATATATATATATATATATATATATATATATATATATATATATATATATATCCGAGCAGAAAGTCTCAAATTCATATTTGCATTAAATGTTGGATGCAATGCAAAAATAATATCTGAAAATATATTTTTGCTTGTTTTACAATACAAATGTAAAAATCCTTAAATCAAGATAGATTTACTTGATGAAGAAAATGAAGGTGTGAATTCTTGTTTTCTGAGAAACTGAGCAAACATGAGTTTATGCTTAAAACAAGAATGAATATCTGTCCATCTGCTTTTCAAGTAAATGTATCTGATTTAAGAATATTTTGACGTGCACTGGAAACAAGACCAAAATACTGATGAGGAACATCACCCTTTGTTTTTGTAGTGTGATCAGAAGTTACAGTAAAAGTTAATGTCATATTCAAGTGTTTGGGAGCAGAGCTGTTCAAACCTTAAGATTGTGCTTTTGTAAAATATTGTAAAGATTGTGTTTTAGCACTTTGCAGTGTTGCTATTACAACTAATTATCGGATTACATTTAGAGAAAATATTTAAATATAGTGTTCCCTTCTTTTTACTTCTTAAATATTATTACCTTGCTCTAAAAGTCTTAAATGCACCTTCATACACCAGCAGAAACCCTGTGTCATATTGAGAAGACACCAAGAGAGGACGCTGTCGCTCCTCAAAGTCCTGCTGATGGAAATAAAGCTGACACTGACTTCAGAAACAGACTAGAGTCTCAGATTCGGTAAAGGTTGTCACTGGGACTCATTATATGGTTAGTGATTTGAACACCCCACTTTTTGAGGATTTTATTCCTACCCTGTAATGCCTGAAAAATGTCCAGCCTGCTAAAACTGCTGGATATTTTGTTATGTTGTATTATTATATTCTTTCAGTTATCACATGCACAAATAATGCTTTCTGTCTCACACAAAAACTGAGGTGCAAAAGGAAAACAAAACCTGTGATAGCTGAAGGAAAACTGGTTGACAAAGATTGAATTCAAGATTTGGTGATCGAGCTTTAGGAGAGATTGACAAGACAGGGAACAGCTAATTATGTAAAGGATTTCTGAGTACAGCAAAGTAAAGGTTAAAGCAATTTAATTATTGATATATCCCTCATGAACCGAGTTAAGTAGATCTGAACAATTATGCATTTACTCTCATTATATCAAAACATGCAGGAAAATTCAGATTTTCCTCTATGTGCAACTATTCATAATATTGACAACTTCTGTACAGTTTTATAATCCCCAAATACAATTTGTTAGTCAGAAACTAATTTCTTTAACTAAAAAAAACTTATAATAAATATAATTTCATTCAAAATAAACTTCCATTTTTAGGCATTTATTTTGGCATGTCCAACTCTAAAAATCATGTAAGTGATTTTATTTAGATAAGCATATGGGCCATGAGTAATGTTTATGAAGATAATTAATGTCGTGATGTCTGTAGGTAATTGTCATGCAATGCAACAAAGCGTCACACTGATGCACATCTGTCAGAATCATTTACTTCATGAGCACTGCAACAAACCTTTGACTTATATATGAGCTTTCTGAAACCGTTTCTTTTTTAGATGTAGACGGGGAAAGTGTGCCGTGGTGGGCCTGATTTTTCCATGTCTGAGAAACACATCTACACCTCCGTCACGTTTTTGAGGGAACCATCACCTCCTTCACTCGAGCAAACAACAGTTACTGACTGACGCAGAAACGAGACTTCGTAGTCATTTCAGTCGTTTCATTGCAGCACCACACCGTCTGAGAAATGCCTTTAGTTCCCTGCACTTATCAGAAGTATTTTTACTGTAAATTTCACACACACACACACACACACACACACACACACACACACACTTCAAAATAAAACAAGCTCACTGTTCAAACAAGACATTTGACAAGAGGTTTGTACACTTTGAAATGATCAGCAATGAAAATATAATATCAGCATTTGAGTGGTATTTTATTTTCTCTGATGGAGTTCAGATATTTTGAAGTGTACCTGTAGTAAACAAGCAACACTGTACATGTGACATGAACACCAGAGAGGAAGTGGTTTCTCTAAAATTCTAATTGGAACTTCTTTTTTTTTAAGGTTACATGGTTGAGACAGAAAACAGCACTAAATGTCATTTTGAACGTCACTTACTAAACACGATGCATAAACATTAGTGAGTTTGACTGCTTGAATGAATCATAGTAAATCTAAAACTCATCAGGATCTGTAAGGTTTTATCACAGACCTGCGTCACTGCCTTTATCAAGATGTTCGATCAAGGTCATTATCAACAGAGATGTAAAGCTGAATCAGAAATAGCGTTCGTTTTGACACTGATCTTACTAATGATCATTATGATTACAGAGCTCATTTACATAGATGGACGGTTGAGTCTTCAAGTGCAAAGAAAATGTGTGTGAATATATGTCGAGAATTATATTTTATATATATTTAAATATACAGAAATTAATATATATAGAACAAATAAATTATATATTTATAGTTATATTTTTTAGTTATATTAATTTAGTTAAGTGTGGATATCCCCCCCCCCCATTTATTTATTTATTTATTTTTATCGGAAAATTCTATAATATGTTTCTAAAAAACAAAATTATCGGCAAGCATCTTGTTTTTTTAGCCTGAATATATAATTGTAATTTAAAAATATTTATTAATTCACAAAAAAAATAAAAAAAGAATAAATAGCCTTAATAAATAGTAAATAAGTCCTATGTTTATTTATTTATACATTTTTATTTATTTATTTTTTTGCTGTTGTACCCACCACAAAACTGATCTGAAGTCAGCGAGTTTTAATGGGGTTCATCACCTATTCAAATGAAGAAGAGAAAGTTACCTAAAATGTAGTAAATGAAACTCAAGAGTGAAAGTACGACTTCTCAGAACTTCTCATTAGTGCTCTGAAGAGAAATGCTAATTGAAATAATGTAAAATAAATATCACAGGTAATCAGTGTTTCGGATTCTTTAAAACAACACTAAAGCAAATGTGTTTCAAAAGAAGGTTCTTTACAGAAATGATGATGTTTTTTCCTATGGGTTTTAAGATCTTGTTTAGATTCAAACACATTTGAGCGCGAAAGCAGGTGAATTCGTCTTCCCTCCTCGATTTTTAAGTTCTGTTAGTTTTAACCACAGATACATAACAGCGACTCACTATGTAGGCTGTGTATGTGCACTTCAAAGTGTTTCAGTTTTGCACCCGAGTTTACACACTAAAACATGGTGCAAAAAAACACACCCACTCAGTTCAAAACCAGCAAGTCAGCATTCGACCAAAAAACCATTTACATACAACTCACATATATTACAAAATCCTAATCATGCTGATTGAATGCTGGCTTAAGTGTAATGATATAATGCACACGTCTCCATGCTGGTTGCATGCTCTTTATTTCGAATTTGTGTGCACATAAAATCAAATTTTTTATCATTTAAAACAAGTTCAAGAATGAAAGTCCTCATAATACACAAAAATGAGTTTGAGATAAAAACAAAGCTGAGTTTCTAAGCTTGATTGATAATCAAATGAAGAGAATTGAAGCCCAGATCCACACCAGCTTCCTGTTTCAAGATCAACCGTTGAGTCTCATGAGTCTCGTCACACTCCGATTGACCTGATTAAAAGCACGGTTCACTTTCAACTGTACAAAAACTACCCTAACCGTCACACGTGTGAAAATATTTAAGTTTTGACTAAAAAATATTTTGGTTGTGGGTTTTTTTTTTTTACTTCAACGGAATGGTGCAAAGGTTTTGTCACTTGCTATGTGAAGACAAATAAAATCATGGACATGATTCGAAAAGATAAAATGGTCCTGAAAAAGTAGTCACACTTTTTCTGTTCGCTGTCGAAAATTACAGCATTGGCAGCATTCTTCTGGTGGAAACGGCTGGTACTGCGCCCAAACAAAAACTTGGTCCTTTTTAGTGAGATCAACTTCAAATTCGGAACGAAGTTTGTTTAGATTCATGGCATTGATTTTTCATGCAGTTTTAAAGTAAAATATGTTTTGGAAAAATAAAAAAAGGTATTTTTGTGCATTTTTCATAATAATAAGCTTAAAAATGATTTTACTTCAATAATCTATCAAGCATTTTCTTTAAAAAGAGATCAAATCTGCGCTCCAAAGCATTAAAGATTTACGTCACTTTTGGAAATAATGTTGGAAAATGAAAATTTTTATTTTTTTTTGTAAATATAATTTTTAGGTCTAAAATCAAAAAGGGGTCAACAGATAAAAAATGGACCATGACTATTCCATAAATATAATTTAGTACCATAAAGTCCCTTCAAAACACAAAATATTAAATAAATATCAAAACGTAAAATTTTGTGTTTTTAATTTTATTAAAATAAAAAAAGTCACTTTTAACCTCAATGTCAGTGTTGTATTGATCTCTACATTGAAAGAAATTGAAAGAAATGTGGTATAGGATTAACTTCGAAACAGTTTAACTCAGAAATTGCTTGTAAATTAAATACATATAAGTGCAAGGATCTCATCTTATAAGGATTGTGTTTTGTGATGAATATAACCTTTAATCAATCAATAGAGCAATGAGAGTCTGAATCACTTCACTTATCAAACAAATCAGACCACATTATTAATCATGGTATGTTTCATAATATCCTCCGGTTGTAGTAAACACACACACACACACACACACACAGTTGGTCAATAGCAGGATCTCTGAGTGTCTCAGTCACACAATCTTCAGTGTCGTCGTGTGTGACCTCATTGTGACACGTCTGCCAGAACAAACGCTGTTGGCCGGTTCCTTCTATTGCCATATTTGGAGACGTGTGCACTAGAGAGAGTAGATGACTGATTTAATGAATGTGAGCAAAAAAAACCTCATCTCACAGCGTGGGTTGTCTGAATGATTTTGTATGAAAAAAAATCTGTGATCTTTAATGTGCATCTTTGGGATTTTTCCCACTTGTTTTATGTTCGAGCAGGTGAAAATAGTTCACCAGATCACTTACAAGCAGAGTAAAAGCTTACTTGCAAGACACTTGTAAATGAATTTTTTATATTAAATCATTTTGTAATAATCAGGCCAATAAAAGAGGCACTTGCAAATTTTGTAATATTTAACAGATTTGTAACATTCAGGCAAAAAAGGTACTTGCAAACTATTATGTCAAATTGAATAATTTTGTAATATTCAGGCCAACAAAAAAAAGAGGCTCTTGCACATAATTTTGTAATAATAAAGTAATTTGTAATATACATATATATATATATATATATATATATATATATATATATATATACATATATATATATATATATATATACATATATATACATATATATACATATATATACATATACATACATATATATACATATATATACATATACATACATATATATACATATATATACATATACATATATATATATATATATATATATATATATATATATATATATATATGTATATATATGTATATATATATATATATATATATATATATATATATGTATATATATATATATATATATATATACATATATATACATATACATATATATATATATATATATATATATATATATATATACATATACATATATATATATATATACATATACATATACATATATATATATATACATATATATATATATATATATATATATATATATATATATATATATATATATATATATATATATATATACACGCACACAGACAACAACAACAACAAAAAAGATACTTGCTAATTATTTTTTAACATTAAAGGATTTTGTAATAATTAGGCTAAAAAAATGAGGCACTTGCTAATTATTTTGGAATAGTAACTGTAATATTAATTTATGTAATATAAAAAACACGACACTTGCTAATTATTTTGTAATATGAAATAATTTATTTAATATTCAGGCAAAAAACAAGACACTTGCAAACTATTTCAATACATTAAGAATATCGTGGAAAAGTTCATTTATTTCAGTAATTCAACTCAAATTGTGAAACTCGTGTATTAAATAAATTCAGTGCACACAGACTGAAGTAGTTTGAGTCTTTGGTTCTTTCAATTGTGATGATTTTGGCTCACATTTAACAAAAACCCACCAATTCACCAATTAATCTCAACAAAATAGAATATAGTGACATGCCAATCAGCTAATCAACTCAAAACACCTGCAAAGGTTTCCTGAGCCTTCAGAATGGTCTCTCAGTTTGGTTCAGTAGGCTACACAATCATAGGTAAGACTGATCTGACACAAACATTCACAGAACGCTGTTCACAGAGTGCTGTATCCAAGCATGTTAACAGAAAGTTGACTGGAAGGAAAAAGTGTGGAAGAAAAAGATGCTCAACCAACCGAGAGAACCGCGGCATTATGAGGATTGTCAAGAAAAATCGATTCAAGAATTTGAGTGAACTTCACAAGGAATGGATTGATGCTGGGGTCAAGGCATCAAGAGCCACCAAAGTTGGTTAAATGACCATGGTGTTAGTGTGCTTGACTGGCCAGCAAACTCACCAGACCTGAACCCCAGAGAGAATATGGAGTATTGACAAGAGGAAGATGAGAAACAAGAGACCAAACACTGCAGATGAGCTGAAGGCCACTGTTAAAGAAACCTGTGCTTCCAGACCACCTCAGCAGTGGCACAAACTGATCACATCCATGCCACGCCGAATTGAGGCAGTAATTACAGCAAAATGAACCGCAACCAAGTATTGAGTACATGTACAGTAAATGAACATACTTTCCAGAAGAGCAACAACTCACTAAAGGTTACTTGTTATTTATTTTTTATGAAGTATTCTAATTTGTTGAGATGTGAATTGGTGGGTTTTTGTTAAATGTGAGCCAAAATCATCACAATTAAAAGAACCAAAGACTTAAACTACTTCAGTCTGTGTGCACTGAATTTATTTAATACACGAGTTTCACAATTTGAGTTGAATAACTGAAATAAATGAAAATTTCCCCGAAATTCTAATTTATTGAGATGCACCTGTATAATATTCAGGCATAAAAAAAATCAAGACATACATATACAGTGGGGATCGAAAGTTTGGGCACCCCTTGCAGAATCTGTGAAAATATGAGTAATTTTCAAAAAATAAGAGAGATCATACTAAATGCATGTTATTTTTTATTTAGTACTGTCTTCAGTAAGATATTGTACATAAAAGATATTAACATTTAGTCCACAAGACAAAAGAATTGCTGAAATTATTAAAATAACCCTACTCAAAAGTCTGTGAACCCTTGGTTCTTAGTACTGTGTTCTGTTACCTGATGATCCTCGACTGTCTTTCTGTTTTGTGATGGTTGTGCATGAGTCCCTTGTTTGTTCTGAACAGTTAAACTGAGCAGCGTTCTTCAGAAACATCTTTAAGGTCCTGCAGATTCTTCAGTTTTCCAGCATCTTTGCATATTTGAACCCTTTCCAGCAGTGACTTTATGATTTTGAGATGCATCTTATCACACTGAGGACATTTGAGGGACTCAAACACAACTATTTAAAAAGATTCAAACATTCACTGATGCTCCAGAAGGAAACAATATGCATTAAGAGCTGGGGGGTGAAAACTTTTGGAATTTAAAGATCAATGTAAATTGTAAATAATTTGTGTACCGGGAAACATATAAGTATCTTCTGTTGCTTATGAAGGGCAGAACTAAATGGAAAAAAATTACATTTCAACAAAATAAGACAAATTTGGCCAACTTCATCATGTTCAAAAGTTTTCACCCCCAGCTCTTAATGCATCTTGTTTCCTTCTGGAGCATCATTTAATGTTTGAATCTTTTTAAATAGTTGTGTTTGAGTCCCTCAAATGTCCTCAGTGTGATAAGATGCATCTCAAAATCATAAAGTCACTGCTGGAAAGGGTTCAAATATGCAAAGATGCTGGAAAACTGAAGAATCTGCAGGACCTTAAAGATTTTTCTGAAGAACGCTGCTCAGTTTAACTGTTCAGAACAAACAAGGGACTCATGCACAACCATCACAAAACAGAAAGACAGTCGAGGATCATCAGGTGACAGAACACAGTACTAAGAACCAAGGGTTCCCAAACTTTTGAGTGGGGTTATTTTAATAATTTCAGCAATTCTTTTTTCTTGTGGACTAAATGTTAATATATTTTATGTACAATATCTTACTCAGAACAATACTAAATAAAAAGTATTTAGTATGATCTCTCTTATTTTTTGAAAATTACTCATATTTTCACAGATTCTGCAAGGGGTGCCCAAACTTTCGATCCCCACTGTCTGTATATATATATATATATATATATATATATATATATATATATATATATATATATATATATATATATATATATATATACATTAATTATTCATTTTCAGGCACAAGACATTTGCTAAATATTTTGAAATATTACATTATTTTGTAATATTCAGACTCATACAGTAGTTTAGAGTCACATTTTAAAACCAGAGGAAGTAACAAACTGAGACCCCATCATCTGTAAAACACTGGTCAGCGTCGGTCCTGAGGACAGTTAGGACAGAGGGACAACGAATGAAGTGAACAAAGACACACGGGAGGACAGCAGGGAGGGGAAGCTGGTGCCAAACCAGAACTGCCTCGCTGTCAGCCAATCAGCTTTCAGCACAAGCACAGGTCACTTCCTGTTCAGACAGATCTAGAAGTTAACCTGTTACTTTAGCAATCACAGGAGTGAGAATCACATTGACTATCAACAGAATCACAAAAACATCTATTGATTTAACATTTGAAACCTTAGTGATACTGATACTTGATTTATTTGTGTGTGTGTGTGTGTATAATTTCCCTCTTGATAATTTCTATACAAATATAAAAACATGCAACAAATAAAAAAAGTAATTAAAATGAAAAAATATAAATATAATTTAGTTTTGTTAATAATTATGAAATGATATATATATATATATATTAAAAGATAAGGATAATTATTACTTATTAATTAAAATGAATATATTATTATAAATTATATGCAGTACTGTTATTCTGTATTGTCTACAGCTTTTTAATAAATAAAGTATAATTTAATCTGTCGAAATACATCCAAATAGGAAGCTGTATGCAATAAAATCAACTTTCAACTCCCATAATGTGCTGGATTTTAAAGTGAAAATGGATATTCAGCAAGAAAAACATTCATTTATCCTTCAAGAATTAAATGGATCATGGATAGTTAAGTATAAACAGCCGGATTAAACAGTGAATAATTAGCTGAGTATTGGTTAACACTAAACAAAATAGTTTATAGGTGGAGAATTTTTTTTTTCTTCTAAATGAACACTTACACACTAAGGGGATTTGACTTTCTATTGACATAAAATCACCTAAAAACAGAATGAGGTTTGATCTGTTTAACAATAATTGCTGTGGATGATATTTAGCTTCTATATGGACTAAACTGCACTGAAAGTCCACTTACTGCTGGATTAAATCACGACGGATCTTAAATTGCATACAAACCTTTTAATTTTCCTCATTAGCCATTTACTGTTACTAAAATTCTATTTAACAGTCTTAAATAGTGATATTTGCTACAGGGTTATTATAATTATTATAAGTGTGTGTGTGTGTGTGTGTGTGTGTGTGTGAAATAATTCAACTAAAACCATTATTATTATTACTTTAAATAAAATGAACTTTAAACTGAAATAAAATAAAATATGACATTTATTTATTTAAATAAAAATATTAATAAATAAATGTATATTAATTGACAAAATAAACAGTTATAATTTAGTAAATTTTAGCTAAAACTAACAAAATAAAACTAAAATATTTAATATAAATTAAATATATATTAAATTAATATAAACAAATAAAATATAATATAAAAGCTAAGATAAATAAAATAAAAATGTTATTAAAAATAAATTAATTAAATCTATATAGACATAAAACAAACTAATAAAAAATGAAATAAAGATACAAAAAAATTACTAAAACTTTAACCAAAGCGTTGAATATACAGGAAATACCTTACACACCAAACACATAAAAACTTTAATTTAAACATACTTAAACTTAGCCCCATGAACAGCATTGTTGTGTACATTTCAGAGATTTCAAAATAATATTTGCAATATTTACATTTAAAATAAAATGCATCTTAATTTTTAAATATTTAATCTGTATCCAAATATCTGATCTTAAAACAGTATTACTATATACTGAATATTAAATATGTATATATTTTTTATTTACACATTTAATTCTCGACCCTTTTTCCTCTTCTAAAAGAGAAAGACATTGAAACAGACGGGTACATGTGTCATAGCGAAACCCAACCAGACGAGAGGCGACTTCAGATCACATCTCTCTCACCACACCTTTTTCCACTCTGCTTTTTATAATTGTTCAAAAACCATGCGGCTCTGACCTCAAGCACACACACACACACACACACACACTTAAAAACCAAAAATCCCCAGCTCCCCAGCACTCGCTGTGTCAGGACTGTGCAAACAGACTTTGAAAGGCTAGTCTGATAACGTGAGCTGAGGAATTGAAACCCGGCCGGTGTTCCCCGTATGAAAATAAACGCTCAGGCCTTCAAACCCCAGCTATATCTGATGCCCTTGTTCAGACACAAAGAAGAAAGAGAAGCATCACATATAAACAATAAACCACTAAAGCAACAGAGCAGTCCTTTTCAAAACCACAATGTTAAAATCATTATTCATCTCTCAATATATCGACTGGTCTCCAGCTACAGCTTGTGTGCATGCATACATCACAATACATCTGACAGCAACACGCCGTTATTAAATACTATGTGAAATAAATAAACTACAAGCCACTTCTCATCAGACAGCATGCATGCATGCACAGTTTTTTTTGCAGGTGTTGCACACAGGAAATAACAGTCGGTTCGCTTCCTGTACCAGATCTGCATTACTCCTCTTTAAGGTCAACTTTACTTCATTTTAGCATGCTTTCAGAACTAATAACCTGGCTATTCCACACTCTTTAAACTGAGTGTATTGATCTGGATTCTGCTTTGAATGCAAACTCCTGCCATCGTTTCTCCCACACACTTTCCTCACTCATAATCTAGCCTCGGCTGATAGCTCACTTCCCTCTGAAGGGGATTGAAGAGACACGCTTTGGCGTTTCCCCTCGTGTTGCAACTCTTTAGCAATGGGAGAACAAACCGAAAGAGCTCAGGAGAACAGAAAGCAAGATAAGGCTGAATGCTGACTGGGAAATAGTCATCTTTGACATTTAGGTTCATTTGAACCATTTCATGTTTTAACATCAACTTGTGAAACATTTGGTCCCTCAGTTTTGAACATTTTGTTACATCAGTAGCTTGTATTTCAAGTTGAATCACTTGTGTTTTGAGATGAATCACTTGTATTTTATAATGAATTGCTTATATTTTAAGATGCATCACTTGTATTTTAAGATGAGTCGCTTGTGTTTTGAAATGAATCACTTTTATTTTAAAATGAATTACTTGTATTTTAAAAAGAACTGCTTGTGTTTGAAGTTTAATCACTTGCGTTTGAAGATGAATCGCAAAAGTGTCTGCTAAATGAATAAATACATTTTTAAATAGAGCAAAATAGCACACTAGTGCAACAGGCCTCAGTGATTGACAATAAAAAACACAAATGAGCATTAACCCGAATGAAGTCTCTTAAAGGGACAGTTCACCCAAAAAGGAAAAGGTTCTCATTTTCTCACCATCAAGTTCCTGCAAACCTGAATGAGTTTCTTTCGTCTGCTAAACACAATATACGATGTTTTAAAGAATGCTGGTAACCAAAAAGTTGACGGTACCCATTGACTTCCATAGTATTTTTTCCCCCAACTGTTTGGTTACCAACATCACTGAAATTCAAAATATATTTTTTATGTTCCACAGAAATTCATGAAGGTATCAGAGTGATTAAATCATTCATTTTTTGGATCTATTTAATTTAATTTTAATGTCTATTTTTTTTTTGAAGCATCCGTCTTCTCTCCCGAAACGGCACCTGTAAAATAAACGCTGCATTCAAACACGTCACAGCGAAGGAAATGCGAATACGTGAATACTGTATGTGTGTGTGGACATCAGCATGTGCTTAAACGAGTCGGGGGTCAAAAAGAGCAGCGAATGAAAATGAGGCGCAAGCCGCTGACTGTTATGCCTCTTCCTGTGTGGTCGAGAAACACGTGGTTGGCAGCGAGGTTAAATACGAGCACCACTTCTGTTTTAGGCCCATTTCTACTTGGGCTGAAGAAGAAGACGCCTGAAGAACCCTGGAGAAGAAGAAAGAGGGAAACATGGCCCTACTGGGCTTGATCTACAGAGGTATGGATGTATTTGAGCCATAAAATACAAGTTCTGATGGGTAACGTATGGTTATCGTTATACTGGGATGCGCAGGGAACAGGAAGCGATTAATTTGGTACAGTTTCTCTTGTTTCTTCTTTAATGTGCATAGGATTTTGCATTAATGTTCAGCATAAATATTTAACAGTTTTTCACTGTAATGTTCGAACTCTCCATTGAGATTCCATACATGCACTTTAAAAATTTAAAATATTTTTTTGTCAGTTTTTGTAATGCAATAGATTGTCAATTGTTTTTCAGTATTATTTATTAACGGACAATGTGTAGAATTCTTTTTAAAAAGAATGCATGTGCACTAGTTCCTGTTTAACAAAAATGTAAAAAATGCAAATTTTCTATCTTTGAAATTTTTTTTTTTTTTTTTTACACAAAACAACTGTAACCCCCCCCCCAAAAAATAGCATTTTAAAACAAATATCTGTAATAAAACACTTGGAAGAAAAAGCTTACTCATGTCGATCAATATGGCTGCCATCTGATGTGAGGAAGACGTTTGTGTTGCCACCGCCAGCATTCACGAATGACGCATTGTTTATTCTTAAATTGTTTTCATTAGAACTAACTCATTTTCAAAACAAAATTGCTGTATGGACTTTAACATAATTCAACAAATGCATGTTGCATTACATTTGTTGTTCATAACGTATTTTTAATAATCTAGTTCCATTGCAAAACAATTCTACTTTGCCTGTTGTGTGTTCAGATAGCAATCAATCAAACTCGATTTCCTGAAACGTTAAGAGTTTGAAGTCTGTGTAGAGTTTGGGTGTGGTTCACGAGCTGTGCAGAAGTGGAAGTGTGTGTGTGTGTGTGTGTGTGTTTATGTGAAATAGGAGTTTGAGATCTCCAGCGTTTCTCCAGAGGAGACGTGGACACCTGGACGTTTGGACATACAGTGCAGTCATCCATAAAGTAGAAAGCACTACTAAACCCCTCGCCACAGTGTAGTGTTTCCTACTTTATGGATGAGTGTACTGTTGGCTGCTGGGAAACTTCACGCCGCTCAACACTGAACACAGGAAAGAGAGAAAAGAGGAACTGGCTTGGTTTCGTAAAGCCGTGCACGTCTCATAGTGTCAATGCTCGTCCACGTGAGACGGCTGCACGCTTGTAGAAACTAAAGCCGGGGTTTTCTCTGATTGATGTTGTTGTAAAATCATTGAAAATGTCTTGTATGATGCATGTTGTCTACATTTTTTAACTCCAATAAAACAGAAACAAATAAAACACTTTTGTCTCCGAGATAAGGTTATTATTGTAAAAAAAAAAAAAAAAAGAAAAAAAAAAAATTGTCTCTTGCTACTTGAATTTTTATATATTAAACATAAAAAACATAATCATTTTAAATAATTTAAAAAAAAATTGTTTTACTGAAATAACAAAAAACTTTTTATTTATTAAACATTTTTGTTACTTGAAATATATTTTAACATAAAAGTTTTTTTTTTCATTATTTAAAACGTCAACTGAAATTAAAAACTAAAACTGAAATAAAGAATAAAAACTATAAAGACATATATAAACCATATAAAAAACAAAAACTACTTGCTAAACTCAAATAAAAACAGAAAATGTAAAAATAAAAACCTTTACGTATTACATCTTTTATATAAATAGCTATATGAGTCCATCACAACAGAAACCCATGTTATGTAAAAATATACTTTATTTCTGTAAAAAGTCCATATTGCAACAAGTCTTTCACTTCAAGTAAATCACTAAGACTTTCTCCACCAAGCAAGAAGCCCCTGTGACCATCCAAAAACAGTTTCGGCATGCACAAAAGAAACCCAAAAAATACTTTACCAAAAGGAGCCATATTTACAGGTGAGTTTCCAAAAAACGTATTACAAAAATGTACAAAATAAAACATCCTTCAACACAGACACAAGAATAGAGTCTCGTTCTCGCAGTATGAAAATATCACACCTCAAATCACAAAAATACCTTCTTCATGTACGGCAAAAACAAAGGTACGTGCAACTACAACGACACATAAATAGAATAAATAAGGCCGAGTATAGATGGAAACCCATCATGCATGCAGTCATTACAAACACAGCTGGAGTAAACTTGAAGTTAAGACTAAACGAGGTTTCATAAGGCTAGTTTTTATTATGGCCTAGGATATGAAGTTATGATGGTAAGATCTGCGGCCTGTGCGTTCCTCAGCTTTGCTGTGGCAGGAATCACAGCATGCGTCTGGATTATATAGTGCAGCGAGGGGAAAATCACCTGACTAGTTGATATTAGGGGCTGTACAGCGCACCACTACTCATAAAACGATTAAAGATGCTTGTTTGATGACATCTGCCATCTGCAATAACACTATGTTTGAGAAACGGTTGAAAATGTCACCTACTTCCTGTCTGTCAGGACATTTGGGCTCTAGCTCCGCCCCTCCAAGTGCCTGGCGTTCTGTGATTGGTTGCTGTTAGTGATGTGCAGAGCACCTCAAGCTTTGGCAAGATCGTGTGGTTTGGACAGTCTCGCCTGAGAAGAGCAAGAGCTGACTTAAGACGCGAAACCGATGAGCGCTTCGACCTGAGAAATGATTTCATGTGAGCCCTGTGAGACCACAAGAACCAACGGATCACGCTAGAGAAAACACACATTTCGCTCGCATTACATAGCAGTGTGAAGCTGAAGTGCGTGTGGTGTTGTGCTCACATGCTGTGTCTGTATTACAACGCTCCTAAAACGGAGGAAAGTTAAGACAGAGCTCATGCAGAAAGAAGCCAATGTTTCTGATGCTTTATCACACATTATATATGAGTGAATTATCATTGTTGCAATTGTAAAGTGAGTTCCATGTCGAAAAGGCCAAGCTGAACTAAAAAAAACAGTTCACTACGAACAATAAAATCTTCAGTGCAGCATCAGATGCACAATATCATGTTTAAAGAGAAAGATCAACATTTTCTGTATTGAAATGCTGTTTTAGCATGCAAATAACAAATTATATTGATATGAAAATTAAAATGCATGAAAATGTAACTGATGGCCAAAATAAGCTGAATTTATGGGAAGCCTGTTTCTGCAAACTGAATGAAACATAAAAAAGGTAATTGCGGCTTTTAATTTCACTATTTCTTTTAATCGCAGACCCTTTTTTTTCTCAGAATTGTGTGATAATTCAAACTTTATATCACGCAATTCTCAGAAATTACGTCAAGAATTGTGTGATGTAAAGTAGCAGCTGTGAGTTTTAGGATATAAACTCACAAATGTAAGAAAATAGTCTTTTTTCCCCCTCAGAATTGGACTTTATATCCATAAAAGTCAGAATTGCAAGAAAAGTCAGAATTGCGAGTAAAGTCAGAATTGCGAGAAAAGTCAGAATTGAGAGACAAGTCAGAATTGCGAGAAAAGTCAGAATTTCGAGAAAAGTCAGAATTGCGAGACAAGTCAGAATTGCGAGAAAAGCCAGAATTGAGAGTAAAGTCAGAATTGTGAGAAAAGTCAGAATTGCGAGTAAAGTCAGAATTGCGAGAAAAGCCAGAATTGAGAGTAAAGTCAGAATTGCGAGAAAAGTCAGAATTGCGAGAAAAGTCAGAATTGCGAGACAAGTCAGAATTGCGAGACAAGTCAGAATTGCGAGAAAAGTCCGAATTGTGAGAAAAGCACTGCAAATTTGGATTCCGCAATTCCAACTTTAGAACTTTAAATGTAAAGTTTATATCTTGGAATTTTGAGAAAAAAAGTCACAATTGTGAGATGTGAACTCGTGAGAAAAAGTCTGAATCACGAGATAAAAAGTCGCGAAAACCTTTATTTTATTTTTTATTCAGTGGCTTCCACACAGTAGTGTGTAGAATATAATAAAACAATATTTTAAGTAGAATACAACAACAATTCAATAATCTGAAACTGCGGAAAATATTGTGAGATGGATATGAAAAGGTTTTGGCCAGTCGGTGATCATTCAGATTTTCGCCAGTAAAAATGAATGAATTAATATGCAAAAATGTGAATTCAGTTCAGTCTGTATTGGTTTAACGAACTAACCGGTTTGTATTCCTCTACCTTTATCCGGATAAAGGCAGTCTTGGACCCTATTTGTAGTGCAAAATATATTTGTAGTGACAAAAAATTATTTTGTCGCCAACCTTTGCTTTATTTTAGTGTGTATGATGTTTGTGAACACTAGCAGATGATTAGTTCATGTCTAAATGCGGTTATATTGAAGTTAAGTGTTTATTTAGAATATATCGCTATCTTTTTACTCATTAAATGAGTATTTTTATAGCTTTTCAACAGGCATTTAATGGGTTTAAACCCATTTCCCAGCTTGCACATGCATTGCGATTATATTTGAAAGGAATAAACAGTCTGACACATGAAAGCGCTGGTAAATCTGCGTTATTATGGCAAACATCAGAGAATGAGAACGATTCTCCTACTGGACGGAGTCGGACACACACTCAAACTGACACCACATACGAGAAAAAGTGCAATCTGTAGATCTTCAGGCTCACAGCTACTCCTTCTTGCTGGAGCCCAGCTTTCTGAAGAGCTTCCTGCCCTTGGAGAAGAAGCCTTTCTTCTTTTTCTCGGACTGGGAGGCGGGCAGAGATGAGCTCAGGGTCGGTTTCTGCTCAGGATTGAGTTCTGGCTGAGCTGGTGGATTCAGGTCTAGTTGAGAGGAGCATACGGGAACAAGATGCTCAGACGATTCTGTCTGGCTCACCTGGGAGAAAAACAGACCAGAAGTGAAGGTGGGCAAGTCCCGTATTTTTCAGACTATAAGTCGCACTGGACTATAAGTCGCATTTATTTAGAACCAAGAGAAAACATTACCGTCTACAGCCGCTAGAGGGCGTTCTATGTCTTCAGTGTAGGATACAGGAGCACTGAGCAGCATAGAGCGCCCTCTGGCGGCTGTAGATGGTAATGTTTTCTCTTGGTTAATTTCTCTTCGTTCATGTCAAATTAATTTTGATAAGTCGCACCTGACTATAAATCGCAGGACCAGCCAAACTATGAAAAAAAAGTGCGACTTATAGTCCGGAAAATACGGTAGCTGAGATTTTAATACCATGTCATGTCATTCAAAACAAGAAAAAAAGGAAAGAAAAGAATTAAAATTACACAAGCTGTTTAAATGCACATAAGTGACCCTGGACCACTGTCAATTGTAAATTTTTCGAAATTGAGATTTATAGATCATCTGAAAGCTGAATAAATAATATTTTACATTGAAGTATGGTCTGTTAGGATCAGACAATATTTGGATCAATATACAATTACTAGAAAATCTGGAATCTAAGGGTGCAAAAAAAAAAAAACTAAATATTGAGAAAATCATCTTTAAAGTTGTTCAAATGAATTCTTAGCAATGCATATTACTAATCAAAAAATTAAGTTTATATATATATATATATATATATATATATATATATATATATATATATATATATATATATATACACATATATATATTTATATATATTTACAGTAGGGAATTTACAAAATTTCTTCATGGAACATGATTTTTACTTAATATCCTACTGATTTCTGTCATTAAAGAAAAATTGATAATTTTGACCTATGCAATGTATTTTTGTAAATATACCCCAGAGACTTAGGACTGCTTTTGTGCTCCAGGGTCACAAATGATAAAGATTTGAAAACTGTTTCTGGTAAGTTATTATTTAAGACGGTCATTAAGAAAGCTAAGAGAGTTAACTTTCTACCAATTACATGAGAGTTTATAAAATGAAATAAAATTCAGATTAAAATTAAGTAACAAACCAGCCATCAAATTTGCTTAAATGACAAATCAAACTCACTGAGGCATGTATCTCACTATGATTTTAAAGGGCTAGTTCAACAAAAAAATTTAATTCCTGTCATAATTTTCTCAGCCTCGTGTAGAACACAAAAAATTCTATTTTGAAGAATATTGGTGTCCAAACCAGGGTTATTATGTTATCTAAAATATGAACAAAAACTATAAATAGTCAAAAAGTCAGTCATAGAGGTTTGGAAAAAGAGGTTTGTCTCAGTGTCCTGTTCAGAGTCATATAGTGTATATATATATATATATATATATATATATATCTTCTAATGGGGCAGAGGAGATGCTAGCGAGGGTTTACTGCAGATCTGTCAAACACTTACGGTCACTGTTTAAAGTGAACACCTCTCCTCTGCTTCTGAAAACCATGCAAAAATAAAACAAACACACATAAGACGACATGCAGAACAAACGACAGCTGGAGAAACTAATGCTGTTAATCAATGACGGACAGAACAGAATGGAAAGAGCATGCAATAATTAACAGTAATCCATACAACACACACACACACACACACTCACTCACTCACACACACACGTTTGTTTTTGTGTAAAGTGTGTTCATCCCATAGGTGTAATGGTTTTTATTCTGTACAAACTGTATTTTCTATTGCCCTACACCAACCCTACACCTAACCCTAACCCTCACAGGAAACTTTGTGCATTTTTACTTTCTAAAAAAAACTCATTCTGTATGATTTAAAAGCATTTTGAAAAATGGGGACATGGGTTATGTCCTCATAAGTCACCCTCTCCTTGTAATACCTGTGTCATACCCATGTCATTATACAGAGTTGTGTCCTGATATGTCACAAAAACATGCGCACACACACACACACACTCTCTCTCTTTCTCTCTCTCACACACACACACACACACACACACCTGTGTATCCCTGCGCTTCTCTGTCTCCGTGTGCTCCACTCGCACAGTGTCCTCTTCCGTCTCTGGAAAAGCTTGCAGGAAGTTGGACGGCACGAGGCCTTTGTGTCCATTCAGATCCCCCTGAACACAACACATACCCATCATGCATTGCTGTTTGCTCAGTCATTCAGTAAAACGTGTTCATGCCCAGAAATACTGAGGTCCCAAAACTGAGCGATTCTGGGATACATTTACACTACATACAGTATGTGCACTTGTCCTGCATTTAATCAATAGCTGAGATAATTATCTTAATTTTAGATAACACTAGACTTTTTAAACAAGAAAAATGTAATAAAAAATGACTTTTGGTTTTGGAATGACAATATTTGAGTGGGTAAATAAAATAAATATATTTTTTAAAACAGATAATGCATTGATATCACTATAAAGAGGAAGCAGACACTTGGGAGGTCTCTTGTCAGATTATTGGAAAAAATAAAACAAATGATAATAAAAAAAAACTATTTAAAACGGTTATTTGAAATTAAGCTGAAATAAAACTAAATATAAATATTAGATGAAAACCTTAAAATGAAAACTAGAAATGTTGCTCTGGTAATAAGTGAAATAAGTTTAATATAAAGCACAAAAATTGTGAAGAATAAAACGAAAGCTTTATCTTAAATAATAAATAAAACCTGAATAGTAATATTTTTTAAATTAATAATAATAACAACAACAACAACAAAACTAATAAAAATATCAAAAGCACATTAATTATTAAAACTAAAATTAAAAAGTTATTATTTATAAATTTATATAAAAAGGCTATTTAAAATATAATTTCAACCTGTACTAATGCATTTTTAAAATCAAAACTTAGCTAACATGAACTAACTATGATCAAGTGGATTTTTATTAACTAACATTACATAAATTATTCATAAAAGTTGTAAAAAAATAAAAATAATGAATTGGTCTAAGGAAGGCTATTTTAAAGTGTTATCAAAACTAAAAGTATGTATAATAATACTTAATAATATTATAAATAAAGAAGGAGACGAATTAAGAGAAATTGATAAAGAAACAAAAAATACTGTAAATATTTAAAGTTCATTAAATTAATTCACAATATGCACACCCTCATTCTTAACCTAATGTGCTGAAAACAGCTCTGAGTTGCACGCATCCCTGGATATTTTGATCATAACGCAGACAAACATTCAATGTTTAGCTATATGCATCTATCTCACTGTTAGAGTGTTAAAACTCAATCTCTGTGCTGAAATTCATGCTCGACTAGTTTAAAAGCAATGCATTACAATATTGTGTTACTCCATAAAAAAGCAACTAAGTGGGTTACTTCGATACTTTTTATGAAAAGTAATGCATTAATTACTTTTGCATTAATTTTGTTACCTGGTATGGACACAGTTTGCGACGTGGCAAAGGACTATATCACTTTTATGACGCGTCTGTGTCTCATAATGATTCATGAGCCTGCTGTTTTCTTATCCTGTGATAAGATTACATGCTTGGCTTAATTATACACGACAACATGTGTGACACGCTTCAGACTGTGAGCACGCGTACACTAACTGAGAGAAATGTTCATGGATGGAAGGCTTTTTTGTTTTTGAGTCCAGCACAAATGCAGTTCATGCACTTAGTGAGTGTAACTTGATGCAACCAATCAAAAGGCTTATATAAACGCCGCAAAATAAGTTGGTGCAACAGCGAGTTCATTTATGTTTTTGATGCAAAGTGCACATGCAAATGGCGTACATTTATTCATGTTTTTAACTGAATGTGGGTGAAATGAAACTGCTTGAATCAAACTGAAGCTGTGTGTTGCCCGTCTCCCCTCTTCAGCGCATCACGCCCACTTTTTTGTGCATTATTCAAAATTGTGCTGAGAAATAACCGGTGCCAAAACAGGGGGTTTCATGACCCTCTAAAGGCCCTTTGACACCAAAAGTGAAATGAATCAGCCTCAGGCTGAAGGAATGCACCTTACTTCCAATTTCTCAGTGACTAAATGGAAAAACAAAGTAACTTGCATTACTTATTTGAAAAAGTAACTCAGATATTTTGTTGTACATTTAAAAGCAATGGGTTACTTCTCAATTTTAAATTAAATATATTAAAATTAAATAAATTACATTTAAGCATTTAGCAGATGCTTTTATCCAAAGCGACTTACAGTGCATTCAGGCTAACATTTTTTACCTAACATGTGTTCCCGAGGAATCGAACCCACAACCTTGTGCAACTAACACAATGCTCTACCAAAAAAAACCTCAATGTTGTATGGCCATGATTGTGTCAACTTTCACTCTATTTATTATCAATATATTAAAAAGACAGACTCACGTAGTAGAAGCCGTCGTCGTCCATGTCACCGAGCACATAGATGACGTCGCCGGCGCTGAAGGTCAGTTCAGCCTGGAGAAACCCATCATTAGACTACTGTAGACTAGAATAAGGATCTGTCTGTCATAGCTATAATGTCACCTCTATGTCTGCATTAGGAGAGCTCTCTCTCGGGTCGTAATCAAAGATGGCCACCATCCTGCGAGGTCTGGAGCTCCCCATCGGGCCGCCGGAGCGACTGAGGTCTGCAGGTCAAACACAACATCTGTAAAGATCCTAATTTGGAAATGAAGCAGCGCTCAAGGTGAAAATGACACAGAAAGTGACAGAAATGCCAGAAAATACATATTTATCTGATATCGAACATTTGATACATTTGTATTCACAGTATTCTAGGTTTATCTGGTGATGTTTGGTGTCTCTGAAGGAATGGCTCTCAAAACACGAAATGTTTATCACAATTATATCATAATCTGTCAGATTCAGAATTAGTTAATCTCCAAGTGTGTGTTTTTCGAGGAGCTCTACATACATACCTCTACGACATGGAGAACACAAAGAACATTTAAATAAGACTATTTTTCTATTTTTTTTTATAATTAATTGCTTTTGATTCTAGAATTGTGTGCATTATTTACAACTATGTTAATATTTGCTGTTTATTTGATTGAATGATTAATAGCCATTTTGTCCAGATTGACAATTTCAATGAATTAATTGATATATTTATTTGCATGATATATTTATTTGATATATTTATTTGCATTTGCATATTTTGCAATATATTTATTAGATTTTTATTTGCATGTAGATTACATGGTTAGAAAAAAAAATCTGCATAAAAAGCCTTATTATTTAAAAAGTTAGTCATAAACTTGACAAAATATAGAATAGACATACACCAGTCAAAAGTTTGCAGTAATTACTGTGTAACAAAATAATGTAATATTGTGAAATGTTATTACAATTTAAAATAACTGTTTTCTATTTGAAATGTATTTTAAAATGTAATTTATTCCTGTGATCAAAGCTGAATTTTTCAGCATCATTCCTCCAGTCTTCAGTGTCATAACGGTTGCTGAAAATTCAGCATTTCATCACATACATTAATTATATATTCAAATATATTCAAACCAAAAACTGTTATTTTAACTTGTAATAATATTTCACAATATTACTGATTTACTGTAAGTCTGATACATATGCTATGCAAACATCTAGCTTTATGTAAGCATGATTTTACGCATTAATGTATAAAGTTAGACTACAATTCATAGCAGAACACAACTAGCTGTAGTGAAACCCATCAGTCATCAGTTTCAGGTCAACAAGTGACACGGCAGGGGAATCGTTTAAAGACAATCTAGCTGTGCAAGTTAATTAAACCATTAATTAAATGGTTCAGAGACAGACATGAAAGAAACTCGGTCTCATTTGTGTAAAAAACAAACACTTCTGGTAAACCTCCTGCATTATAAACAGACGAGAAAGGCACTTAATGACACTCTTCAAGAGAAACACTTTTACGTTCGTGACAGAAATGACATGCAAAGTGAAGTAAGACAGAAGAGATGAGCACAGCTGTCAAATGAGAGACTGAGAGATGATTAGTGGTTAGATCAGAGATGAGGATGATTTAACAGGACATGTGTTAAACTGTCAGTCACATGCGGCTGGAAACAGGACGGGACAGGAGCAGCTCAAACCTTGACTGAAGCAGTCGACAGCAGACGTGTCGTCCAACACCGCAGCCGACTCCACTGGAGGAGGACAAAAGTGGGCGGGAGGGAAGGGTTAGACACAATCTGATTGGCTGTCTGACCTTGATTGACACTTGGGCTCATGAGGACGAAACAAAACAAAACAACCAGCCACAGAAGCCTTGAGGTTATTATTGCAGCATTCGTGAACCACACACACACACACACACACACACACTTCAGGAAGTCATCTTCAGAGAGATGGTGAGCTGTCCAAACATTAGAAAACACTAGAACATAGAAATCATTCCAGGTTCAACACAAGCTACGTTTGACAGCGTTTGTGACACTGTCGGTTAACACAAAAATATAAAATCACTATAAAATAAATTCACTATTGAGAGACAGAGGAGGTAGATGATTACTAAACATTTTTATTATTTAAATTTTCAGCTCCTTTTTTTCCTAAAAAGTAAAACAGCATTTGTGGCATAAAGTCAATTATCCCAAGTTCTTTTAGATTGTATACAATTATTATTTTTATATATTTTATTCATTTATTTATTTATTATTATTATTATTATTCATTTATCTTGAAATAATAGCATTTAATATATTATTTATGTATTATTAATATTATTATTATCATAGTTTGGAAAATAGTATTTGCGAAAGTCAGTTTCTACTTACTACTATAATGCTTTTATGTGTAAATTTATCTATTTATTTAGTGTTTTTTTTTGCTTATTTATCAAAACAAAAGTCAATTACCACAATAAATATATTAAATATTAAATATAAATATTATAAATATTATAATATATATATATATATATATATATATATATATATATATATATATATTTTTTTTTTTTTTTTTTTTAACAAGAAAAAAAAGCATTTGTGGCATAATGGCAATATATATTCAATTTAAATTAAAATTTTAAAATTTTAAAATTTTAATATTTTAATATTTTAATATTTTAATATTTTTATATTTTAATTAAATTAAATTAAATTAAATTAAATTAAATTAAATTAAATTAAATTAAATTAAATTATTAAATTGAATTAAATGCAATTAAATGCAATTAAATTAAATTTATGCATTTAGTAGACACTTTTATCCAAAGGGACACAGTGCATTAAGTCTATCAATGTTTTACCTATCACGTGTTCCCAGGGAATCGAACCCCCAACCTTGCGCTACCAATTGAGCTACAGGAAGACATACATATATATATACACACACACACACACACACACACACATATATATATATATAAATGATTGTTATTATTATTAGCCTATTTGTTTTTTCAGGTCCTTTTTGTCTATAAAAGAGAAATACAGCAGTTACAGTTCTAATAATCATTAGACAAATTAATGAGATTGATTCACATGCCATTGTAATTTAAATGTTTTAGAAGTGTTATTTATTAGTGGCCTTGTTAATAGACTTGAGCATGATATTTTTGGTTTACACCGTTTTTCGTATATTTTGATGCATCAGTTTTTTACACTAACATGCACTGAATCACACACAATAAGACCAGGAACATTTATTTGGACAGTAACTAAAAGGTTAATTATAAGTCTTTGCGATTCATAAATAACACTAGTGAGACTCAGTTTATCTAATGTTTTAGTCGGCCTTTGGTCAGAGTTCCTGAGGCAGAAGCAGAAAGCTGATGGGAGTGAGTTCAGCAAACCAAACGCAGGTGAAATCACACACCTTTCTTGGAGCGTCTAGGTTTCGGCGGCGCAGTGGGACGGTGTGGAAGCTGTGCATGTAAGCGGGCGTCTTTATGACATTTAAACAGGACACGTGGAAAAAAAGACAAGTAGCAGACAAGAATGAATGAGAAGCCAAAGAAAAGCAAAAACAAGAATAAGCATCAGCAATGAGGTGCCACGGTGAGAGAGGAGGAAAGAAAGAGCTGATCCACCCCTGCAGCAAAGCATCCTGGGAAACCAGATCCATAATATGCATATACACTTCACAACTTCATTAGGCTTATGACTTTTTTTTATTTTTTACATCATTTTATGCTATTCATTTCTTCACATGCAACACTTTTTAAGGCAAGACACTACCAGTGAAAAGTAAAAAATGTTTAACTGATAAATTTCACTATACTTCCACAGTTAATTAATCACACTGCTTTAAGACAAGCTGAAATATGCTAATAAATGACACATTATAATATAATTAAATATGCACTCATTTACATATATATTTCCAGAACACTGGACAAAGCCAGGTTAAAAATCTTGGTAATTTCGTTCACATTTTAATGTTTTTTTTTTTTTTGTATTTCTATTTTTATTACTCTGTAAATCGGAAAATACAGTCAAAATACAGAAAAAAAAAATAATTTCACCATGTTTTTAGGGATAAAATGTAATGTGAATCAGGTGAATAATATATAAAAATTCAGTACATATTTCCCAATATAGATAGGAATAAAACTGTAAAGTTTGGTGTTTGTAAGTGCTACTGAAGTGGAGAAAAATCTATTTGATTATCGTTTAACAATCTACATTGTAACTGAAACCTAAAGACACAAATACACTAAGTCTGACAAAGATAAAAAAAAAATATTAATTGACTAATGCATGAAAAAGCAATGGTTTTGCAAAAAAAAAACAGAGAAAAACCACTGCATGCATCTTTATGGATTACATAAAAGCACTGCTATCATTTAAAGACTTGATTTTAAGTTCCTCAAAGCTGTGACCTGGAAACATATTTTAAAGCTCGTGTCTACAGATGTGATTCTAGCTATGCTGAATCACGGCTTGTTCGTTGAACGATTACAGGGAGTTAAGAGATTTATTTTGATTTTAGAAACAAATAATGTGACCTCAAATAAATGCCAGTCAGACTACAGCTCTGCTCCAAAACCTAGTCAGTTTTCTATCTAGACAGCACTTTGTGAGGCTAGGCAGCGACGCTATGCTAATGCTTTTGAATGATTTCAGCTGAGTTTGATGTTAGCATATGCTCAGGAATCAAATAAGAACTAAAATGTCATTGCACACACAGGTATTTTGTGATAATCATACCTATCTTCTCCATCGACGCCTCGGTGGAGAGGAAGCCCTGCTTCAGGAGCTGGTCTCTGGTCTCCTCATCATCAACCTGGATCTCTGAAACCATGTTACACGGCACAAAGCCACGACGGCCACCCAGCTCGCCTCGGTAGAAACCATCTGCATCTTT
This sequence comes from Carassius gibelio, assembly GCF_023724105.1. Lineage (NCBI taxonomy): Eukaryota > Metazoa > Chordata > Actinopteri > Cypriniformes > Cyprinidae > Carassius > Carassius gibelio. The sequence goes on along the minus strand of NC_068375.1, from coordinate 38,548,842 downwards.
GTCCCCATAAACCTGCGGAGCAGAAACACTGCAACTTTACTCTGTTTCAGATGCTTTAAGAACAACAAAATCATGTTTTCTGTGAATTATACTAATGTTATGCACTACAGATGTAAGCTAATGTGGGTGAGAATTTACAGTGTGTAAGCATTTCTGTCTATGCAGTTTTACCTATAAAGCCAACTTTATAAAATTTATAAGGCCTCAACCTGACCTTTTATCAAAATAAGTATTTATATCTAATCTTAAGAAGACATTTAATGGCACATAAAGAGTGATGACTACTATTAATATAATTGTATGTAAGTATCTGCTCATTTATTTACATTACAATCATCAGAATTTCATCATTTTTTGGTCATATAAATATTAGCATCTGCACCAATTTGCATATTTCTGCTTATTTTGGGCCTCTGAATAAAACTGATCATACTATATGAGCCATAAAAACCTGATGTATCAAATATGTGACCCTGGAACTAAAAACCAGTCTTACGTGTAATTTTTTCGATAAATAATCTGCATAAATAATCTTTCCATTGATGCATGGTTTGTTAGGATCGGACAATATTTGGCTGAGATACAACTATTTGAAAATCTGGAATCTGAGGGTGCAAAAAAATCTAAATATTGAGAAAATCATCTTTAAAGTTGTACAAATTAATTCTTATCTTTGCATATTACTAGTCAAAAATTAAGTTTTGATATATTCATGGTAGAAAACGAAACACAATCTTTACTTAATATCCTAATGATTTTTGGCATAAAAGAAAAACCTATTTTTGATCCATAGAGTTTTTTTGGCTATTGCTAAAACTATACCAAAGCAACTTACGACTGCTTTAGTGCTCCAGGGTCACATGTGATTCAAAACATATATTCAATTCAATTCTTTTGTCCAAAGGTTGAGTTTAAACTGTTCCACGTCTATTATTGACTATTATTTCACATTAAAGAATAATAAATGCATGTGTGAAATCACTTCAAACTGAGTCATACCTTGATAATCTGGCCCTCTTTAAAGGGAAGCTCCTCTTCAGCGGCGTCAGGATTGGGGGACATGAATGCAGGATCATACGGGAAGAGGGCAACAAACACTCTCACCTCATCTTCTCCAGATGTTCTGGCCTCTGTATCACCAAGGAGTCAAGAGATTATTTCACAGGACATATCATGTGACTTACACCTCTAGGATTTACGCAGCAACACACTGGTGGTTGATCTGGACATGCCTTTATCACATTTCGTGAAGCTGAATTCATTACGCTTGGGAAACATTACTGTCAGTAACCTGATGCTTGTGGTCATCCCTGCCTGAAAACCATAATGGTGCGGCCCAGGCGTGTCCTTAAGTGAGGTAATCATACTAAAACCTCCTGATCCTAAGCTGCCATGAGCCGCTACAGAAACGTGTGCACATGATTCATCCGTACAGAGTGAGAACGACAGGAAGAAAGACAAAAGTAGATAAAAGTGTCTACTTAATGGATAAATGCAACTGCAAAGATAAAAGTAGATGTATAGCAAAACACAAAAGCACCAAAACGCACGCCACTGTATTTTTCCAGCACTCTTTACTGGACATGCATGCTGTTCTGTATAATGGAGTCTGACAGCACGACCCAAGCATCTGTCAGGGTCATCGGGTCAAAGGTCAGCACCCTGAAGTCATCAGAATCAATTTCCTGTTTCTAGATGAGTTGGAAGAGGGTGTGCGAGGAATATAGTGTAAAACAGAGCTGTATAATCAATCAGTGGTGCTAATAGGTGTCAGTCGTGTCTGTGTTAAGCTCCAGGAGTGAGATGTGTTCATCTCGTTAGAGAGGATCAAGACCATCTGTAGCAACAATCAAGGGCAGAGCAAAGGAAACTGGACACTTCACAACCTCTGTGTGATATATGAAGGGCAAATATGAAGAAAAAGGAGCTAACCTTTGGGAAAACCACCTTTTGGGGGTGTCCTTGAAGGAAATGATGGTTACTTTATATTACTCAAGTATCCATAAATGCAAATATATGGGTTTTCAATTAAATTAAATGTCTGATCACATCAAAAAGTAACAGCACTCTTCAACAAGCCAGTTCTGAATATATTACACGCCAAACTTTAAAGGGGTAATTCACCCATAAATTAAAATTACCCCATGATTTACACTCCCTCAAGTCATCCTAGGTGTATATGGCTTATACAATTAGAGTTATATAAAAAAAAAATATCCTGGCTCCTCCAAGCTTTAAAATGGCAGTGAATGAGTATTTCTTGTCAATAGTCCAAAAGAAGTCCAATAAAGCGCATCCATCCATCGTAAAAAGCGTCCTACACGGCTCCGGGAGACGCATAAAGGCCTCCTAAAGCAAATCGATTCATTTTTGCAAGAAAAATATCCATATTTAAAAGTTTATAAATCTTTCTTAAAAGTTTGATGATGTAGGATGCTGTCGTAGCGTGATGTCCGCTGAGAATTTGGAAAACCAGTCTCCTCTTGGCTCATGTCGAAACCCTCCTATTTTTCTTTACAAATCCTCGTTTTGTGCTTCTAATTCGTGCTTCTAATTTTCCTCTCTCCTCTACTCTTCCGCATTTGTCACTTTTCACTGGACCTTACACTTCGTCCTACATCATCCGCCGGAATGAACTCGCGTACGACAGTTAGCGGAAGGTTATTTATGATTTATAAAGTTTCAAAGATGGGTATTTTTTCTTATAAAAACAGATCGATTTGCTGCAGGAGGCCTTTATTTACCCCCTGGAACCATGTGAGGCACTATTTTTTCTTGGATTGATGCGCTTTATTGGACTTCTTTCAGACTATTCATAGAAAAACACCCCATTCACTGCCATTATAAAGCTTGGAAGAGCCATAATTTTTTTTTATATGACTCAGATTGGATGAAAAAATATTGTCATATACACCAATAATGTCTTGAGTGCGAGTCAATTAGGGGATAATTTTCATTTTTTGGGTGAACTATCCCTTTACTACTTTGTGTTAAGAGGTTTGATCAAATCACTAACCCTAAGAGTGAAACACAACATAGAACACAACTAATTAGTTTTAAGCAAAACAGAAGTCATAAAATTGAGACTATGCTAGATACATGTGTCGGTTTAGCTAAAACTATGTTTGAAGAAGAATGGTTAAGAGCAGTTTTAAGATGGGTTGATTGGCAAGACTCAGAAATGTATAAATGAGAGAGAGAGAGAGAGAGAGAGAGAGTGAGAGAGAGAGAGAGAGAGAAAGAGAGAGAGAGAGAGAGAGAAAGAGAGAGACAGAAAAGGATGTGATCTAAATGGAAGCTGAATGCAGTTCACGGTGAGAGAGAGAGAGGGAAGTGAGAAAGTCTTACCTCTGTGCAGTCTAATTTCAGAGCGTGGCGATTTTGGAGTGACATCGCACCACATTGCACCTGGATCTGCCAACGATGCTTCTCTTCCACCTGCCTCCTGGTTTTCGAGAGACAAACAGTTAGATAATGACACATGTGGGATTCAGCCACTGACTTATATCATAGTAACACTTCATATTAGTGAACACACATTCACTTTATCCTTGATAAACTTCTAATTTGCTGCTTACTGATAGCAAGCAAGGTAGTTGTTTGCAGTAGTTATGTTTTGGTATATGGCAGGGTTGAGGGATCTAGAATATTGTCATGTCAAATAAGGGATTAATATGTCCTTTATAAGTACTAATAAACAGCCAATATGCTAGTAAAATACATGCTAATAAGCAACTAGTTAATAGTGAATAGTGTTCTCTAATCTAACGTGTTACCAACATCGCATTGGAACAACTGAAACATCACACAATCTGGTTTAAATCAGGTCAAGTTTGTGGTTATGATGCGATTCAACATTCACTCCCCCCACCTTCACATTTGTAACATTTGCAGTACACAGTATTCCTGTGTCCAGCTTACTTTGCTTAGCTTGCTACCTGTTAACCAAAAGGCCTGAAATGGTTTACACAACTATATGCAAAAGCTTCTAGCCATGGACAATGGACCAAACATCTGTATCTGCACACCAGAGTATTTAAAGAAGCCACATATAAACACAATATGAAGTTCTGGCTTCTTAGGCTAATTGCAAATAGCAAATGTTTTTTTTTTTTTAATTGAATTAGCAATTAGCCCGGAGCCCTGAAACACACACAAGTGAAAAAAGCCATTGCTCAAGCAACATTTGATACCAGATCAACAGAAGCAGCAATTGGGGTTGTTCTTTGTAGCAACACAGTGGAATTATGGGAACAAACAGGAGATCCCTGTGCAAGCACAACATACAGTTACATACAGTCCAGTCTCTACCTTAACTGCTCAAGCAGTCTCTGGACAACCTTGAATATGTGGGTTGGAAGAATCCCAGTTGTATAAAGGAAAGGAGATGCACTACAGCAAGTAAAACTACTGAGCAATAATGCACAGCCACAGTCTTAGCACAGCAATGTTCCAACTGAACACTGGGGAGAATAAGACGTAGGACAAATGCAAGAATAAGATGTAGGACAAATGCATAGAGCAGCTACACAACTACAAACACGAAGATGCTTCGACTAGAGACTGGGTAAAAGGGTGTAGGGTACAAAGTCAACTGCAAGGAGAATGAAGTACAGGCTTAAACCTTTTGCATCCACAGTGAAACTAGTGTTGGAGAGTCATTGTATACTTGTTGTAATCCCATATGCCACAGCAGCTGCCAGTATGTGATAAATGAATCCATTTGAACTGTTAGCTCCATGTAGAGTTGGGAATATATAACTATATAATCTTTTTTTTTTTTTTTTTTCATTTTTTGTCTTTCAGTTACATTAATGGGATAGTTTACCCCAAAATTTTTATTCTGTTATTAATTACTCAAACTCATGTCTTTCCAAACCCACAAAACCTTTATTCATCTTCGGAACACAAATTAAGATATTTTTGATGAAATCCAAGAGCTTTCTGACCCTCCATAGACAGCAAGGTAACTACCACGTCCAAGGCACAGACATGTGACCAGAACATTAAAGGGGGGGTGAAATGCTATTTCATGCATACTGAGTTTTTTACACTGTTAAAGAGTTGGATTCCCATGCTAAACATGGACAAAGTTTCAAAAATTAAGTTGTACATTTGAAGGAGTATTTCTGTTCCCAAAATACTCCTTCCGGTTTGTCACAAGTTTTGGATAGTTTTTTTCGAGTATGGCTCTGTGTGACGTTAGATGGAGCGGAATTTCCTTATATGTGTCCTGAGGCACTTCTGCCGGAAGAGCGCGCGCTCCCGTATAGCAGAGCACTGAGAGCACAACAGACTTCACTGATCAGAGCGAGAGCGTCGCGAAATGTCACAAAAGGAGGAGTGTCTTTGGTTGCCAGGGCAAGACAACCCTGCACAGATTACCAAAGAAAAACAGCATTAAGGGACCAGTGGATGGAGTTTATTTTTACAGAGCATCAACGGAGTTGTGCAAGTGTTTGTGTTTGTTCCCTGCATTTCGAAGATGCTTGTTTTACAAACAAGGCCCAGTTTGACGCCGGATTTGCGTATCGTTTATTTCTTAAGGATGATGCAATCCCAACGAAAAAGGGTCACGATCGTGTGTTGGAACCGCAGGCGGTGAGTAAAACTGCTTCAAATATCTCTACCTCCTTGTTAGTGCGTCCCCTCCCATCAGAGACCCGGGTTCGAGCCCCGCTCGGAGCGAGTCGTTGCTGCTGCTGCTCTCGTTCAGTTTCAGCCTCTGGATCTGATTCTGGATCATAAATAAATGGCTGAATCTGACTGTAAGCCATGGTTTGTTTTGGATGTTTTTTCCCTCACGGTAATGTCACAGCTTCCAAACACTCTCAACGCAAAAGCTTACTCGCGCTCGTGATTCTTTAGCTCCGCCCACACGTCATGCCTCCAGCCGCTCGTGTTTTTCCGGGAAAAATCAGTACAGACTATCTTTCTCTTATGAATATAATAAAACTAAAGACTTTTTGGAGTTATGAAGGATGCAGTAGTACTACTCTATAGGTACTCAAGATTAACAGGATATTGAGTGAAAACGAGCATTTCACCCCCCCCTTTAACAAAATGGTCCATGTGACATCATTGATTCAACCGTAATTTTAGGAAGCTATGATAATTTGTTTTTTTACATTTATTTGTTTTCTGTCCCTTTCTGAATATAGATCCAGGCTTCGGGCACACATCTTTTCTATGCCCAAACATACACACTACACACTGACTAGAATTAAAAAGTGAAAAAGCATAAAGGGACCCCTTTAAAGAAATAGCTCAGGTCCTTAAGATTGCTATTGCTAACTCCAACAATAACTCCAACTCTGGCCCTTGAGGTCCACTTTCCTGCAGATTTTAGCTCCAACCTTAATCAAACACACTTGAAACAGCTAATCAAGGTCTTCAAGATTACAGGCAAGTGAGTTTGTTCAAAGTTGGAGCTAAGCTCTGCAGGAGAGTGGACCTTGAGAGCCAGAGTTGAGAACCCCAGCTCTAAGTCTTCCAACAAGTTACAGTGAACTGATCAGAATAGTGACAGATGTGAGACTTTTCTTCTCTTTCAGGACGCAAAAGGTTTTAGCCATGCCCTAAATGGATGGGCAGGCTCTAAAAAAAGATCATCTAAAGGGAAAGATGGCTGTGTTACAACAGGAGATGGATGGACAGAGGATAACCCACCCATGAGCGGCTGCTTGGAAGCAGCTCTGGCTGGGGTCTGCATTTCAGGGGCAAGTGCTGGTACTCATTGTTACTGCCTTCCACCCACCACTCCGAGCTCATTTGGTCTAACACCACTTCTCCAGGATCAAACAGCTGATGCTCCTCGTCATTATCGGTTCCATACTCTACGTCAATCTCTGTTGAGCGTCCAGTGGGCGACTTCACACGGTGTATGGTCTTGCTAAGCAAATACGGTCCCTGCACTGTTCCTGAAGTCATCTGGCTATGGAGCAAGGCTTCTCTCCTGAGTCGGTCGCCATGGCCTTTGTGTGGTTTGCGGCGTGCAGCCACACTAACAGAACTATGCCCAGCATACAGACTACTGTCAGAGTCCTCTTCCTCCTCTTCCTCCTCCTCATCCATATAGCTGATGGTGTCCACGGTGTCAGCGTAATGCACTCTGGGTCTACTCCTGACTTGCGCAGTCCCTTTGCACCTCTCTACGGGCGAATCAGATTCCATTTTATGTCTACGATTGTGATGGTTTGGAGAATGTCGTCGACTCTCATGTCCACACTGACGGTTCTTGCCAGAAGCAGTCCGGCTTGGGGAAGATCTAGAGTGGGATTCCGATTCAGTGTTGTCTTCCTCTTCTGTAACTTCTGGAATGCTGAAGAGCTGCTTGTTGTGGTAGGCTTGAGGAGGGAGCTTTATAATCCTCTCTAAAATGTCTTCATCGCTGTCAGTTTCCCACATTTCGGACTGGGGTTGTTTTAGAGGAGCATTGGGAGTTACCAGAGTAGGAAAAGGAGCAAGGTGATAGTTCAAGAACACACAGACGAGGCAAAAGTTTCGTTCGGTGTCAAAAGTGGAAAGTAGAATAAAACGAGAAAAAGAAACAAGAAAATTTAAATGCAACAGAGGAAATATAAGAACAGAAAAAAACTAAATGATAAGCATGGCTAACACTGTGTCCCAACAAGTTTCCACTTGGAAAATCGGAGCATATTCAATGTTTAACATAGAGTTATATTGATCAGTGACATTTCACTGTGAGCATGATGACCAGGTGCACTACCAACAAAATATCCTGGAAACTGCCACATCGCAATAGGACTCAACATTTTGTCCAAAGGTTCACTGAGGAATACTACAGCATTCATGTGCATGTACATACCCTGCCTGATGGAGCTGTACTGTAACCTCTGGAGGGGACGTCACCAATAGGCTCCGAGTGCAGATCATCCTCCTCTTCCTCCAGTATATCAGACAAATCAGACCGACTGCTCTCCCCGTGGTAGTCTGGGGGAGGGTCCATAAGGCCACCAGCATAGACCTCATAGGGTTTCACAAAAACAACAACTTCAACACAGTTTTCTCAAGACACTAGGACAGGGGTGTCCAATGTTGCTCCTAAAGGGCTACCGTCCTGCAGAATTAAGTTGCAACTTGCTCCAACACACATGTCTGGAAATTTCTAGTAATTCCAAAGACCTTGATTAGCTGGTTCAGGTGTATTTAATTGGGGTAAGAACTTAACTTTGTAAAATAGTGGCCCTCCAGGAGCAGGACTAGGCACCCTGCTCTAGGACAACACTTAGTATTTCAGTTATTGAAAGTGCATCTCTGCCGGAATAAATTCAAATATTAAGCAAGGGAAATGATCTCTGAGGGCACTGGCAAGATACTCAACATGAGCACAGTCCAAAGTTATAATGACTCAACAGGGACACACATAGTCTCCAGATTTGGTTTGGAAACTGACCTTTATTCGAGGTTGAGGTACAGGCCGCAGGAACTCCTCTATGGACACAAGCCTGGTGTTTTCCCTGTCCTCCTCGGCCTCTGACTCAAAGGGTGATGGATTGGGAGGCCTCAGTGGGTGCGTATCTGGAACATCGAGAGGGTCCTTTCCTGGAATGTTCACTTTTGGGGAGGTAGTATTGGATGGTGGTGTGTGAAGTTTGGCACGGGGGTCCTCCAAGAAGTCGGAGAGAGAGGCAACAGGACGCTGACCTCCTGGGCTTTCGGTCTCTCTGCCTGGGTTCTGCACAGCAGAAGCCACACTGGACTGCACTGGCACTGATGCAGGTACAACAACAGGTGCAGGTATGGGCACAGGCATGGCGACAGGTGCCACAGGACCTGGCACGGTCATGGACACTGGTGTGGTCAAGGGAGCAGGTACGGCCATGGACGTTGGTGTAGCAACAGACATGATAATGGGTGCAGGTGTAACCAGGGGTGCAGATAAACTCACCTGTGGATGGAGATGCTTTATTAGCTTAACCCTAAACAGAACCATACATCCCAGATCTCTGCACACAGACAGTGTATCTCAACTCATGTAAAACCAATTATTGTGAAAAAGCATAGGCTGAAGCAGTGGATGAAGCTTAGAGCTAAACTTTACTGGTCTAAGGCCAAAATTGAAACATCTGAACTTTAGCGGAAAGCTCTGTTTTCTAAAGAATAAAAATTATTCAGGAGAGCTAAATTAGACATACAATACTTTTGTGCGACGAACAGATCAAAATTTTACCTCCACTGAAGTTCTCAATTCTCTTTTGTGTTTAAGTATTTTTAATTATGGCACAAGGACATGCCCCAGGGTTACATGTAGAAGGTAATGTTCAGTGAATAATGGTCTGTCCATTATGCAATACTACTGTCTGCCTTAAGAAATTTCGGAACCAAGCAATCTAGCCATAGAGTACCATGTTATAATACTTGTAAGGTGCTCTTTATCATTTATGGATCTTGGTGGCATAAATCCCCATTCATTTTCACTATATGGAAAAGAGCAGCACGGACATTCTGCTAAACATCTCCTTTTGCATCCAACAGAATACAGAAACTGGAACAACACGTAGATAAAGGATGACAACTTTTCAAGAGTATATGCTTTATAATTACTTCTTGTTTTTGTTTTTTTGTTAAACTCACCATTGAGTTAGTACGTGAAGCATATAGTGGCAGTGCCTCCTGTCCTGGCATTGCAACCGTCAGAGGTGCAGCTGATGATGGGTATGCCCAGGCTTCTACATAAGATGCAGTAGACGAAGGGACCTCACGAGCGCCTGCATTGGGTGGATTGACATAGACGCCCCGAACAGGACCAATGGTATGCTCGTCCAGTGTAGCAGCGTGTGGCAGAATGGGTGTTTTGGCAGCAGAGAGAGATGTGGCACAGACAGCGGGATCTGGGTTGGCACTGGCCATGAGGACACTGGCGGTGGCTGGCACAGACTGGCATTGAGGCAGTGAGACACCGGACATGATGGCAGGCAATTTGGTGGGCACATTCACCGGCAAGGAGTCCAACGACTCACCAAAAGCTGACATGGTCCGTACGGTGAGCTCATGAGCCGCCTGTAATGTCTGGATCTGAGATGGACCAATCAGAGCGCTGCCTGCTGTGGGTGACGACACCTCCAATACCTGAAGGCACAGGTGAAAGAGTTTTACACACTTATATTGTATGGATTTCTATATAAAAATATAAAGTGCTTTTCAGAAGAATTTTTTGGTTCACCTTCTTCTTGTCAGCATAGATGGTGTAGCCAGTGACTCGTACACCATTGGACGTCCCAGCGGCATCTATAGTAACAGGCAGCCAACTGATCTGAGCTATTCCCGGAGATGGGCCCTGCTCCAACTGCACATCCAGAGGAGCATCAGGAGGACCTGGAAGACAAGGCAAAGGGTCAAAAGTCAAACCAAAGGAAGTTCAAATAAAAATCGAAATAGATACTTGTTCCTGGTCTTGTCATGAACATCATCAGCGAATCTTTGCATCTCACCTGCGGTCAGGGTTGTGAAAGAGGTCACTGCGGTTTTGCGTTCTCGGCACTCCTGTGGTAGTTCCCATGCTGTGCGGTGCGGCCTAGCTTCCACTTTAATGTTGTAATGCATTTTGGGTGTGAGGTTACTGAGGCACAGTGAATAGCATCCTGCCTTTACCAGCTCGCACTCCTCATCGTTCAAAGACACAATGTGCACATAGTTACTGTTGCTAGGCAGCCAGGTTAGACTGGCTGAGGTAGCCGTTACGCGTTCAACGCGCAGGTGAGTCGGCGCCACGCACACGTCCCGTCCAACTAGTATAGTGCAACGCAGCTGATCCGAGTTGCCTCGCTCCGTCAGGCACTGCACCGCAATCCGATATGCCTTCTGCGCCAAATCTAGCCTCTCCAGAACGGCCTTCGTTTGGCTACCAAATGGCACATTGAGCCGCAACTCGTGGTCCACGTAGATGTTATAGCTAAACACAGAACCCCAGCCAACCGGGACCAGCGGAGACTCCCAGCCAATGATGATACTCTTGGCTAACTGCTTAATTAGCGTTAGCTTGCGGGGGTAAGGCACAGTGTCCACCCCAACCTCTTCTAGATCCAAGTCCAAGCCGTTAGTGAGCGGGGCGGCCAGGGCAGGGTTAGAGGGGTTCGCTTTGGCATTGTCACCAGGAGCCGAGGCTGTTGTGGAGGTCTCTGTCCTCTCGGAGGCGCTGTGGGCAAAACGTAAGTGGTGTCGGTGCAGTCGCTCGCTGCCGCTGTGGAAACTGCTCTCCTGGAAGGAATTATGGGAAATATCGCCTGCCTGGTTATGGTGTGAGCTCATGAAGTCGTCATCTGACACACACTCCACAAAGTTAGAGGGAACGAGGCCTCTTCTGCCGTCCATCAGCTCTCCTACAGAGGGCGACAGAAAAAGGGTGCAACACATTAGTGTTAGTTGCAGGTAATGTTGTTGAAGGATATTTATTACACGGCTCTGTGGAATACTTGATTCTGATTGGTCAGTCATTCCAAGGTATCCCTCGATAACAACTGGTAAAAGCTAATAACACAGGCTAACTGAAGTCGGCATTACAGTCTTGTCAGGAAAAACTTTTCTGGGTGGAAACTTTGTGTTTGGTTAGTTAATGAAATATTAAAACTCAATTCAATATTATATGTGCAATTATTTTATTATATAATCCTGGTATCGTGAACTTGCCCTCTCGTTTAGTACAAAAGCAGCTGCTGCCATTTTGCGACGCTTGTTTTGTACACCGTAATGGGTGATAAGATAACTAAGAAACTGGTGAGATATCTTTTATCGCCATAATCATTTATGTTGTGAAATATTGTACAATAAGTTGTATGACTGCACCATATCCCTTAAATGTCCATTTACCGTATTTTCTGGACTATAAGTTGCACTTTTTTTCATTGTTTGGCTGGTCCTGCGACTTATAGTCAGGTGCGACTTATTTATCAGTATTAATTTGACATGAACCAAGAGAAATGAACCAAGAGAAAACATTACCGTCTCCAGCCACCAGAGGGCGCTCTATGCTGCTCAGTTCTCCTGTAGTCTACACTGAAGACATAGAGCGCCCTCTCGTGGCTGGAGACGGTAATGTTTTCTCTTGGTTCTTGGTTCTAAATAAATGCGACTTATAGTCCAGTGCGACTTATATATGTTTTTTTCCTTGTCATGACGTATTTTTGGACAGATGCGACATATACTCAGGTGTGACTTATAGTCCGAAAAATACGGTAGTTTGAACTTGCCACTTGCTCACAACTGCTTTGTTTACAGAAGCTTTGCGTTCAAATATTTCAACTCAAATCTCTGATTCACGTCAGGGTCCTGATCACCCTGTTGAGGGTTATTCTGCGATAACAACCGGCTGGATGTACATTATCCTATACTTAAACCAGATTTTTAGAAGTTAAGAAGTGAGAATTGAATTAAATTTTTACATTTTCTGATTAAAAGCGTGATGAGAAGTACACACACACACGCACACAAACAATTAATAATTGTTTATACAGTATATATATGTTTATATCTATATAAACATATTTAAACATTTTCAATATTTCTGAAAAAACTATTTTACTATTACATAAATCAATGATTTAAAAACAACTGTAAATGAAACATTTAAAAATTATAAAAATAAATTAATTCAATATATTTTGTAAATATACATACATTTTCAGTATTTATGAAAAACGAATTTATCATTAATTACAAAAAAACAATGATTTAAGAAATATAAAGTAAGAACATAAGCATATTATTGCTTATTAAAAATTAATGATTCCATTTTTTTTTTTTTTTTTTATGTAAACAACACTGAGTTACACACAGTGAATGAGCTCTACAAAAGTCAGCTCATTTGTCTGTTTGTAACCATGATAATTAAAAAAAATAAATAAATAAAAGTAATACACCATTTAAATAAATAAACTGACCCTCATAGAAGCCGTCATCATCCATGTCCCCATAGACGTATATGTACTCCCCTGCTGTGAGGGGCAGCTCGACCTCTGGGTTATCATTAGGACCCTCATATGGATTGTAACTGCATTTAGACAATAAAACAAGGCTCCATTTAAAGTGTCATTTAATCAATGTTTAGATACTTTCCTAATTGAATATGCAGAGACAAGTGTATAATTCAAGCAAATCATTAATAGGTTGATTTTCTCCACGCAGCTTAGCACATGCTGTAAGCTCCTAAAGACAAATCAATAAATTAAGATGAATGCTGTTTACCTGTAACGTGCGATGAAGACCTGGAGTTTTGCTGCTCCTTTAGTGACCGTATACGGCGCCGGAGAAATGTCAATGTCCAACTCCTCAACTTCACTAGCAGTGTCCACCTGAAACACACATCAACACACTCAGAATATTATAAAAAGTACACTGAATGCATGAAACAGGTTTTATGCCTCCTTAAAAAAACACTTGTGGGGTGTGAAAAAAGGGTCATAAATGAGTTTAAAATGGTACCAAGGCTATTTACATTTTTATTTTTAAATTAAATACTCTATAAGATGATATAAAGTAACTTTGGTGAAAATAGCCAAGAATAAGATGATGTTCATTTCTTCCAACATTAACATTTTAAACAGAACTTTTACATTAATTTTATAGTATTTTAAAATAATTTTAAAAGGGTTCTATGTAATATAACATTGTTGTGCCACATAAAGTTGTTGTGATATTTGTTGAGCCTTTATCTAAAAAATTTTTTTACCTCATGCGGATAGTCAAAGCTTTTGAATTTAAAATTGGATTAGAATTAAAATAAATATTAACTTAAATAAAATATTAAAAAACTGAAAAACAAAGAAGCAAAAACAATAAAAATATTTTTAAAAATTTTCATTTTGTTCAAATAAAACAAAAAAAAAAGTTTAGACAGAAAAAAACTAAATTACTATAACTTTAAAACTCTAAAATTAAATATTAAATTTATATATATATATATATATATATATATATATATATATATATATATATATATATATATATATATATAATGCAACTTATCATATAATTGTGCATAGTTAGGATAGTAAAATCAATAGGCTGGTCATCTTTTAATGAAAAAGATGAACCACTACCCATTTGATTTTCTGTTGTTGTCTTTCCATTTAAATGCAATTTTATTAATCTAATTACAAAGATGTCAAAACGGACGGATTGCATGACAATCTTATCTTCAAAAGCATTTGACCAAGTCTCTAAAAACCAATAAAAACTATGCATGCATTGTGCTCATTTACTTAAAAAGACAAAAATTGTCCTATACAGCACCCGTAAGTAAATAATAATAACATGTCTGTGGTTTGTTAAACTTGCAGAGTCATCATCTAAATATAGTGCTGCTGTGAGTAAGAAGTAAATGGAGGCATGCAGGCAGTATTTATAGCTCAAGGGTAAAACCTTTTATGGATAATCACTTACAACTACTACAACCTTCATAATCCAGCAGCACTGCTCAGGATTATCTCACTGAATATCAGCTTTAGACAGCTGCACGAGCACCACGAGCGCCTGCACTCTGACCTGGGAACAGTTTTTAAACTTCACCGCTAAAGCTCAAACAACAATCCCAGGTAAACTCATTCATGGAATCGAACCCAGACAACAGACCAACAAATTATCTGTATTCTAGACGATTCTACATAAAAACAGTGCAGCAAAAGATATAGCTCATTTATAACGTTTTTTGTTTGGATGTTTAACATTTTAAAGTCCAAGTTCATGTAAAAAAAAAAAAAGGTCACCAACCTCTGTACTAGACACATGCACTTATAAGCAGTGTTTTTTTTTTTTTTAAATATCATTAATATACTATTTTACTATTAATTATATTTGGGATGAAATAAAAAAAAAATCTGTATATGTATTATTTTAATTTTAATTTTATTTTTGTCATTTTTATTTTATTTATTTATTGTTTTAAATATATGACTATTTAGCATTTACATTTTTTATTATTATAGTATTTATATTGTGATTTTTTTTTTCAGTTTTAATTACATTTTAATTTACATTTTAGCAGACGCTTTTATCCAAAGTGACTTACAAATGAGGACAATAGAAGCAATCTAAATCAACAAAAGAGTAATGATATAAGTGCTATAACAAGTCTCAGTTAGGTTAACACAGTACACGTAGCAAGGGCTTTCTAAATAGTATAATAAATAAAAAGGAAACTGATAGAATAGAAAAAGAATAGAGCAAAAATTTTATTTTTAATTTTAACTCAAAAGCTGGTTTAGTCCATCTTTGAGCCAATAATAATACTTTGACCCAAAACAATAAATGTAAAAAAATAAAATAAAATAAATAAATAAATAAATATATATATATATATATATATATATATATATATATATATATATATATATAGTTTTAGTCAACAGAGCACTAATCAAGATATGTATGAACCATTATATTACATGCTCTTTTTGCATCTGTTAAATGCATTCATGTAAACAATGGTCGTTCCTCTCACCTCATGTGTAGGGCTGGTCTTTTGGGGGCTGGCCGGGTGAGATCCAGCTGATTTGGGTGAGAGGCGAGTGGTCTCAGATTTGGGGGGTGTAGGGCTGGACGTGGAGCCGGACCTGATGGACACGCTGATGGTGGGCAGCTCTCTGTGTTTGACGGTCGGTGAGCGTTCGGGACGTGACAGTTCAGCCGCGTGTGGCGTGGAGCCCATCCGCAAAACCGCAGCCACATCTAACACACAATGAGTGCAGAGAAATGCAACTTAAATTATGCTGATCATAAATGATTTTTATTAGAAAAAAAGCTTATTTCAAAATGAGAATTATAGGATATGTCCTAGGGATGCACCGATATATCGGCCAAATATCGGTATCGGCTGATTAAAGCAATTATCGGCACTTTTCAGCCGACGATCATGGCCGATAATATCATGTCAACCAAAAGCAGGCGGAAAAACTTGTCAGACACTAATTTGCATTAGACACATGCACTTATAAGCAGTGTTTTTTTTTTTTATATCATTAATATACTATTTTACTATTAATTATATTTGGGATGAAATAAAAAAAAAATCTGTATATGTATTATTTAAATTTTTTACAGTTTTAGTCATTTTATTTTTGTCATTTTTATTATATTTATTCATTGTTTTAAATATATGACTATTTAGCATTTACATTTTTTATTATTATAGTATTTATATTATGATTTTTTTTTTCAGTTTTAATTACATTTTAATTTACATTTTAGGAGACGCTTTTATCCAAATTGACTTACAAATGAGGACAATAGAAGCAATCTAAATCAACAAAAGAGCAATGATATAAGTGCTAAAACAAGTCTCAGTTAGGTTAACACAGTACACGTAGCAAGGGCTTTCTAAATAGTATAATAAATAAAAAGGAAACTGATAGAATAGAAAAAGAATAGAGCAAAAAGTGCAGAGAAATGCAACTTAAATTATGCTGATCATAAATGATTTTTATTAGAAAAAAAGCTTATTTCAAAATGAGAATTATAGGATATGTCCTAGGGATGCACCGATATATCGGCCAAATATCGGTATCGGCTGGTTAAAGCAATTATCGGCACTTTTCAGCCGACGATCATGGCCGATAATATCATGTCAACCAAAAGCAGGTGGAAAAACTTGTCAGACACTAATTTGCATGAAGAAAATGTATCCTGTGTCAAGTTTATGCCCAAGTTAAAGAAATAATAATGCATTTAACGCAGCACCATTAACATGTGTAACACACCTCCCAACCAATAATCGCAAAGTTCTGCTACTTCTAATAAGAAACAAGTCTCAGCTCTCAAATAATGTCCATTTAATCACAAAATTCAAACAATAAATGCCATTTTGATGCTCTTTAATGTGTCGTGACAGAACACTGAGGCCGATTTAGTTCAAGTGGAGTCTCTTCCACACACAATTCTTTCCACTTACTTATAGTGTGAAATAAACTTAAATGAACATCAGAAGTTACAGTACAATGATACAGTACAACTTAATCAAATCTATGATATCTCATCTAATTAATTAATCTGTGTTTCAACTGAAAGAACATATCAACATATCATATATGTATGTTTCACTAAATCTGTCATAAAGACAAGTTTTTATTAAAACTCCCTTATTTGCAATCGGTTTATGTTTTTATTTGAGTGTGATTATCTCACATGAAAATAAATAGCATTTTTTTGTCGACAATTTTAATATGCTGTACCAAATGTAGTGTAGTTAACAGCATTAATTAAGAAATTTTTTTTTTTTTTTAAGAAAACTAAACTATCGGTTTTGGCAGATATCAATGTGAAAAATCGGTTATCGGTATTGACTGAGAAATCAGTGCATCCCTAGAATGTCCTTAATAAGACCGTAATATAAGCATGCATATGTGTGTGTGCGCAGATGTGGGATAATGCTTTGAGCTGCGGTTTACATGCATGTGTTTATGTGTCTAGTCGACCCCGTGATCTACAGGTTAGAATCAGGGTTGTTTTGAACGTAAACCATCTGCTTGCATAAGAGTCCCGAACCCCGTCACTATGAGACTACAGTAGAAATCACTCTTTTACCTTCACCACCTCCTTCCAATCACATTCATGCATCATCTGCATGCTATAAAATGGCATTTTAATTAAGCATTTAGATCTGCAGCTTTAACAAAATTCATAAGAAGCTAATTAAAAAACAAAAAAATGCATAGCAGTGCATGTTAACATTTAAACATGCTGTTATTCATGTGATGTGATATAATGCACCCAAACCTGCAGCAGAAGATCAGGGCTATGATCAGAATGGAGCACGCATTTTACACAACCAGCCAAAAGTTCGGATTAAGTACATTTTTTTATAATTTGAAACATTTTTATAAACTGCTTACCAAAGCGCATTGATTTGATTAAATAATAAAGTAAAGTAAAAAGCTAATATTGTGAAATGTAAAATTTATTCAGGTGATGGGAAGGCTGAATTTTTAACAGCCATAAGTTACTGCTCAATTATTAATAATTGTTCTTATTATCAATGGTAAAAACTGTTTTAGCTGATTAAAATTAGTTTGGAAACCGACATTTTTTTTTCAGAATTGTATGATGAATATAAAGTTACAATGGCCAGCATTTATTTCACATAATAAACTAATCAGAAAAGAGTGACAATAAAGATATTCATAATGTTACAAAATATTTATATTTCAAATAAATGCTGTTTTTTTTTACTTTCTATTCATCAAGAATCCTCAAAAATTAAATAATAAAAATAATAAAATAAAATGTATCAGTTTCCACAAAAATATTGTGCAGCACAACTGTTTTCAACATTGATAATAATCAGAAATGTTTCTTGAGCAGCAAATCAGTATATTAGAATGATTTCTGAAGATCAAATGATGCTGAAAATACAGTTTTGATCACATTAATAAATTACAGTTTAACAGATATTCACATAGAAAACAGCTATTTTAAATTGTAATAATTTAACTTTTTTTGCTTTATTTTGACCAGTTAAAGCAGACTTGGTGAGCAGAACCGACTTCGGTAACACTTTAGAATAAGGTTCCATTAGTTAATGTTAGTTAATGTATTAATTAATATGAACAAACAATGAATAATACATTTATTACTGTATTTAGTCATCTTAGTTAATGTTAGTTAATGAAAATACAGTTATTCATTGTTAGTTCATGGTAATTCACAGTGCATTAACTAATGTTAACAAGCACAACTTTTGATTTAAATAATGCATTAGTAAATGTTGAAATTAACATGAACTAAGACTTATAAATGCTGTAGAAGGATTGTTCTTGCTTAGTTCATGTTAACGAAAGTAGTTAACTAACATTAACTAATGGAACCTTATTCTAAAGTGTTACCCTGACTTCTTTTAAAAAACTTTGTAATTATTCAAAACTTTTGACTGGTAGTGTATGTATAGATAAGCACTAATGCAAAAATAATTAACATTCTGAACATCCTCAATCAAGCAACAGCTCAGATATTCTGACTGATCCACCAGAATAAAGCAGCAAATCATTTCCTCACAAAACTGAGAGGCATGCAATGTGCTAACAACTGCATAAGTGATAATATGACAAAAACCAAACCAAACCAAACCTATTCTAACAAGATGAGATCTGCAAACAGTACCAGCGCCAACACATAAAACGCCAATCAAATCACAAAGTGGTTCAGGTTAGGGGTGCGTGCTATTACCGATCTTTATATATTGTCTAGCTCAGGACTGATCATATTAATATCTTCATGGATGTTATTCATGCAGGCGGACACGAGAAGTCTCAGCCTAGAACCAAACTGAATTCAATAGTACCAGACTCAGAGGCATCACAGAGGGCTTCATTACCCTCCAAACTCCAGAACGCAATGTCTTCCCATGAGGCATTTGTGCCTGGAAAAAGAGGGGTTAATGCAGACGCAATGCACTTATGGATCTCAGACACTCATCCAAAACCTAGTGAGCTGCCGACTTAGACATCATAGATGCGATCCAACACAAAAGCTGGTCCAAAAGGTAAGCAGCGATACTACGTTACCTTAAAAGACAGCTTGTTTTGGCCATGCTCTATGGCAAACTAATGTAGGGCGTATGCAAACCCAGAACTAAAGCATAACAGCGACACACAATTCTTCAGTAAACAGCCTTGAACCAAACCAATCAGCTGGAAATTAAATCAACAACATTACGAACTTTGATCTGAATTTAGATCTGAAAGGATACAAAAGGATCTGTTATGTGTTGGGTAATGATCAGTATTTTAGCGTACCTGTCTCACCGGGCAGGCCGACCCCATTGGTCAGCTGGGTCAGGCTGGGGCTGGACAACAGGTCGGGGCCCGACAGGTCGATCTTTGAGGCCTGGACCCTGAATTTATCCAATTCCTGTGACAGCATCCCAAACTGCTCGCTCTGACTGCGGCATTTCTCCTCCAGCTCCCGAACTTTTGCCTACAAACAGGATCGACATTAATATGCAAATATTAGTTAATATCCACGAGCACGCATTAATATGTTAAACACATCAGCTTGTCGGATGAAGAAATGCAGATACTATTAATCAGCCAAAGCGATGAATGATGCACATGTGGGGTTAGCCAACCAACTTCGTAACACACTGATTAACCACCATAGTACGATGCACTGTTGTGGAAACTAACTAGCCAGTCGCGACTGTTTCCCAAACATCTCCTCATCTCCGTCGTTTGAACCACATTAGTTTCTATACTTAAGGGCCCTTGTTAATGATGTCACACACATGTGTTGGAGTAATAACTTCTCCTAATTACCGTATTTTCCGGACTATAAGTCACACTTTTTTTCATAGTTTGGTTGGTCCTGCGACTTATAGTCAGATGCAACTTATTTATCAAAATTAATTTGATATGAACAAAGAGAAATGAACTAAGAGAAAAAACATTACCGTCTACAGCCGCCAGAGGGCGCTCTATACTGCTCAGTGCTCCTGTAGTCTCCCCCTAATAAACATAGAGCGCCCTCTGGCGGCTGTAGACGGTAATGTTTTCTCTTGGTTCTAAATAAATGCGACTTATAGTTCAGTGCGACTTATATATGTTTTTTTCCTCGTCATGACGTATTTTTGGATCTCTGAGATGCTGTAGTATTGAATATGGCACCTGATGACTAATTTACCATGTTTTGTTCCCTAACAATTTGCTTTATTTGATGTTTGATTCATCGTTGGTGTCCTCTTACGTCATACTCCTGGGTTCCCTTAGGCATTTATGTGCATGCACACTCTTCAAAAACGTTTAAAACAAAAATGTAATGTAAATATATTTAAATTGAATGGAAGATATAGATTGTCATGCATGTTAGATTGCTTATTGTGCCCAAAAGCATAATTTATTTAATGGGGTCATATGACGATGCTAAAAAAGAAAGTTATTGTTTGTATTTGGTGTAATGCAATGTGTTTATGAGGTTTAAGGTTAAAAAACACAGTATTTTCCACATCCTGTACATTATTGTTTCTCCTCTATGCCCCGCCTTTCTGAAAATGTTGATTTTACCAAAGCTCATCATTCTGAAAAGCGAGGTGTGCTCTGATTGGCCAGCTATCCAGTGCGTTGTGATTGGCTGAATATCTCAAGCATGTGACGGAAATGTTATGCCCCTTAATACTGAGGACGAGACAAAACCAATAAAACCCATTACAAACAGGGCATTTGTTGCTTTTGGGAAACGTACCCCAGATCATGTGATGATGCGATAATGATGACAATCTATAATCGTGTCAAATTATACATTATGTACCTAAATGAAAACATTTAACTCCGAAGTCAATCTGAGCTCTCAATGTTTTTGGTTTTCAAGATATTTTTTGTGAACTTTAGTAGGAGGTGCTCTCAAAAACGAGTGCTCTCAAAAAAGAGTTTGAGACTACAGAAATTATTTTTAACAAAAAAAAAAAGTTTTCTTATAAATATTATTTACAATGCAGCAGATGAAAACCACACGTCTGGAGTTTATTGTAAAGTGTCTGTGTCTATTCAAATCAATAACCATAAGCTCTACTTATTTTGGAAAATTTGAATTTATTCTCATTTGGTGATATTTGTGTTATTAAAAGTGTGTGGTTTTTCTAGATAACTACAATACATTGAGCCTGCTCTAATCACCATGACATATGCACAGTCTTTGTTTAAAAAAGCACCTTGCAACACATTAGAGCTTCATAAATAAAGCAGTGATTGAAAAGGAGGGACGCAGGGCAAAGGAAAGGGGTCTAAAGCCATTTTACTAAGTTTAAAACACAAGTGTGCCATAAAAGCATTAAAAACTCAAGAGTTTGAGAGAGTACGGTGAGCTAGTTTCACTTCCGGCTCTGTGGTTCAGTTTCCTGGCACACTTGAGAGCACAGGGCTCAAACACACACACACAAACACACAAACACACACACACACACACACACTGGCCGACTGTCACTTATTCAGTCCTTGCTCAAACTCTAAAAATAAAGAGCTTCCTGTAAAACTCTCACCTCAAAAGTCTGTGTGTCACATTCAAACTTTAAGTGTCACATTTAATGTGAAGATATTCAATAGAAAATACTTCACAAAATGCATGGGCACATTGCAACACAAAAAGCTGATCAACTCCAGCTAATAAAAAGAAACTTTTAGCAGTGTTTGTGGCCCTGTTGTACTTATTTGAGTGCTAAAACCTTGTCTAGTTGAGAAAACCTTCTTGCATAAACCACACACACACACACACACACACACACGAGCAAGCTCTAGGAACTAAAGCTAAGTTGGCTCTAAAGGGCCGAATGAATGCGTTGTGAGTGCGTCTGATACCTGCATGCAGTCCAGTGTGTTCTGGTTAGCGGCCAACAAAACACAAAATATAGGACAGAAAGAGAGAGAGGAAACATCATGCAAAAGCAGTCAGAGCAGATATTAAATTAGATTATTAAATGCTTCAGTCCAGGACCTGTCGCACCACATCACTGTTGAGTGCATCTAAAGCCTTGAGACTCAAATGCACAAAAACTAGAGCATTATGAAGTTATTTTTAAGTTTCACGGCTTCATACTATATTTTTCCAGATCAAATCCAAGGACATTCATGCAAAAAAAATCTGAGCAGGGCACGCTCAGAAAACAATCAGGAACCTGCTTGCACCATCAAGATCAAGGGTTAGATTCCCTCGGATACTGATAGAGTATAAAGGTCAAACGCAATGTCACTTTGGACAAAAGAAAGAAAAATTCTGCTTTGAGCACGTATATATTTATTTTATTTTATTCAGTACTGCTCATTTATTTTATTGCACTTATTTAATTGTATTAAAATTTGAATAGATGCTATGTCATAATAGTTTGTGAAACAACTCAAAGTACTTAAGAAAATAAATAAAAATTGGACTAGTAGGTAAACAGGGCCCTCTGTAGGATGCAGATACAATCATCAGTGATGCTGTTTAAAGAGGGAAACAGGAAATGCAACACATCAAACAGGAAGTGCACACACTGTACTCTACCAGCTCTCTGTGCAATACAAGCTGCACCAGATCCTGAGAAAGACACAATCCAGTTAAACAACACACACATACAAAACTATTCAAAGCCTCAGTCAGCTTCTATCATCCACTCATCACGGCTCCTTAGCTAACGCACGTTAAATGGTTCATTTAACAAGAAACTGACATGACGTAAACTATCACAAAGCAAGGAGATGTGAAACTCACCTCCAGCATTTGCACGACACCTTCATGTTCTCTTTTAGCAAATAACTGAGCCTGCAGAAGCAGAAGACACTCTTCAACACAAAATCAGGCATGACATGATGTCAACTCGAATGAATGTGCACCAAATGTGATTCATCACAATCTTGATTAGAACCAGATGTTTGAGTTTGCATTCAGGAATACAAAGCACAAACAGTCCTGTATTACATTGCCATTACTGACCCGCTGGAGTCGCTTGATCTCATCCTGTTTGAACCTGAGGATAGCCAGGGCCTGCTCATGCTCCAGTTCCAGCTGCTGCCTGCGCTCGGCGACCTCTCGCATGTGCTGCCGTCACACACACACACACACACACACACACAAACCCATTACACACCGAATGCAATGTGAACGTGTCGGGAAACACACTGAACGTGAGAGTTTTACCTTCAGGACCTGCTCTAGGTTCTCCAGCTTTGCACGGAGTCGCTGGTTCTCCTCCAGAACTGAACTACGCTGAGCGTTCAAAACACAGAGCTGTTCCTTCAGCTCCTCATTTTCAGCCTGCGACTACAGAAACACAGAGAAACGCTGACCTTTAACACCCGGAGGGAGCAGAGACACACATGGAGGAATTAAACTGCTGAAAATGTCCTCACCCTCAGGCTGAGTCTGTTTCTTCATCAGATTTGGAGAAATGCATCAGTGTCTCATCAAAGGATGCTCTGTAGTGAATGGGTGCCGTCAGAATGAGAGTCCAAACAGCTGATAAACACATCACAATAATCCACACCAGTCCATCAGTCAATGTCTCGAGAAGACAAAAGCTGCGTGTTTATAAGAAACGAATCCATCATTAAGATGTATTTAACTTTAAATAGCAGCTAAAATATGAGTCCATAATGAAAAAGTGATCTGAATAAGGAGAGAAATCTGCACTGATCAAGCACCGTTTACAAGCCAAAATAGCTCTAAACAAATACGAGTGTGGATTTTAATGTGAGAGGGCAACAAGAGATGGACTTTTTCACTGGAGGAAGCGTTTTTATGGATTATAGATGTGGATTATTGTGATGTTTTTATCACCTGCTTGGACTCTCACTCTGACGGCCCCCATTCACTGCAGAGCATCCACTGATGAGACACTGATGCAATGCAACATTTCTCCAAATCTGATGAAGAAACAAACTCATCCTGATCTTGGATGGCCCGAGGGCCAGTTCATTTTTCGTCATTCTTGTCTGAACTACTCATTTATTTTTGATATAAGGATGTTTGACCTGGTCGAGCAGCTGAGCCTTTCTCCTGAGGAGTTCTGCCTCCTCCACTAAGTGCTCATTTCTGCTGCGCTCGTCCACTAGCTGGTTCTCCTGTGAACAAACACACACGCAGCGTGTTTTCCAGCCTTACATGTAGGAGATATGAACTGGAAGCATTGAAAAAATGAGAAAAACACTCACCAAATCGAGACATCGTTTCTGTCTCTTCCGCACCTCATGCTCAAGAACTTCACATTCTTTCCTCTTCTTGCCCAACTCACTTTCCTGAAGAAACACGGATATGTGCATCACATTAAAAAAACACCTGTGCAGTCATGCATGATTACTGAGCAAGGGGGAAAATAAAAGAATAAATGTTTTTAATCTTTCAGAGAACGACAATTTCTAAAACAGAAAATTGTACAGCTTATAAATGCCAGTAAAAGATTTTTAAAATTTATTTGGAAAAGGATGCATTAATTTATTCAGATGTCTTAAAATGTAACTTAAAATGTAAGTTCAAGATAAATATATTCTTTAAGAAATTTAATTTGCTCAGTGGCAGAGAACTGACTTTTTTGGCATTTACTTTAATTCATTTATTAGTTTTTTAAATATAATTTAGTTATAGTTTAACACTGTAAAGCTGCTTTGACACAATCTGTATATTATACAAAGTCTATTATAAATAAGGATGACTTGTTTCTTTTTTTTTCAACAATTCAGAAAATAGCAATTTCTAAAACAATATTTTACAGCTGAAAAAATAAATCAACATGATTTTCAGGATTTTTAAAGATTTTCATGACTTTTCCATCATGTGCATATTTTTCTCCATTTAATTCATATTTTTGTCCCATACTCCCATGAATTCAGGTATTTTGGCATTTTTTTGGGTCATGGTGCAAAATCAGTGCATATATAATGATTTATATATTTGATGTAAGTCTGTGATCATGTGACATTTGTCAAAAATTGTCAACCAGTAACTGAAGACGTTCTTCTGTGGTCCGCTCTTCCTGGTGGGTGGAGCCTGTGCCCTGTTCGGGCTTCACTTGTGTCTCTGACTCCTCCCCCTCTGCAGGAGTCTCCTCCCCTTTAACAGGGGCCTCATCTACTACTGTGGGCGGGGCTTCAAACACAACCTGAAAAAAGAAAAAAACAATAAACACTTATCAATGTGTTACTTGCCATTTCTTTATTATCGTTTGTGAAATTTACCAGCAATTTCTGAAATTTGCTGTTATTTCAATAAAATTTGAATTAAAATAGTTTTTACCCATTTTTTTTAGTGCACTAGATAATAAATAAATAAATAAATTTCTTTACTCTAGTGAGAATGAGAGTATTCACACATTACAGTACTGATAATTAAGGGATGTGGTGTCATGATTTTTACATTTGTCAAAAATTGTCAACAGGAAATGTGAAATGCAATCCCTTACCTATTTCTGAGTAAAACGGTATATTTAAAAAGAAAAACAAATGTAATTTCTTGTCAGATTTTATGATATTCGTTCTTCAACAGTCATTAATAAAGTCCACTTGGCTAGTTTCTGTCTAAAGCATCAGTCGTGGGAAAAGATGACATTTGCTCTCAGTTCCTCTTTACTCAGCAGGTCAAGGGTCAAATGCCTTAGTGGCTAATTTTAGTGACCATACCTACTTATGCTTTAAGTGGAGCTATTGCACCGCGGCCAAAGCCACGACCTGCTAACAGGATCAAACAGCCAATGAGCCATCCTTCAGCTTCCTCAGCATCACACACATCTGTTATAGAAGTTATATTCTACCAAGAGAGATGCATAGCGATGAGGAATTATCACAACAGTCTGCTTCAGGAAGCTCAAATCCCATTCATGCTCACCAAAGAGAAACTGAATAGCATTAACCTCTCAAAGAAGATGATAGAAGCTATTGAAATCTAGTCAGTGATTTAAAGTTTTAAATGCATGTTTATTTTTATAATAAACTTCAAATATAGTGTTAACTTCTTACACACATGCACCATGGAAAGTCCTGATGCTTTGCAAAAAATGGCTAATATTGCCTAATTTGATAATGCTAAGTTTAGGAACATAAATAAAATCTTTCCATCATGCACAGTTTTTTTCCCCAAAATAAAAAATATTTTTCAGCTTTAATGCAATTATAAAAAAAAATAAAAAAAAATTCAAATGTTAAATGTATCAGTTTTAATTAGTGATGTAACGATTCACTCAACTCACGATTCAATTCAATTCAAAATTATAAATTTTTTTACAAAATAAAATTTAAGTCAAATTATACATTTAATATGTCCTTTTATCATAGCTTGGAGAAAATTCTATACATTTCTTTGTAAAATTGAAATATAACACTATAATAACATAGCACTTGCATATTATTGCTCTTTTGTTGGTTTTGATTGCCTCTATTGAGCTCATTTTTAAGCTGCTTTAGATAAAAGTGTCTGCAAAATGACAACATTTGAATAATATATAAAGGTGAATAACAAAACAAAATTGAAATTGTAAAACAAGCTCCAAATTAAATAAATAAGTTGCACAAATAAAAGAAATCTCTTCATAAGGCTTTGTCTGTGTTCTTTCTATTTTAAAATTAGAAGCAACCACTGCATTTTAATCAGGATCCAAACAAAGATGCTGCATGCATTCAACATGAAATGCATGGTTAATTAATCGTTACATCCCTAGTTTTAATGAGCAAAACAAGCATCCAAAATGTATTATTTAACTTACAATATTTAAAGCTATTGCAAAAATATGTTCAAATACTCAATTTAATTTCCAAAAACTTTACAAAATCAGTTTTTTTTCCACTAAATCGGTTTGGATGCAGTGACGTTCCCAGACATGTGTCAGAAAACATATGCTTATGTTTGCATTTTCTTGTGTCTTTGACTATAATTCTAACCTTGAAATCAGGATTGGGCATAAAATAATGTCATGCATTAGAAAATGGGCTAAGAATTGATCGAATAGTTGAAATGTGCATCAGATCCAGACAGGAATCAAGTGTTTGTGGTGTTTTTCTGCCGATTAAGAGAAAATACAAGACGAATACACCTTAAAAATGGTTGTCAAAAGCAGAAACGCTCCAAAATGCATCATTTTAAGAAAATGCGACATGCAAAACAGACACTAATTTTGCCAAAGGCAGCACAGAATATTAGATTTCATTCAAGCCAATTGTTATTAATGAATGTCATCATGAAACAAATGGTTGTTGCTCCGTAATACAAAACCTACCAAGCAAAACAAGTTTACACAGCCATGCAAAATGATAAACCTGCCTGAAGCGCTCCCAATCAGCAGCATAAAAACCTCATTAGCTCAAATTAACAGCTTATAACACACCACTCCTGAAATCTCCAACATCTGTGGCGGGCCAAAATGATTCTCATGATGAAACTGAAATGAGTGACTCATTCGGTGTCCTGCTATTATTTTTCATTAGCACGCTTTAAAACTTTTTTGTGCTTTTGAGTTAAACCTCCTCTTTTTTTGACTGAGCGTGCATCTTCTGTCCCCGAAACACCCGTATAATGACAGATTAGTGCATGCACTTTTAATTAAACTGTATTTAACTGTTGGGATGCGCTGGATAGATGATCAAAAACACATCTTAAACGCATAATTCTGAATTCTGCGGAAAACAGAGGAAGATATTACATTTTGAGTGAACTCTCTCTTAATCAAAGTGCATTAATCAA
The DNA here is from genome assembly GCF_023724105.1 of Carassius gibelio. Lineage (NCBI taxonomy): Eukaryota > Metazoa > Chordata > Actinopteri > Cypriniformes > Cyprinidae > Carassius > Carassius gibelio. The sequence goes on along the minus strand of NC_068375.1, from coordinate 38,520,705 downwards.
AGATAATCCACTAAAATACAAAGATTATTGAAAGTACATCAAGACAATGGTTTTGTATAACTAGTTTTCAGAAATGCATTTACAAGAGTTATAGTAAAATTAAAACAACATGCTTATTCTGAGGTGTACATATTCAAATATATAAAATAATAAGGAGCATATTACATTTGATTGTGTTTTAAAAAAGGAAAAAATGCTTACTGACAAAAGGGGCGAAAACTAGGATAGTGGCGAATTTTAAAAATGTAAAAGCACAACTAATTAGTATTTGGGGTGAAAGTAATTAGTCTATTAATATGCCATAAATTGATTTTGTTGTAAATGTGCCTGACATGACTGTTACACTGAATGATATTTTAGTGGGTATCTTCTGCAAATCAGGGGGAAAATGTATATTTATTTTTTGCACAGAAAAACTAAAACAAAATTGCAATTAAATAAAACAATTTTAATTGGGGGGTGGACAACAATTCAAAGCAGTATTACACTCACTGTTTTTATGCTTACTCTTTTCCATCTTCGACCCATATACAAATGATATCTCACATTAATATTAAACATTATTTGCGTTTCATTTTGTTGACATATTTTAAAAGTTTTTACAGAGAGGATTTTCCTTTGATCACTCCATAGATTAAAAAATACTGTCAACAGTCTTTAAAAAAAAAAAAAAAAAAAAATTTCACTATGTTTATTGAAACAAAATGTCAAAAAACATTTCAGGTGAATGACATATGAACAAACCCCTCAGTGAAACCCTTCAGAAATACAGATAGGAATAAAAATTGTATAACATTTGGTATATTTAAGTGCTGCCGAAGTGGAGAAAAACTCTCAGCTTTCAAAGATATGTATTGGCATTGAAATCTACAGATGCAAAAAAATAAGTGTAATAAAATGAAGGTTTAATTGTGTATTTTTGATGAAGTCTGAAAGAAGACATGATTTGGAAGCAAAATTGCCCCCTGCATGAAAAAACAATGATTTGCTTGTGGCATCTTGCCTTCTCTTACGTAATATCACTGGCAGCACTGTTTCCTGTGATTCTGCACATTTTTAACCTAGCATCTTGTTTCCGTCTCAGTCATTAACATGCTAATTGCTATTGCTAGCCACCGACAGGTTGAATTACGGTTGAATATCGATCTAGTGAACACTTTGCTAGACAAAAACTTGTCCTGAACAAAATGTTGAATCGGTTATTTTTCCTAGAAGTTTAAATATGCACATCTGCTAAACATTTGTCAACTTTTAGTAAAACACTAGCATATAGATATTAGCCTCAAAGCTAACATGCATAAAACTCTCATTCTGATTAGATGAAATCTGCACTCACAAATCTTTACTCTACATTTAATGCAAAACTAACCCTTTAAATTAAAACTAAACCAACAAAACTAACACACATTATTGGTTAAACTGTGTTTTATTAAATCTTCATGCACAGGCCTGATGGTGGCTAAAGCTAAAACTTGTTCACCATCCTTTTCGGCAGTAACTTTAAGAATTAAAGCTCAGTCAAATATCTGAAATCTGAAACCGAACCTTCGGTTTAAGCCTTGTTTTATGTGCACTTAGGCAGTTCGACCCCATACGCCGGCCTCTGTTCGCTATAAGCACATTGCTGTAATCCCCGTGGACTACTGAAACGGGTAACTAGATCACTTCTTTAAAAAGCACCTTAATGGATTGGCCTGCCTGCCGCTGGTTTGCTTTAAAATTAAATGCATCAACTGTCTTCATGCATCTCTTACTTCTGCTATTGCAATCTGTTTGCATATTCAAACTCACACATCTGGCTGAGCCGAATTGCTGTAAAACACCAAATTTTGTTATGCACCATCCAAACTAGACGTAAAAGTGACTCTACTGTTGCTATTCTTTCATGCACAATAGTGCACACATTTAATGCATGCAGGAACAAAACAGCACAAGCCAGATTTGAGACGCTGGAAGGGCTGTAATTATACAGCAGCGCTCATCTGCTGATGAGGACAGGTGAGTGTTATAATCGCTCAGGCACTGGCGCGCGCACACACACTCTTCAGTCTCATATAACACATGCATGTTACATCATTACCGCATTCATGCAATTATCACGGCTACAGGATGTGTTCGACTCGGCAAAGGCATGTAAAAGTGGCCTACCCCTGTCCTGTGAGCCGATGGAAAGAAAAGTGTCCGCGTTTGGGACGGCTGCGGGAATCTTTGGTTCGCTTTGGGCTGAAGTCGTAGCTACCATCCAAAACCCTCTCAACGCTACCACGGCAACAGCTAGAGGATTAAGGGACCGTACCATTCTGCTGTCAAAGGGGATTAGAGCACACACAACATGGCCCCTTTCTTTCTGTGTGTGTGTGTGTGTGTGTGTGTGTGTGTCGCATATGACCAGATTACCCTGTACCGCTATTCTCATCCAGGCTTTACAGAGACGGCGAGGACAGCTGAGATTGAAACTTCATATTGTCAGTAAAGTGTGTGCAACAACGACTAGCAGTCGAAACTTTAGCCATTTCACTAACTTACCACAAGCATTTAGCTAGAAGCCTTTTGCACACGTATGCACACAATGTACACGTGCAAAGAAAATGCATATTGATCAGAAATATTGATTGAATATCCTTGATGCCTTGAAGGAATAGTTCACCAAAAAAATTAACTTTAGTGAAGATCTACTAAGGCCTCAGGCCATCCAAGATGTAGATGAGTTTGTTTCTTCATCAGATTTGGAGAAATGCATCAGTGTCTTATCAATGGATGCTCTGGAGTGAATGGGTGCCGTCAGAATAAGAGTCCAAACAGCTGATAAAAACATCACAATAATCCACACCACTCCAGTCCATCAGTTAACATCTTGTGAAGAGAAACGTCACGTGTTCGGAAGAACCAAATCCATCATTATAAACATATTAATAAGATTTATTAACTTTAAACCATTGCTTCTGGCCAAAACACGAGTCCATTATTCCATAACGATGCTTCCTTCGGTGAAAAAGTCAATTTTCTGTTCCCTCTCAGAATCCACACACATGGATTACTTGTGTTTGGACTCTCGTTCTGACGGCACCCATTCACTGCAGAGCATCCACTGATGAGACACTGATGCAGTGCTACATATCTCCAAATCTGATGAAGAAACAAACTCATCTACATCTTGGATGACCTCAGGATGAACACATTTTAATTTTTGGGTGAACTTTACCATTAAAGGTGACCATTTTTGCAGCACTGAAAGCACTTAACTAGAAAAAAGTCATAAATTGTGTTAATTAAACACTCGTACTGCACCTGCTTCACCCTTTATTGCCATTGGCCACAGTACAGGAAAGCATTCTCTCTCTCTCTCTTTCACACACACACACACACACACACACACACACACACACACACACAATAATCCGACTCCTGACTAGCCGTTTTCACAGAACAGATGACTCTGCTCAGGAAGAATCCTGTAGATATCCGTTTATATCAATAACACTTGAGAGCACAGAGAGACGGCTGGGCAATAACAGCATTACATCAGTTTCCCAGTGCACTGAGAGGATTACTCCAGGTTAGTTTGACGAAGCCCAGAGGTTCTCCATAGAAAAGACAAACAACCACTAAAATAATCAAAACTAGACTCATTTTCTGAAATAAACTTCACAAAAAAAAAAAAAAATGCATTCAAATCAAACCGAAAAATTGCACTTTAAATGAACAATATGTACACTGAGGGCTGAAAGGGAAAATTAAAAATGTTGACCAAGGTTATTATATATAACTAAAACCATAAAAAAAAATATATATATATATATAAATATAATATAAAATTATATATATATATATAAATATAATATAAAATTATATATATATATATATATATATATATATATATATATATATATTTTTTTTTTTTTTTTTTTTTTTTTTCTTGAAATAAAACATTAATCAAAATAGGTGTGTAAAAATAAATAAATAAATAAATTACTAGAACTTTAGATAAAAAAAACAAACAAATAATAATATCTCAATAATACTAAAATAACACTGGAATTGACCCATTAAAATAATACATATATATTTTTCCTGTGTTGTATCAGAAAGCATTTGTTTTTGCTCTCATCCTGCCGAATAAAATAAAATAAAATAAAATAAAATAAACCAGACTAAAAATTGTTTGCAATAATCAACATCGAACACTACGAAGAGGGAACTGAGAGCTGAAATATATGAGCAACTACTCAGAAATCATTTTACATTTTTTAATTATTACAAATAATGCACCTGGTCAGATATTTGAAGATCTTTATAAGAACAAGTAGATTATATATATATATATATATATATATATATATATATATATATATATATATATATATATATATATAAGTATACCATTTTTTCTTTAAATAAAATATTAATTTATCAAAATAGGTATAAAAAAAAAAATTATTAGAACTTTAGATAAAAAAACTACAAATAATAATATCTCAATAATACTAAAATAACACTGCAATTGACCCATTTAAATAATACATATATTTTTGTTTTCCTGTGTTGTATCAGAGAGCTTGTGTTTTTGCTCTCACCCTGCCGTCTCGGTCCTGTCTCTCTGAAGGGTTTTCTCCTGTCACACTGCTCCTGTCTCTGCTGGAGGTGACAGACAGCTGTCTCTGCAGACGCAGCACCTCCTTCTGAGACTCCTTCAGGAGACGCTCAAACTCACTGACGCCCACAGGACCCTGAGACCGAGAGAGATGAGACGATCAGTCAACTCAAAGACATTCACAGCTTTTTGTTGGTGGGACAAATTAATTTCTGTGCCAGGTTCAGACTCCAAACTTCTGTGCATGTACTGAAAGCGTGTGTTGAGTCAAAGCTGACTCTGTGCAGTACATGACATCTCCAGCAGGTGGAGACAGAAGTCATAAAAATGAAAATGAGCGAGAGCACATAAGCAAGTGCACAGAAATCATGTTAGATATTTAGTCATTACAAACAGAATGTTGGGCAGATATTTTAAGGCTTTTTTTAACTGTATTATATCAAAAATAAAATATTAAAATAATAAAATAAGGCTGGCTAAATATTGTTTGCAATAATCAACAGTGAACACTCCTGAAATGTGAAAAGAGCTGAAGTATATGCAATACAGCTGCAGGCAAAATAAAATAAAATAAAATAAAATAGAATAGAATAAAATAAAATAAAATAAAATAAAATAAAATAAAATAAAATAAAATAAAATAAAATAAAATAAAATAAAATAAAATAAAATAAAATAAAATAAAATAAAATAAAATAAAATAAAATAAAATAAAATAAAATAAAATAAAATAAAATAAAATAGAACAAAACAAAACAAAATAAAATAAAACAAAAAAAACAAAATAAAAAATAAAATAAAATTTGTTTGCAATAATCAACATTGAACACTACAAAGAGGGAACTGAGAGCTGAAATATATGAGCAACTACTCAGAAATAATTTTACATTTTTTAACTATTAAAAATAATGCACCTGGTCTAATATTTGAAGATCTTTTTAGGAACAAGAAGAAAAAAAAACTATATAAACAGATCAATTCTTATTCTGAAAATAAATAAATAGCCATTAGCCAAAATAAAATAAATTGCCATCAAATAAAAACATTATGCTAATAAATAAATAAATAAATATAGGACTATCATTGTGGACTAGACTCTGAAGATTGAGCTCTAGCTGACATTCTGATGCAGAACAGGTTTCATTAAAATAAGACTGCAAGTGGTTCAGTGAGGAGGTGTGTGTGTGTGTGTGTGTACCGTCCCCTGTCCCAGCCGTGTCTCCAGCTGTCTGCACTCGTGCTGCAGCGCTGCGATCTGCTTGTCTTTACACAGCAGTGTGTCTGCGTGCAGCGCCAGGTCTCTGGCTCTCTGACGGGCGAACGCTCGCTTGTACTGCTCCACAGCGCCCGCTCTCACCGGCATCGGAGTATTCACCTGCAAACAGTCATCTTCAACATCTACAGAGCTATGAAATACTCCAGCTGTCAGTCACATCAGTCCACCAATCAGAACTGACAGAGAGGACACGCCCTCAGATGAACCAGCCAATCAGATGCTTCCTTGGACTTTCTGAAGGAAGTATCAGAGCTTGCAATAAATGCACGAATTAAACCAATCAGAGTTCGATATGTAAATTTCACAAATGATGTCATCACTGATTAAACAGTGAAGTCCGGCACAACTATAACAATGATGACACTTTAATATAAAGTTTATAAAAACATAAATTAAAGAAAAAAAAAAAAGAAGGTTAGAGAAGAATTCCGAATTAAAAAACAAAAAGACGAGGAACTTTAATATAGTGTTGACTGAAAAACTCGATCTGGATGCTAAAATAGTTATTAAAACAATTAAACATTAAAACAATTTACACACTTTTCTTTTTAAACAAAGTTTATAAAAACAGACACAATATCTAAAACTAAAATAATAATAACAATAATAAAATATTTTTAATTATTTAATAATAATAATAATAATCATTATTATAAATGATTAATTTTTAAAAACAGACACAATATCTAAAGCTAAAATAATAATAATAATAATAATAATAATAAAATATCTTTAATTATTTAATAATAATAATAATCATTATTATAAATGATTAATTTTTAAAAACAGACACAATATCTAAATCTAAAATAATAATAATAATAATAATAATAATTAATAATAATTTTAATTATTTAATAATAATAATAATCATCATCATCATTATTATAAATGATTAATTATTATATTTTTAACTGCAAATAAATGTTAGTAAAAAGAAGAGGACATTTAATATAGTAAAGTAAAATTTTTGTGAAAATGACTGTAAAACACATCTTTAGTATTTTGACATGTGAAATAAATAGAAGAGCACAGACTCAAAGACAGAATCAGCTGATCCAGGAACAGAGGGTGTGTCTGTAGTCCAGTGTGTGTGTGTGTGTGTGTGTGTGACAGGTGTTGTGCTGTGCTGTGAGCGTCGCTCATTACCCATGAGCACCTGGGAGCTGACAGGTGGCCGTATAAGTGGACTAGAGTTACAGTGTAACAGACAGTCGCTGTCTTTATGTCCAAACTGTCTCTCTCTCTCTCTTACACACACACACACACACACACACACACATCATCATTCTCTTCTCTACTACAGCATGTAACCAGTTTTGTCGCTCTACATCAAACGTCAGACGCTAAAAGACAAGACTCTGATGATAACAACAGACCAGTGATTAAATAAAGGAACACCTTCATCAAAAATGTACATGTTTTGCAAGCATTCACCTATCCTCTATCGCTTTTAAAGTGTATAGTGCACGTAACATCTTCAACCTAAAGCAAAATAGCCTCAAAATTGACGCATGCATGAAAAAAACTGCAGTATAAGAGCTAAAAATCATGCTGTGGCGCATCAACTCCTCACACTAAACCATGTGAAGACGCAGATTTGTGTACGCACCACTTTCAGGTTGGCTTCCTGTAGTTTCCGTGCTCTGTCCTCCAGACGTCTGGCGATGACGGCGAGCTCCGTGTTCTTCTTCCTCAGCCTCTTCACCTTCTCCTCGGTCTCTGGAGAACTGCTCTTCCTCTGAGGAAACACGGATGGATTTGGAGAACAAAGAAAGAAGCTGAGAGACTGAAAACAACATTAAAGATGTTCAAAGTGCTGACACAGAAACAGCTCGTCTTTAAAAACACGATATTAAAAAAAGTGTCGCACCAGGACAGATTGAGAACGGCGCACAAGCTAACTTTTGTTTCAAGTAAAAAAAGTTGGTCACACTTTAGTCTGGGGACCAATTTTATTTAACAATGACCTTTATGAGTTTTGCCTCAAACTGCTAATTTGCTGCTTATTAACGGTTAGTAAGGTAGTTTAGAATTAACTGAACTAAAATATGCTCATGCAAAATAATGCATTAATATGTATTTTATAAGTACTATTAAACAGCCAATGTTATAGTAATATGCACGCTAATAAGCAACCAGTTAATAATGAAAATTTGTAATTAAAATAAAGTGCTACCAATTTTTTATTAGTTTTAGTTAAAAACTAAAAACTATATATTTTGTGTGTGTGAAAAAAAAGAAAAATCTATATATAGAGTCTAAGAATATATATTAAAACCAAAATGTATTCAGAAACCTTCAACATTTCACACATTATTGTACAGTTTATTTGCTAAAAGTTTAGAAAACGGTAATAAAATATGACAAGAACTCAAAAACGGTGTTAAAACATTAATCTTGATTATGTTAGATAACACTTAATCAGATCACTGGTAGTCCACTGTATGATGAATTTGGGGGTATAATATGTCACAGTTTACTGTGTGTGTGTGTGTGTGTATGTACAGTACAGACCAAAAGTTTGGAAACATTACTATTTTTAATGTTTTTGAAAGAAGTTTCTTCTGCTCATCAAGCCTGCATTATTTGATCAAAAATACAGAAAAAACAGTAATATTGTGAAATATTATTACAATTTAAAATAATAGTTTTAAAATGTATTATACTTTAAATGATCATTTATTTCTGTGATGCAAAGCTGAATTTTTAGGATCATTATCACATGATCCTTTAGAAATCATTCTAATATGATGATTCATGATCAAAGTTGGAAACAGTTCTGCTGCTTAATATTTTTTCTGAACATCTGATACTTTTTTAGAAAAAAAAAAAAAGAAGCTATGTTTTTAAAATATTAATATTTTGTAATAACAATATACACTACTGGTCAGTAATTTGGGGTCAGTAATTTTTTTATTTATTTTTTTAAAATAAAATCAATACTTTTATTCAGCAAGGATGTGTTAAATTGATAAAAAGTGATAGTAAAGAAAATATATTATTAGAATTTTTATTTTTAATAAATGCAGTTCTTTTTAACCTTTTATTGATCAAATATATTAGACAGCAGAACTGTTTCCAACACTCATAATAAATCAGAATATGAGAATGATTTCTAAATGATCATGTGATCGACTGATGTTACATGTGACACTGAAGATGGAGGAATGATGCTGAAAATTCAGCTTTGCATCACAGGAATAAATTATTTTTTTAAAGTATATTCAAATAGAAAACTATTATTTTAAGTTGTAATAATATTTCACAATATTGCTGTTTTTTCTGTATTTTTGATCAAATAAATGCAGGCTTGATGAGCAGAAGAAACTTCTTTCAAAAACATTAAAATAGTAATGTTTCCAAACTTTTGGTCTGTACTGTATATATATATGTTCCGTTACAAATTCTACATTTTCATCATTTTCACTGAACATACTGAACAAACAAATCCCGTAAATGACAAATGCAAATAAAGTGCACACATGGCGGATGATGGAGATGTTGAAGGAGCCTCACCAGTATCTTGTTCTCGTCTCTGAGAGCGTTGCATGATTTCTCCATCTCCTCCAGCGCTCGCAGCAGCTCTGAGTTCTGACGCAGCAGGACACCGTGATCCCTGCCGTTCTGACCGGAGCAAACACACCACAAGAGCAGTTTCAGAGCTAGCATGACCAGGACAGACGGACACACACTTCATCTGAGCAGTGGAGCCTGAAGAGACGCTTCATTCATCTGTCACCGCTGAGAGAGAACCAGATACAGAAGACGAACCCTGTGATGCAAATCCAGCAAAATAACCTCATGAAGGCGCTGGTTTTAGAAAGTGAAGGGGTGTTTTAGGCACAGCTTTGATTTCAGCAGAGTGTGTGATGTCAGCTGGAACATGTGTCTCTTCAGGATGAAGGCTGTTTTCAGTGCATACAGCATTTTTACAACATGCAATGCTTTTTGTTAAAGAAATTAATGCTTTTATTCAACAAGGACACATTAAATTGATCAAAGATGACAGTAATGATGTTACAAATGATTCCGATTTCAAATAAATGCTTTTTTTAATTCATAACGGCACAAAAATGTATTAAAGCTTGCTCAAAAATATGAAGCGGTGCGACTGTTTTCAACATTGATAATAATAAGACGTTTCTTGAGCAGCAAATCATCATATAAGAGTGATTTCTGAAGATCATGTGACACTGAAAACACACATTTACACAGAAAATAAAATATTTTAAACTGTATTAACATCTCACAATTTTACTGTTGTTGTTTTTTTTATATTGAGTGACTAAAAAAAAAAAAAAAAAAATTTAAACCTGTCCTGATATTTCAGGTTTGTCTTATTTTATCTCGACTGAAAGACAAAATCATGTCACAAAGCATTAAAACTAGAGTGCTTCAGCTTCATCTTCACTCTAATGTTGATGCCTCTGCAATATACACACAGCTTTTAACAGCACAAGTTAATCAGATTTGATTCAATCACAACACACTGATATACATGATAATATTTAGAGCCAGAGAGACTGAGACCACAAACAAGGGTGAAAAGATCCCATCTTCATCCTCAATGCAGAACTGTGCAGGTCATTTAGCAGCAGATACATATTCATACACATTAACATGCATAAGAACACAATACAGCAGCAATAGCATGCAATACAGTATTTTTTTAAATTATAAAAACTGTGATTTAGAGCAATTGAAAAAAATAAAATACAGATTTGTAGGGCTGCACATTTTGGCCACAATTTTGTGATTATGTAATTATATGTTTAATTATTATTATCATCATTATTGCATTTTACTTTTATATTTAATTATTTTATTTACATTTTTAATTGGTACATTTTGTTCCTCCTCAGTCTCGTTCGAGGTGGTTCTTGTATTTGTTTGTTTCTTAATAAGTGAAAAATTATTATTTGTTTTTAATCTCAGCATATTTGATTTTATAATTGCATTAAGCAATGCCAAAAATGTGTTTTTATTTTGAATAATTATGCAAGGTTGCATAAATTAAAATTATTATTTATTATTATTATAAAAACAAATAATAATGCTTCACTTTTATGTTATTTTAATAATTTGTATTTTTCACCTCAGTTCAAGGTGGTTCTGGTATTTGTTTCTGTTTGTTACTAAATAAAATCAATCGATCAATCAATCAAATTTAATACCAAATAGAAAATAATAGTTATTTTAAATGATAGAAATGTTGCACAATATTACGGTTTCTACTGCACTTTAATGTATACAGACGTATTATTACTGCAAAAACACCATAAAAACAACAAAAATGATCTTTAAAGTGCACTGAATTCAAGCCATTTGAAATAAAGCATATGAGAGAAAGAGGAATTGTGAGGAACAGACCCAAAAATAAATTGATATTCACTGAAAATCTTCATTCTTTTTGTATGGAAAGCAGCGGAATGAACATTCAAACTATTTCCTCATTTGCTTTTCATCAAAAGATTACAGTATATGAGTTAGGAAAGACACATGACCCCAATAAGAGCCACAAGCTCTAAATCAGCCGAATTATAATATTCATGAGAGTTATTCTTCTATGAGATTAATGTCTGAAATGAATCATAATATGATATAATGATAATCTAATATTAATAACATTAAAAAATAATGAAAATTACAAAAAAAAAAAAAAAACATCTATGCTTTAGAGAAATGTGTTTAATAGTCTTAGAAAGGCTTCATTTTCATTCTCCAAAATATAATCTCTTATTTATTTTAAATGATCATAACTATAATACCAGACTGAATGTGATTTATGATTTATAATGTGCATCATTCTATTGCATTATTTTCATTACAACTCACTCTAAAATACTGTATTACTGTAATTTTAATCTAATGTGAATCACATTAAGAATGACTGAGAAATGAGAGTTACAAAAAAAAAAGAAATACATTTAAATGGAAAAAAGTTTGAGTTTACATCTTGTAGTTAATAACTCGCATTGTGAGATCTAAGCTTGCAATTGTAAGGAAAAATGTCAGAAATGGAGTTTATTAATTGCAATTACAAGTTTACATCACACAATTCTGACTTTTTTAACAGAAACAAAGTTTAAATGTTACAAATTAATAACTTAGAATTGAGATCTAATCTCGCAATTGAAGGGAAAAAAGTCTGAAAATGAAAATACATTACAAGTTTATATCTAACTCGTAATTGCGAGAAAAAAGTCTAAAATTACAAGTGCACTTCTCTCATTTCACGGCTTGTTTCTCCGAATTCTGACTATACATCTTGTAATTAATAACTTGCAACTGCCAGATACAAACTCACAACTCAAAGAAGAAATTGCAAGCAAGTTTGATAACTTCTGCACTTGTTACTGCATTGACAAACACACACAAGTTTCAGGCGGAGAAAAGATGTCTGCTGGAGTTCCCATCATGCCTCTCTCTCTCTTCCTCTCTAATCAACGCAGATACAAGCAGAGATAATTATTTTTGGTTTATTACTCCAGGGAAATAACATTAACAAACACATGAGGACTGAAGCGCAGGTGAGGAGAGACACAGGTGGAGCTGTTCTCAGATCAGTGACGACACAATCATGTTTCAGGGCTCTTTCCTGAAGCGCGTCGGCCCCTGGGTTACCAGCACAAAGACTCGTCTTTAACAAATTGAGCCGTTTCAGCCAAGAACTCCACGGGAAGTCAATTAATCAGACCGAATTCAGCACGAGAAAAAAAAGCTCATCTAACAAAGGTCTGCCGGAGCAAATCTGAGCTCGTTATTGTGCCATATTGTGGGTGACTAACTGACCCTGGAAGGAAAAAGATGGAGAAATGCAATGCAAATTTGAACATTATCACTGTTCATGGCATAAATGAAGCACTGGAAAAAAGAGCACACAAATACAACAAAATCATGCAGATGTTACATACAAATGTTTTTAATTGCTTAAACTGTTTAAGGAATAGTTTGCCTGAAATCATAATGTTCATATTAAACATATAGAGGACATTAAATCTACAGAAGGCGGCAAAATTTGCACTATTATTATATTTTTATGTTACCTTTTTATTCTTTTGGGAGCTTGAAAAGTCAAAGTTCTTTGACAAATTGATTGTACTCCACTATTGTAAGTCATTTTGGATAAAAGCGTCTGCTAAATGTGACTCTGGACCACAAAACCAGTCTCTAGTGTCAATTATTTTTTTCAAAAATGAGATTTAAAGCTTATTAAATAAGATTTCCATTCATGTACGGTTTTTAGGATCAGACAATATTTGGCTGAGATACAACTATTTGAAAATCTGGAATCTGAGGATGCAAAAAAATCTAAATATTGAGAAAATCATCTTTAAAGTTGTTCAAATGAATTCTAAGCAATGCATATTACTAATCAAACATTAAGTTTTGATATATTTTCGGTAGGAAATTTACAAAACATCTTCATGGAACACGATCTTTATTTAATATCCTAATGATTTTTGGCATAAAAGAAAAATCAATAATTTTGACCCATATAATGTTTTTTTTTTTTGTTTTTGTTTTTTTGGGCTATTGCTAAAAATATACCCCAGTGACTTAAGACTGCTTTTGTGCTTCAGGGTCACAAATGCATAAATGTAAATGCAAATGAAAGTCCTCATCACGGCCTGACTTTATTATATAGAAAGAGCAACATCCTACCAAACTATGATTTCATTTGAGAAAATCTATCGCTGTATCATTTACACAGAAACTTCCATTCAACCCCGTCAAAATAAAAGTCATTGGTTTAATTTGAAGAAATTGTGACAGAAATAATACAGAAATACACTACTTTTCAAGGTAGGAATAATAATGTTATTTTAGAATAATAATAATAATAATTATATGGAATAGTGACAATTTTCCCTCATTGTTAGAATTTTAACCCTTTGAGGTCTGAGGTCTCTGCACAAGAAATAAACTCTAAAATAGTACTGAAAAAGTCCTGAAATAAAGGTTTGGAAAGAGGAAAGCGGATTTTTATTTTCAGGTGAACTACCCTCTAAACAGTGACTCTCCGTTAGACTCCAGCAGTGAGAAGCGACAGCGCTGTGAGATGAATAATAAGTTGAGAATATGTCAGGACATCAGTTTTGATGTGACAGTCAAACTGTGACAAGCCAGAAATACTTGACTGGGTTCACCGTCTAGAAATGGAGTGGGGTTTTTAAACATACTCAGTGTGGGTGAGAGAAAGAGTTTAAACATGCATTGTAATACACTCACACACACACACACACACACACACAAAGGCACTCATACACACACATTAACTTATAAAAACTATAAAAACTTTAAATTGAAGCATACAAAGCATCCATGAAAGAAACAACTGTCGTGAATCTTTACACTTCTAAAGACTTTCATCTAAGTGGAAAATTCATAGAATATCAGAAGTGCATTTATCTTTATGCATTTAGCAGACGCTTTAATGCAAAGCATGCATACATACATACAGACAATAAAAATGACAAAAAATGTTCAACAAAAACTACTAAAACATTTAAAAATTAAAATAGAAAATTTCAAATAAACTTACTTTAATGTATTAATAAAAACTATAAAATTATCCTAATAATATTATTATTTATCATCTTTGTTTAGTAATGTACTAAAATCAAGTCTAAAATAAAAAAGTTAAAAACTATACATAGACAGATGTGTTTTTTTTTAAACAAAACTACTAAAAATGACAAAAACAATGGGATAAAAGTACTATAGCTAAAATTAAAACAAAGAAAGAAAATAATAAAAATGGATTCAAAATTATATATAGTAATACATGTTATAATATAATAATAAAATCTATAATAATATCTAGATGCTAAAATAACTGTGGAAGTGACAAACACAATCACCTGTGCTTTCTTCCACTATTGTGCATGAAAAAAAACAAAAGCTGAATAATTGCATTTTCAAAAGGGCATAAAAAATGTTAATAAAAATAATAATGAAGTCAAATTTTTCTAATTTCACCCACTACTGGTGGTGCAGAAAAATGACATGTTGGACTCTGAGTAAAGGGGAAACACCATCATATTATGCAGATTACTTTCATGTCCATCTAGCAATGTATTTTAATTTCTCCCTGGACTCTAGGCCGTTTTTCAGTGAGTATCTTATATAAACACAAGAGCACATCGAGTACAGCTGCTTTAAATATAAATGCATCCTGACATAAATCTATATGATATTTCCTTCAGTCATGATCTCTCCATGGAAATACTGGATTAGAGGACATTGTAGTGCACATGTAGAGTTAAGAGACTCAGAAATGACATTAAATACAGCACATTCACTATAGACTTTGTCTTAGTAAAAAATAACCTTGCACTTCTCTTCTTAAAACACTGTAGAGATGCATGTGACCAAATCAGCCTCTGGCAGGTCAAAGGAAAACACAGACATCAGCATTTTACCATCAACAAACCCCCAGAGACAAGAAACCACGAGCACACCGGCTGTTACGAGCAACAGAATAATAAAACGTGTGCGTGTGTGATCCCTACAGACACACACACACACACACTCCAGACGTCTGCAAGAGACAAATGTCTGAGTGTATTACAATGCATGTTTAAAATAGATTGATGAGCTCGGTCTGACTATCCACAGGGACATTAATAACTCAAGATGTACCTTATATTGTAATTTTCCTCTATAAAGAAGAGACCAGGAGAATTAGGGAGTTGTGTTTCATCTCTAGTAAGACTGATCATAAACAAACACCAAACATGAAGCATTACATTTTGGTGCACAAATAATTCTGCATAGTTTGTTCCTAAAATAGGTAAACTAGAATGCATTTAACCTTTAAGTAAGCAGAAACTGTAAATAATTGTAAATAAATGAAGATGAAAGTTTTACAAGAAAATGCTATTTTAGTCTTTTACTTTAAAATGTTGTTTAATTCAATGTGCTACTTTTTTCGCATGTTACTGTGCAATGCTGTTTTTTCATAATTAACTGTGAAATGTAAGATTTCTGAGTGACAATTGTTAATACACCATTTTATTTTATAGATTTTAAAAAATACAATTTAACAACTTAAATAGTAGATTATATCAATTTAAAAACAATATTTATGAGTGATGTGAAAGACATTTCATCTGAATAGAATAAAAATAGCAGCATAACTATTAACTAGCAATTGCAATTTACTAATTCATTCCCTCGGTTTTTTAAGTCTTGTGCACGATTTAGCAAATCGAGCGAATGCTATTGTAAATCGAGGGAACGCAATAGTAATCGTGTGCAAGTTTTAGTAAATTGAGGGAACGAATTAGTAAATAGTGCACACAATTTATTTATTTTTTCTTGCATGTCATGTGCGGGGCTCCGTATTATCATTATTATTTTAATTACATTTATTTATTTCACTATTATTATTATTATTAAATAACATACCATAAAACATTAAATAATAGTAATAATACGTTTTATTTATAATGCGTTGCAATAGTTCAGCCTGGAGGAAACAAAGGCGTTGACAAGCTTTTCTGCATCTGCTAGAGTGAGCAGGGGACTACGTTTGGTGATGTTCCTCAGGTGGAAGAAAGAGGTCTTACACAGATGTTTAATGTGGTCCTCAAAGGTCAGATGAGAGTCCATTTTAACACCCAGGCTGGCGACTGATGTTGAAATTGAAATATCCTTTGGAGTTGTTTAGCTGCAAGAAATTTTGCTTTGTTCACGCCTTTATTTCCTCCAGGCGGGTGGTCAGAGTGGAAGCTGACTTGGTCTTGATGTAGAGTTGAGTGTCATCAGTGTTGCAATGAAAAGAAAATCCATGCTGGCTGATTACATGACTGAAGGGGAGCATGTAAAGGATAAACAGAATGGGGCCGAACACTGAGCCTTGAGGGACACCACAGGTGACGGAAGGATTTAACCTCTGCTAATGCAACATGCTCAGTTCTTCCAGTGAGGTAAGATGAGAACTAGTTTTACACAGAAACAGAAAGATCAGTGGTGGAGTGGAATTTCTCAAACAGTTTATTTTGTTTTAAATGGACCAGAAGCTCCCAGGATGTGGGTCTACAGTCGGGATAGACAGGACGGGGGAGCTGTATCGGTCGAAGCAGATGTTATCAATTTTCGATCATCTCTCCTCTCTAGCTCCTGAATGACAATGAGTTTGTGATTTAAGGATGTAATTGATAGTAGAAAAAAAGTTGCTTGGATTTACCAGGGCTATTATTAATGATATTGGAGTAGAACTGTGACCGTGCATCTCTCAAAGACCTCGCAAAGGCTTTCTGATGCTCTCTGGAGACTTGTCTGTAAACAGTAAGTCCTGAATCCAATCAAGGACACACCCAGCTGTCTTCATCTTCTGCAGTTCACCAGTTTACCAGGAAACTCATCGTGAAAAGATGACAGTTCTAGTTCTGATAGGAGCATCGAAGTCTAAAAGACTGTTCAGAGATTGAGAAATCAACAGAAGAGAGATGCTGGAGGTCTATAGTCAAAGTGTCTAATGTAGGTTGATCTTATTGATTACGATTTTATGGTAAAATAACAATTGAGTATTTAAGAACATATACTGTGAAATAATATTATAATAATGACAATAACAAAATAATAATAATTTATTATTTAATATTTACTACTGTAATATTTGACTGTAAAATAAAAAATAAAATTTAAGGAAAATATAATACTGTAATGAAAAAAATAAAAAAATTTAATGATAATAATAATTAAATATTTTCCTTTAAAATAAACAAAATTACGTATTTTAGAATAATATAAAATAGAGAACTTAAACTTTCTTTTGTTGACAACAGACAGTAAGCACTTGAGCGTTATTTTGATGTAGTGCAGCACTAGTTTGAGCAGCGTGACACTGATCATTCAGACACAGTTGCTTCTCTATACAGCGAAACACTGAAGGTCATATCGTTCAGCATTCACTAGCACTTGTGTTTCAGACAAAACAGTGCATGACATTTACAATCAGAAATGTCTACACAAAATTACTGACCTTTATCTGAAAGCAAAGCAAAGAGACAACGGTGTAAAACACAATCAGCTGTGGTCATGCAGCAATGAGTTCAGTGTGCATTCATAAATCACTGCATTATAACTAAAAAAAGTATGAGAGGTTGCTCATTAAATAAGCTCCATGTGAAGGAGCTTTAGTCAACCTAACATTCAAGAATAAACTCTCTGCTGATGCATGACTGACAGCTCAGAGACGCTGTTATGTACAGCTGTGATAAGAGCGTCTGCGTCCTAACATATACTCCAATAACCAGACAATAAAGCTCATTATATTCATCCCTTCTCCCGTCCCATTCAATCAAACACCATCATACATCCTGTGATTCGTTTCCATTAAAAAGAAAACAGGCTGCATTTGTCTAAAGTGTCAGAATATAAATTAGAATTGGATATTAGTGTCTGTGACGCGAAAACCTGCTTCTGAGAACAATCGGCACATGTGCATGACAATAAGACGCTGTTCGTTTTCCACTATCATTATTCCAAAATTCTCCCTTGAGGGAATTCCTATTATACACGGAATTCTATATCCTCGCTGTTGGAATGCCTTGGAATGCGGAGTAATTTCATTCCATCCTCTAAATTGGAATGGGATCGGTGTTGTCCTGCTTTGGAGTGGATGTGAAGGGTGAGATGTGATTTCCGACCCGAGCGAAATGCTAGCCTGTGGCACTATGAAATAATTGTCTTAAAAATGGCGACTGTTCGGACTAGGAAGAATTTAATTTAGGAGAAACCTCAACAGTCCTTCACCTGGTTTAAAAACAGCTTCCAGAAACATCCGCTGGTGTTGGAAAGCCATCAGTGCCATATAGAAATATAAGCACATTTTTTTTCGTAATGTGTCTGTGTCCTGTTGGAACTGCACAAATGAAGCACACAACAGAATCAGGTCAATCCCAAATCGAAATCAATTAAATTGGCCATTTGTAGGGTTTGGATTTGTAAAAAAAAAAAATAAAAAAAATAAAAAATAAAAATAAAAATAAAAATAAAATAAAATAAAATAAAATAAAATAAAAATAAATAAAATAAAATAAAATAAAAAGAAATAAAATAAAAGAAATAAAATAAAATAAAATAAAATAAAATCTTTCATTGATATATCCCATACCAACTTTCTGGTTAAATTAAATAAGCTGTCTAGTAGGTCACTGTTGCCATGTTTGTTGGTCTGTGACATAAATAAACAACTCTGGCAAATGCAAAAATAAGTAAATTATATTTTTATATATTTTTTTTTTTCTCAATCATGATTAATCCCACTTAACATTAAAGTTTTTAAATTATATATATATCATTTACTTGATGACATAATTATATTTCATCAAGTGAATGGGCATAAACGTTCCAAACCTGTATAATTTCCTGTCTTCTGTTGAACACAAAAGAAGATATTTTGAAAAATGTTGGGATCTGAACAGTTGATGAGCACCATGGACTTCGGAAGTGACGATGTAGAAAATGTAGAATGTAGAAACAACAAAGACCGCATTTAAAGACAGCATAAATCACCTCTTTGGTAACTCCATGAATTAACTGATGACATGCGTACAACGTTGCATAATCACGGTTTCTTTTGTGCTTAAATATGAATGATACAGGCTACAGCACACGCCGCCGCATTTGTGTAGTCATAAAGACGTTCTATATATATATATATATATATATATATATATATATATATATATATATATATATATATTATATGATTATTATAGATATATTATTAAAAATATGTATCAGTAAAAATACTTAAGACTCCTTACTATTAGTCTGAATTCCCTGCATGCAACTAGACTTAAAAAATGTCTGCATTAATATTCTGTGCTGCTTTTCATCAGACTTCAAACGGACGCATGTCTGCACTCAGCTCCCTCAATGAAGTCCTTGAACTTCCTGAAGTTTTAGTGGTTTAGGGAAAAAAAATGAAGTGGTGATTCTTTTTCTTTTTTGCTGTCTGAGCACACCATGTGCTCTTCAAATCAGATCTGGAGGCTGGATGTGGAGCAGGAGAATAAAGCTTCCTGATCCAGCGAACAGCTTCCTGTGACACACAGGGAGCCACGCCGTCGTATTTCCACACTGTGCTGTGAATAAAAGTCATTAAGTTCTGTGTGCTACTCTACAGCATGTTAAACAGATCATATTCTACACCTGAATAGCTTTTTATACTCCCCTTCTGCCCCAACAGCAAGCAGCAATTAGTTTGCCATTTTCTACCATTTTTCTGACAATGAGGTCATCATCTGTTGTTAATGACGCCACAAACACATGCAGATACAAGACATTGTTCTCTCATGTACTTCATGAATCTGTGTGTGAGGAGCACTAGTCATTCATTCACCTCACTAGTGTTTCATTCAGCACAGTTGGGTCAACTTCTATAGTGGTGAAAAGGAAACTATATCTAACATAAACCAATTTACTGCAACAGCAAAATAAATCCACAATTGCATTTCTGACTTTCCAAAAGAGGAGAATAATACTAGTGTCACAAAAAAATCATCACAGTCTGTGAAAAGGGGCCATTGTTTTTGTTTTCTGACAAAGCTGAGAAATTAATAAAATAGAAATATTAGAAAAATATTAGACAAAAACAAAACAAACAAACAAAAAAACTTCAGAAGCTTAAATTAAAATAACAAGTGTTGGCTTGGCAACTAAATGAAATTAAGTTGAAGTAAAACAGAAATAAAATGAAGCTAAATAGAAATATATATATATATAAAATAAAAATTAAACTTTAAATAAAAGCTCAAATAAAATTCTAAATAGATAATACTATATACTGAAAATAATGCTCATACAGGAAGAAACGACAATTACATAATTATAGCATATGGTCCACATCTAAAAAAAGAAAACAACTTCCAAGAACAAAAATACAGTCTGTGTGGAAACTGCAACTTTATTTAGCTCACATCTGCCCGCGGAGCTGAACAAAGCCAGACACACTCTCTCTCACACACACACACACACACACACACACACACACCGCCGGTATAATTAAACACCCCCACACCGCATGTCTCTGTTATTGCCTCCCAGATCTTCACATCAGCACCTATTACAAAGAATAAGATTAAAATATTGACTGCTTTAACACATGCTTTCACGTCTCCTCTGAGCTGTGATTAACGCCTGAGCATTTAATTGAAACCCCTGACTAGTGTGTGGTCGACTCCAAATCTAATCCTAAATGAGCAGCACACTAGACATATAATGAAAAACAACCCAAAAAGCCCCTGAGGACGAGTAAGGGGTCTCCTGGATCCCTCTTTAAGGAGAAACACAACAGTTCTGTTCCCTAGCATGCTGTCTACAGCCTACATAGATAGCTGACTTCTGAGCAACCCCCTACAGACACACTCGCAAGTATATGCATCTTTTTTTTATATTTTACTCGCCATTTATTACAAATTATTTATATATATATATATTTATATATATATTTATATATATATATATATATATATATATATATATATATATATATATATATATAAATACACACACACACACACACACACACACACACACACACACACGTGTATTTAGATACATAATAAATATACACAGTACACAGACATATGTAAACAAAAACATCCACTACTCTGGATGCAATTAATCGCAATTAATTTTTTGACCACACTACTTTTAATACAATAAAATAACATAGCTGAATAAATAAAATAGCTGAATAAAATAAAAATAAAATACAGAAATATTATTAAATTGATAAAAACTATGCAGGCATTAAAAAAAATCTAAAAATGACAAAAACTTTAAATTAAACTTAAAACTGACTCTTAACATTAATAAAAACTATAATAGTATCTCAATGATAGTAAAATAATGCTTAAGATTGACAGTGCAATATGAGATGCATAATAATGTAAAAAAAAAACACATGCATGCAAATATTGGGTAAAATAGCACATTCTGATCAAGGTTTTTTGATACTGAAAGAAGTCAAACTATTTATTTACACATATGTTGCATTAAAATGCAGCTTATGTAGCTCACTATGAAAAACAGTGATAAAACAGAGAAACCTGTGCAATATTGAGGCAGAGGTTACAGCAGCACTGAGGTGGATAATACGAGCCAAAACCCCCCGAACTCATATATAAGTCATGAAGAGAGACCCTTAAGTGCCGTTTGCTTCCCTCACGTGATTTGTCACGGTGTGTGTGTGTGTGTGTGTGTGTGTGTGTGTGTGTGTGTGTGTTGGGGGTTTCATGAGGAAGTATGCAGACATCAGCAGCACTAAAATCACATCAGGTTTCTCCATCCAATTTCATCCAGACCTTTTCTTACAGCACACACACTAACATCTCTAAGTCACCTACATTCACTCACATGTCCTCCAGCTGTTGTCTGCTCCAGGCGCTTTGCACTGAAGAGGGTAAACTGGACAAGGCCCCAGGTGCACGCTATCTGCTTTGACACACACACACACACACACTTTGAAAAGCTCTTGACTGTCACAATATAGCTAAAGATGATGATAATAATCCACAGAAATCCTCCGCTGCAGGTCAAACTCATCTCTGAATCCCTTGAATCTAGAAGTCAATACAATTCTGTCGGCGTTATGTTGTGAATTTCTAGACTATGTCCACATGCATCGGTAGATTTATATAAAAGACCGATCAGTTGAATAATCATTCATGCAATTAAAAAGAAAAATTGTTTGCACGTGGCTAGAATGAACACAGTAAAAGTGTGTTCTATGCAAATATATGTTAAAATGTAGTTTATTCCTGTGCTCAAATCTGTATTTTCAGCATCATTCCTCCAGTCTTCAGTGTCACATGATCTTCAGAAATCATAATAAAATGATGATTTACTGCTCGAGAAACATTTCTGATTATTATCAGTGTTGAAAACAGTTGTGCTGCTTCATATATTTGTTTTGGAAATCATGATACATTTTAATATTCAGGGTTCTTTTACGAAAATAAAGTTAAAGGAACAGCATTTATTTGAAAAGGAAATCTTTTGTAACATTGTAAATGTCTTTAATATCACTTTTGATCAATTTAATGCATCCTTGCTGTTTAAAAGCATTAACTTCTTTAAAACACACACACACACACAAGGAACCACTGTTATGGCTATTGAAATGCTCCAGACCTTTATTTTCAGAAGTTTCCCCCTTGCTGTGATCCATGCTATGATAATGAAGCATGACCCCATCAGTGAGGAATAACTCAAAAGCAGTGAGTACAGCAGATCTTTAATGCAGGTATTTGGCCTGTCCTTGCCTCGTATAATCACATGCTAATATAACGCAAATACCAGGGTCATCGCTTAAATAATGACCTGACTACAGCCTGACTTCAGCACACAGAGGCTGTTTTTACACCCAACTTGACAAGTTGTCAAGTGTGGTTGATGTCAGTTTGGTTCGTTTGGGTGGTATGATGTGTTTTTATCTCAGTATGGTTCCTCAGTGTATACTGGAGTTTGGAGAAACTCTGGCATTTCAACAATTAATATATTCAACATTACACTTTTATTCCAAACTGAACTGCATTGCATTCAAGGGGGTCAAGAAGTACCTTTAATTAGTTCAAAACTACATTTTTTTTTGCATATGCATGAATATGCAATTCGCATATAATCACAAAATGTGCAAGACTTGTACTTTTTGTTTTAAGAGGACATGCATAAACTATGATGTTTGAAATGAACGGTTTTATTCAGCAGTGATGCATCGATTAAAAGTAACAGTAAAGACATTTATAATGTTACAAAAGATTTCTATTTCAGATAAATGCTGTTCTTTACATTGAAGAAAATGTAAATGCATCACAATTTCCACTTAAATATTAAGCTGTTTTCATTACTGATAATAATCAGAAAAGTTTCTTGAGCAATAAATCAAAATATCAGAATGATTTCTGAAGATCATGTGACACTGAAGACTGGAGGAATGATGCTGAAAATACAGCGGAGCATCACAGAAATAAATTACACTTTAACAGAGATTAAGACAGAAAACAGTTATTTTAAACTGGAATAATATTTCACAATATTACAGTTTTTCCTGTATTTTTTATCAAATAAATAAATTCAGACTTAGTGAGTAGAAGGGACTTATTGTACGATTGTAAAATACTGATTATATCAAAGCATCATGTGTCAAACAGGATAAATAGATTGTCAATACACACAAACAAACACAGAAATCGACTTAACTTCGAATGATTGCTGCTTTATCAACACAATTACAGAGCGTTGCTGAGTGACTCTGCTTTAGACATCAAGCATGCAAAAGTCGCAGCCATCAGATCATCACATGTATTTCACAGCGGCTCAGTAATTGGGTCTAGTGTCTTGTTTAAGAACGGGGGTTGTATTTGCCCTCTAATCCCGTCACCCTCAAACCGCCCCAGACCCCGACCGCTTCAAACGCTCATAAACCCTTAATCTGGTCATGTGTTTCCTACAGCACTACAAACTCCACGTCTGACATCGCCTCACATCGAGAGCCTAATATTTCCTTCACAGCAGGATACGCACAATATTTATGGAAGTGGCCTAAAGCTTCGACACACACACACACACACACAGTTTATGCACACAGAAAAAAAAAGTCAGAATTGTGAAATAGAATTGCTTGTTACATTCACCCAATTTATAAATAATTACTTATTTATTAGATGCAGATTCAATCCAAAACAAAATTAATTTCAACATGAAATACTGTTTGCACACCAATTTTTGACATGTTTGATATGCTGAATATGATATATTCAATGAGAAAATACAAAACATACAAAAAAAGACAATAGTTTTATATTTCACCATTTTTAATTTGATTACATCATTCGCAAAGCTTCATGGGATTGTAGTTCTTTGCCTCAGTAAAGTCATTAAGTCTGGTCTTTATGTCTTTATTTTGTTTTGTTTTTTTGTTTCAAATCAAAGTTTGTGGTTTATAACTCTATAACAAGGACTGACTTAAATACCTACAGGAGAAAAATAATGACTTTTAATGAGAAAAACACTATTAAAATATTACTATAATCAAATTCATAAAGTGCCAACCTTCCACTAGAAGATCTTGTCCTATGTAACTTTCAGTAAGGGATTCCCATCGACCAATGGGTCTTCGATGTGCAGACACACATTCAGTAGAATAAACACACATTAATAGCTCCATTAACACAGTGGGGTGTCATGAGCTCTCATCGAAACAGCTGACCTCGTGTATGTAACACCCACAGAGCTGCAAAATACATGCCAAAGAATAACAGCGCTAATGCACTTTCATTCACAATGCTGAAGAGGTCTGTCCTCCAACATTGATGGACACAACTGTGATTTGATTATTTAATAAACTCTTGCATTTAAGCATATCAACGATTCAATTCAAACTGACTTTAGAGAAAGCATGTCTTAACTTTCTCTCCCATTTAGCAAACAGTTGGAGATTTAGCTTATTTTCAAATTAGAGTAAATCGATGCTGCATGACTAGATAAGGACGCATTTTATCAAAGTACTAAAATAGGGCCATATCAAATCAGTTTTATTTTTTCCCAAACTCAATTTCTCAACTCCTTTTTAATGGTTAAATTAAATTGCATTAATTAAAAAGCATGTCTAATTAATTAAAATCATAAAACTTATAATTGTTCACAACCGTTTATTAAAAGTTTTTTTTTTTAATTACATGTTTAGGGCCCTATGAAATGTTTTATTTTTTTCTGCACCATATGTTTTATTGTTACCAAATTCTTTGTTTTAGCATGTCTAATTATTTAAATGCATAACAACAACTTAATTTTTTTTATTTTTTTTTTTCTTAAAATAGCCTTTCCCCTTAGAAAATCTGTTGTGTATTTACACTTTTCTGGTTATACAAATGAAGGCATTAAACATTAATTTTACTTTTAATTATTAAAAATTAAGCAAACTTTACTATTTACTATCAAAAATAAAACATGGAAGAAATGTTGTGATTATTCCTTAAAAAATAATGTTTGTTTCTTTTTAGTAGTAGTAGGTTATGTGCAATCTGCTGAACAATAGGAATACATTTCTGGCAAATACTTGTCTTTATATTAAACAGGACTTTTATTTTGAAGGGTTGCCATGAATACCTTTACAGTTCTGTGCATGTGATATGACGCTAGTTTTACTCAAATCAAACGGTCAAATGCTCATGAAGCGACTCCACATTTTCTCCATCGTGGAAATCATAGAGCTCTACTAAAAGAACAATACAAACTCAGTATAAAGGACTGTCCCCTCATCATCACCTCAACATTTTCCTTAAATAATAAACTTACATGCGCGCACACATGCACACACACACACACGTCTATAACAAATAAACATATATAAGAAAAAAAAAGCTAATAATAAATTAGCCTACACTTTCTAATATTCACAACTCACTGACTACCGACATTTCTGCTCAAGATCAGAGGTGCACTACAACATCTTTGTCACCAAAAGTTTGATTACAGGCACTAAATTGAGTCATCGGAGATGATCCCAAACTAACCAGTGACCATCTGTGTCTCTGACCGGTGAAACATCCATTGCGAAGTAGATTTCCAGCCTGATCTCACAATCAAACGTACATATTTAGACGTAAATTAAAACTTTCCAATACGTATGTGCCTTTACGTATTTACAGTGTCATTTACGTATTATCTGGACGTAATTACAGGTTCGATACGTATCGAAATTTACGTAAAAACAACCTCAAATACGTACAGATAGAACGTGTTCTCTGACCAGTCAGTTATCCATAGAAATTTGCTCATGAAGCTGCTTTTCAATGCGCATATGATTAATTTTTTTAATATTTATGTATATTTTCCCTTTTTATGATTTCTTTTTGGATAAATGTAAGATCCCTATACCTCACCAGAACCTAAACCTACCCATTTTGTACAGAATGTTAAAAGAATAAATCATAAAACACAATTTTAGTAAAAATATAACATTAAAACGTTTTTTGAGCCACTAACGTTAATCTTACACCTACCCCTAAACCTACCCATAACCATTTCTTAAAACTACATAACGTTACTGTTATAAATAAACAAATAACAGAAAAACAAACATAACATTAATCATTTATTTGTTTTTTGCGAAAAAATTTCTAAAGTGGTACCAAAAGTAGTTCAAATGTTAATGAGTTCCAGTCGCAGTCTTCTCTGGAGGTAATAGTTTTTATAGGGTACAGAGAATTTAATTTATTAATCCGTGAAATTATGAATCTGTCTTCTCTCCGTGAAGGCGCACTGGCGCAAAAAAAAAATCAACTGAAACACGACATGTCGCAATCTGTGACGAATTATGTGAGAACCAATGAGAGTTCAATATCAGTGCCGTAAACCATGTCGTAACGTTCCTGTGGCGCACTGGCGCTATTTTCAAATTCGAAATTTCGAATCATAACGAGCGCGGGCTTTGACTGTGATGGACGCTGTTGCTGAGAATGAAGATGAAGATCGATTGATATGGATATGTTCCTTGCAAACATCTGGATTCTAAAGATATGGAAATGTTATTCCTATTAAGTAGATGAGTAAACTGGTTACGATTAATTCAATAAAAACATTTATTGATATGACAATTTAATACAACAGATTTAAATCATTAAAGCCACGATTTTAATATTAATACATGGGAATTCGTATGTAACGAATCATCACTAGACGGGGAATCCATTTTGCAGGCTTTAATGAATAACTCGTGGTCGTACAGGCAGGGATCAGAACCAGCAAACACAATAGTAGAGATAACCAGAATCGTCGTCAAACACAGGCAAAAGATCGGGGTAGCAAGCAATATTCAGAGTCCAATAAACAATCCAAGGTCAAGAGGCAGGCAGCAATGGTTCAAGAGACGGTAGACAAACAGAACTGGTAAACAGGAAATCAAACATGGGAAATAACGCTTGGAAATGTCAGCCGGAGCAAAACAAGACTTCGCGTTAAACTGATGTGGTTGTGCAGCTTATATAGCAGTACTCATGAGCTGCACCTGTGTGGTGATCAGAGTCCAATGCACGGGGTAGATGGGAAGTGTAGTTGTGAGTGAGTGCGTGAGTGTCAATATTCCGGAGATGGAGCCCTCTGCTGGCCAGTAGGGGGAATCACGGGGTTCGTCTCCGTGACATAGTATAAATTCACACTTTACGTTAGATTATGTAAGTTTTTTTAGCTGCTAACACGTAAGTATTTGTACGTTTTACTGCTATAAATACGTTTAAGTTGTACGTTTTTATGTGCATGAAAACGTAAGTAAATGTACGTGTGGTAGAACCACATTTAACGTAAAAATACACACGTATACTCATGAGATCACGTTGAGATTTCTGTGTCTGAGAGTGAAATGTCAAACAAACATCCCAGCGGTGAGAGTCGATACAGATGTGTGTCTGTCTGAGCACCAATGTGGGCAATGTTTACAGAATACTAATGCATTGTGGGAGTCCCAACAGCACAGTCCAGACTGATGAGGTGTTAAACGAGCCGCTAATAAGCCAAATCAGAGAGAGATAGAGCGAGAGAGAGAGAGAGAGAGAGAGAGAGAGAGAGAGAGTGAGCGAGACAAAGGCATGACGTTTTTTCACAGGATTTTTTCAGTTTCAAACGTCTCTGGAAATGTGCCGGCTAAAACAGTGCAATGTGTTGGAAATGAACCATTACATATAAGAAGATCACCGAAAAAGAACAATGTAAAAGCTGATTTTGCCATCATTTCACACAGTACATAAACCCTGTAAAGCTTGATATATGACGGCATCAAAATGTAATGTTGAGATCATTGCTGAAGCTTTTATCGCAGTATATTGTATTATAACAATATTGAAATAAGTTGAAAAAAAAAAGTGTTGTTATACTATAACAAGTATAATAACTTTTTTCCTATGACAAAAAGAACTCTATACATTTTTATGCACTGCTTTATTGTAATTAAATGTTCAAAGTAAATGTTTCTGTAACACTTTATTTTAGGGTCTCTTATTAACTAGTTGTTAGCATACATATTTAGCATAGCATGCATGTTAGCATGCATATTACCGGTCCATTAAATAGCACAGTTACAACTCATTACAAATTCAACAATTACCGCATCAAGAAGTTTTACGGCAGGTTTTATGGAAGTAAACTGAATGAAACCAGGCTGGATGTAAATCCATGTAAATCACTGAGATCTTTATAACAGTACAACAAATACTGACATAAAATGATATATCTCATTTTATGTCATTCTATGTCTCCAAAAATATGTCTTGGTAAAATGAGAATGAAATGATCCAAACATATAACACAATGCAATCCAATGATTACTGAGAGATTAACAAATAAATGCTCCTCAAAAGATCTGTGGCCATTTGTACGATTACACTAAAAACCTTTTCACTGTTAAAAAAAGTCTAAAGTGTCAATCAGACGACAGAAGGCATGTGCAACCAGTTTTGATTATGTTGATCATTTAGAGGCCCTAGAAATATGATCAAGTTGGATTTATTTGGGTTAAAGCAAACCGGGTCTGTGTGAATAACTCTACAAATGAGTAAAAAGATATATATTGTTTTTGTAAAAATGGCTCATTTTTAGCTTGAAGATTAATTAATATATTAAACACTAAGACATTGTAAATGCTAAATACTATATGCTATTGTAAATGGTATAAAATGTCATTTCAGTTAATATAGTATTATTATAAAAAAAATTAATACCATAAATTAGTTAAAGTGATACGTTTGAATTTAATACATTTCTAAAAATCAAAGTATCAATATACAATATTATAATACATTAGGGCTATTTATAGGTGCTATAAATATATATATTTATTATTATTATTATTCATTTAAATATTGTGTCACATTTCTCTATATATGACCCTGGAGCACAAAAGCAGTCTTATGGGGTATATTTGTAGCAAAATTTGGGTCAAAATTATAGATTTTTCTTTTATGTCAAAAATCTTTAGACCATTAAGTTAAGATCATGTTCCATGAAGATATTTTGTAAATTCTAGGTTCATATAGTAATATGCATTGCTAAGAATTCATTTGAACAACTTAAAAGATGATTTTCTCAGTACTTTTTTCAGATTTTTTTGCACCCTCAGATTCCAGATTTTCTAATAGCTTCATCTCGGCCAAATATTGTCCGATCATAACAAACCATACAACAATGAAAATGTGATTTATTCCACTTTCAGATGATGTATAAAACTAAATCTCAAACATAAGGGGAGAAATTGACCCCTTATGACTGGTTTTGTGTAAAAGCTGCTTTGAAACTATCTGTATTGTAAGTATAAAATGCTATATACAGATAGAGCAGATATATAATATATCACAGTACAGTAGTAAAGAATCTCAAACACACCCAAGGACACGGCAGCTGCTTCACCTTGACACTAAAGTCAGCTAGACGGACCGCGTCTGACCAGAATTAATATCCAAGGACGGACAGAGACAGGACACATTTTCAGAGGACGCGATCTGTCTCTGATCTGGTTTTCCTAATCTTATTCATCGCTCTGTATCAATGTGTGTTGGCTGGAAAGGTTACTGAAGGAGTCTGTAAAGGTCAGAGTTCAGGAATAAAGCAAATGAAAGTGACAAACACAAAAGGTCAGCTGATCCATCATCGACACGCCCCCTTCATAACCACCTCATAAGACACGCCCCCTTCATAACCACCCCCATAAGACACGCCCCTTCCATGAATATAATTAAAGAAACGGCCAGAACATGTGACACGCTGTTCATCAGCACAGAACGTCATTTCAATTCATCATTCTTTTAAAAAAAGGCAACAGTACAAATATACATTTTGTAAAACATTGCAAAAACAAAAAAGCAACTGTTTACAAAGACAAAAGTCAGTAACATATGATACAACTTGAAGTAAGGTTATACTTAACTAAAACCATAAACATATTTTTGAAATGAAGTAAACGCTAACTGAAATGAAATAGAATATAACAACTTCAACTTATTTTATTTCAGCTAGTTGGTAAGGCAACATTTCTCGTTTTCACTTAGTTTACAGTATCTTGATGTACTAGGGTTTAATACATTTAATAAATAAATACATTTCATTAAAAAATAGTTTTAAGGCAAGCTTATATATATATAGCGCATTTCATACAAAATGGTAAATTCGAAGAGATTTAAATAATAATTATATAAATAATCTTAAAATAATTACAACAGTATCATAAGAAATAAATAAGTAAAATTGTTAATATAAAATGGTTAAAAAATTTAATATATTAAAACTGAAAATTGAAACTGGATTTTTTTTTACAAATTTAACAAAAAAAATACTAAAGGTCGAATACGACAAAATTACTAAAACATTAACTAAATTTAAATAGAAAACAGAAAATAATTCAAGATTATTAATAAAAAAAACTAAACTAATTGAAGGTATAAATAAATAAAACAACTACAATAGAATCTCAATAATACTAAAATCATCTAAAAGTATGATATAGACAACATTACTGATTAAAAAACATTATTTTTGTAAATATTTAATGAGTGTTTTATGAACAACGTTAGCATAATGCTGATTTAAACACAAGCTTTCACTGTAACTTACAAGAGAAGTGTTTAAAGACAGACTTCAGGCACTGCACATAAAATATCAAATTAAAGCATCATTAGATGTGGTTTCTGTTTTGTGTTGAACATCAATCAGAGCTCAGATGTCGTGCCATGAACACAATGAGTCCCCTTGACCCAGTAAAATGACAAATAATGATGGAAATACACGACATGCTCTGAAAAGACAACAGATTCAGAAGCTGCACAGAGACTGAGAGGGTGGACAATAACAGTCAAGTCAACATGAGATCAGAACTGCCTCTATTTAAGCTGTCATCATCTAGACTACACAATTTATTAGTTAATGTTAACCAACAGCCAAACAGCTGAAAACAGTCACTCAGAATCAGTCATTTAATGCTGGTTAATACTTAAATAAAATGGCAAAACCAGCAAAAAAAGATGCGCATGGAAAAAGAAGCATCACCATATGGATATGTGAAGATGCCATGGAGGATAAACGTGGCCTTCACGTCCTGGATATTTTTTAGTATAGAAGCTTTTTTCCACCATCAGACAAAAATAAATAAATAAATAAAATAAATAAACATGGTAATTGCAACTTCCCCCCCCCCCCTCAGATATCGGTTTACATCTTGTAATTCTGTTTTTGTTTTCATCATGGAAGAAAATAAAAAAGTAACTAACTTTTTATCTGGTGCAATTGCAAGTTTATATCTTGCAATTCTGTTGTTGTTGTTTTTTTGTTTAGTTTTTTTTTTTTGCAATTCTGACTTCATTTCTCTCAATTCTTTTTTTATTTATTTTTTGCATTCTGACTTCATATCTCACAATTAATATTTTTTACTTCATATCTCTCAATTCTGAATTTTTTTTTTATTTTTATTTTTAGGACATCCTATCTCGATATTCAGATTTTTTCCCACCATGGAATAAAAAATAACTCAAGTTTATATTTCACAATTCTGACTTTTTTTATATATATTGTATAAAACAGAACTGAACTATAAAGTCAACTTTTACTCAACTTTTAAAACAGCCTTTAAAAAAATACTTTATTTGAGAGTTTACATCTCATACTTCTTTCTTTTCTTTTTTTCTGCCATGGAATTAAGAATAAAAAAAGTTAAACTTGTAAATCGCACAGTTGTGACTTTTTTCCTCATAACTGCAGGTTTATTATACATTTCACAATTTTAAGTTTATATTTTGCAATTTCAATTCATCACGCGTTTCTTTATATTCCTTATAAAAAAAAGTTAGAACTGTGAGATAAAAAGTCGTAATTACCTCTTTATTTTTCATCCTGTGGCTGAACAAGCTTCCATAATTTAGTTACAGGACTCACTACACAACTTTATTGATAAACCAATTATCATCACCTGAAATCTTCAAGATACAGTTGTCACGTCAGTAAATAACTGAACTCTGTGTGTACAGAATGAGACAAACTACTCTGAAGATAAGTGACAACCACATCTGGCCATGCACAAACACACACACACAGAAAGATAGGACCAGAGAGCAGTCATTAATATTCATACAGCTGCATTCTGATGTCACATGTAAATAAATAAATAATGCTGCCAGCCCTCTGATCTTTTCTGAAATGTATGAGGCTGTGTGAATTTTACAATAATGAGATGAGCTCACAGTGTATAATGAGTGTGTGTGGGTGCACTAGAGTATCAGAAACTATCCTGTAATGTGATTTCATACACATAGCAGCACATATGCATAAATGCATCATAACTGGATCATGACTGAAACTGCACCAAAACTCCAAGCGAGACTCAGAGCAACCACAATATTTTGCATAAAGAAAATGAAGTCTATTTTAGGAAGCATGGTTATTATTATAAAGTAATGACATTCATGACTTTTCCTCCTAATTTAGAATTATTAATGCAAAGAAGTAAATTAATTAAATAGATTTTTTTAATCATCAATGATGAGACATTTAATTAGACAAATTAAGTTGTTGTAGTTTTTTTCCCCACATAGTAAAAAAAAAATATTTTGCATCATAATAATGATAAATTTGATGGGAAACATGTTTAATTTGTATAAAAATAAATGTTACATTCACAATTATTCCCCAAAAAAGTTATTGTCATTATTCTAAATAAAATTGTGTATTTTGTTCATTTGAGTTCTGGATGAAATAGGACAAAGGCCATATTTTAGTATAATCAAGATATACTTTTTATGAATATTTTGAATTTGTAATTTTTTGATTTTTTTCCTTTTATTTAATTTTCATTTAAGTTAAAGATTAAGCAAATTACTACAATATATATTATAACAATTTTTTCTTCATTTTTTTAGTTTTTTTCAATCAAGTCAATATAGATATTATTATTATTTTGTTTTGTTTTAGTTTTAGTACACATTGAACTAAATCGCATTTCTCAACTATATTTTATTTTATTTCAGTTTTATTTAAAACATTTTAAGAAATGTTTTAAGTTTTAGTAAACTAATAACCCTGGTTCTCCACAGGTCCACTTCATCAGAATTCTCTGTTTTGCTCTGGATGTGTTTCTAAAGCGTTCTGGGAGGAGGTGTTTTGATTCCATTTCAATCCAATGGAAATGTTTCCTTTATTTGACATCCAGAGCATTCCCAAACGGGACAGCGATGGACTGGTCTACAGTCAGAATCAGCTGATTCTGTTCTTTCAAAGCACATCAGAGCGTCGGGTGTGATCGCTCGGGTCACGCTTACAGTTGCTTTGATCGTTCGGTTCCCAAAGTCCCAAAAGCCCCTTTGAGGGGGATCAGAAATGCGGGGTAACCACAGTCCTTCGGGTTTGTGTGTGTGTGTGTGGAAGCCACTGAGCTTTGATGGACACAACTTGCTGCCAAACTGGATACAGCTCAAGAGGGTGAAAATAACACACACACACACACACACACACACATCTGAATGAAAGCAGGGAAACGCAACCATCTCGCATTAAAAGAAACCCAGTTTTAAAGACCAAACCCATTTAGGTTTAGCTAAAAACCAGGACGCAAGCCTCAAATATCTGTGTGATGGATCTCCTGTCATGTAACGTCCCACAGCTCAGACCCAAAATAGCAAGAAACTGCCTATAATAATGAGAGCAGACAGTCAATACGACCTTAAGCACGGCTCATTACAACCACCGTCCTGTTCAGATGTGAAACGACCCTATTCTGAACTAAACTCAGCCGGATCCATGAGAAAACCACTCATCTAGGGTCAAAATGAAGATAATGGAGATGGAAAGGACTATTTGCTGGTTTGACACAGTGCTTATTTGTTCTCTACCTCTAAACTGAGCTGTCGAGATCATCCAAGGGCTCTTTGAAAGAAAACCTATTTCTGGTCAGGTCAGACTGAAGGAGAATCTACTTCATTTTGGGAAAACTGAAATCAATCTTCTCCGAGCGCTCCAGAGGAAAAGCAGAGTATGGAGAGGAAAAGGGAGAATCTGGATCGATATATAAAAGAAATCAAATCTCCTTTAAAAACCCCCTCACACACACACACACACACACAGCTCAGTGCTATTAATCAGATAACATGACTGCTCATGTTCTCAAAGAGCTCCATCCATTCTGATATTATTGATCTTTTACGACAGCCAAAGACACTAAAGAAGATTTGCAAGAATTACAAGTTATAACAGGCTTTTATTGTTGCAAAAAGGATGTTGTGCTCTTTAAATAAGATCTGTTTGTGTACTATGTGATTGAATAACACTGAAAAAATGAGCAGGTCATATTTCAAAACTAAAAAGAAAGAAATAAAGTATATTTTATAGTTAATAAATGAAGCTTAAACTTTAAGGACATTACATTAAAGCAATATGGAAAAAAAACTGATCTACTTTTAAACATTGTGTTAATATTTTGAATTAGATTTAAAAAGGTTTTATTTATTTATATATTATACTTTTTATCTCTGTAAAGATTTCATTACGATTTAGCTTTAGTTAATTTATTTTTAGTTCCTTTACTACTTTAAAGCACTAAACAAAAATGAGAAATTTTGCTTTGACGACTCCCTGAATTGATATGCATTTTTATATTTAAGTTTCTTTCATGTAATGCTATTTTATGGCTTTAGTTTTAGTTAACAATAATAACTGATCACAACTAATTAACATTACCTCCCATATTAGCATATAACTTTAATGATGTATAGGTTGTGACAAACTCTGTTGTAAGTGTGATTCGAGGCTGTAGTGTGAGACAGGACTGTAGATGTCAGATCTATTCTCAGTCAGAGATTTACTGTGCTAAAGTGTCACCTTGGCCACCCAGTGCAGTCGGTGGGCGTTTGGCAATCTGACAGGTGCGATGTGTGTGTGTGTGTGTGTGTGTGTGTGTTTCATGCATGGTTTAACTTAAGAAAATGCCCTACAAATCTGCACAGCCCTCTTCTACAGACAAAAATGACAAGAGCTTCTGACAATCTCCAGTTCCAGTCTGTTGTGTTATGTTCCAGTGAGTGCTGGGCTGGTTTTTCATATAAAGATACAGAAAAATATATAAAGATAAAAGTTTCACATAGATTAAAGAGCAAAAGAACTAAAAAGATCAACATGTTTCACTTTACAATATAACCTCTTATGCATATACTCTTATACAATAACCATTAACATTAACAATGAGCAATAGCTACATTTGCAATAGAAGTTATTAATTTTTGTTTTCCTGTTAGCGATTAAATAACATAGTTGCAACTTTAGATTTTAACAACGTGTTATTAAATATTGGAACACCTAAGATTAATGAATGTTCAGAAAAATATTTTTTAATGGCAGTTTATGTTGACTAATGAAGACTTAATGTAAAGTGTGAACGAACAAGAAAGAATCAAAACATTTTCAGAACAATATCTAGGGCATGTTGTAGTCCAGATTAAAATAAATATTAAAAAGTTTGAAAATAAATAGCCTATTGAGTCTAAATATTTCAGTATTTGGCTGTGATGAACCATACCAAATCCAAGAATTTGGATGGCTATTTAAATGTTTTCGAAAGTAGTCCAGCTGCTTTATTTATGGGGTTTCGAGAGTAAAGGCTGCATTTTCTGCAGTTTAGCGCCATCTGCTGTCAGAGAGAGAATGTGCTTTCATTCAGCCCATCTCTCACTTGTTCCTCCATGTGCTTCTCATGCATGCTTGTTTACATCGGAGCGCACACGAGTCTTTTAAGCAGCATACAGTGGTGTTGTGCATTTTGACCAGTCGATGGGAAAAGTATTCTTAAAATGCATTCCAAATTCAGAATAATTTGTAATATAGAATTATTGGTGGTATTTAGAAGTGCCCACGATAACAATATTGTGCAAATTAATTACTGTGATATATCGCACTACCGAATTACCGGCACATGTCTAGTCACATGTGTTTTTCCACCTGAGGCTCATTATTAGGGTTATAAGAACTGGGAAATCTTCGAAGTGCCTGCTCTTGCCCGAGTGACTGTTATAGAGCCCGACCGATATTATCGGCCGATATGAGCTAATTGCATTTAAATCGGCATCGGCGTTTATAACGGCCGATGAAACATGAGAAACGGAGTCTCATGCTTCACTCATGTTATGAGTGTTGCATAGTTTGCCCACCAGAGGGCGGTCTGCAACTCCAGAGTTGACAACAGCGCCAGAAATTCACTACAGAAGAAAGCGATCAGCCAAGCCACCCAGGTGAGTCCGTCGTTCGTCATGTGAAATGATTGTAATTTTAGTTCATACACTGTATATAAAAACGGTGTGGTAGTTCTAGCTAACGGTCCTATCATTATCACTTCTAAATATTCTGCAACATCACTTACAGCCGCTAATGCATTGCTATATTAGATTAGCCACAAAGCTAATACCATGTTTATCAGTGGAAGAGCGCGAACGTTAATAAGAGGTCAAACTATAACGTTAGCGTTTAACTTATTCTATCAATCTTTTCTCATTTTTGCCTATGTAGGAGATCCCTGTTTATTATAATTCTAATTCTAATGATGACATGAGTAATGATACATGGTGATTTTATTAATACACATGCTTATTCTTTCTCTGTCTCTCTTTCTGCCCTACAGATACCTGAAAAAGGTGAATGCTGTAGCAGCAAAGTGTGGGACTACTTCTGCAAATACTTTAACTTTAGTATTATAATTTATTTACAGTACACACACAGACAGTTAAAACCAGCTTCAACTGGAAGAAAGTAAAAGTGTTAAATGTTTAAAACCAGACTGTTTTTTGATCATTAAAAAAATCTATACTTTTGATGTGCAATTGTTTAGTCATTGAGACTGTAATCTAAGGCTTTTTTTTTACATAAATCCCTTCTGGAAAATGGTTTATACAGCCCACATACATAGAACAGGCAGATATTTTGCTATTGAATGTTGTGTAAGTGCAGTTTATAGGAAATGGGTCTAATATCCAGTTTATTTTCAAAATCAAAATATCGGCTTATAAATCGGCTCTTTTCGAGTTAATATCGGCATCGGCCACCAAAAATCCATATCGGTCGGGCTCTAGACTGTTACTTTACTGTTTTTTGTTTGTTATGTTAATTTTGTTTGCATCTATTTCAGACCTTGAGCAGTCCCCTGTCATGCATGCTTTCACTTCTGACTTCCTTTAATATGGACTGTTTGAACTCCTTTGTTAATTACAATGTTTCAGTGAATTAATTCCTTCACTACTCGGCCGTTCGTGTTGGCTCTCATTCGTGTTGCAATTGTGAGCCAGTTTGGGGGCTCGTCCGGGATCTTTCACAATCTTATCGGATGGTCTCTTATTTTGTATATGAAGAGAGTCATGAACTACCAGCGTTGTGTCCTTGAACAAGTCACTGAATTTCTGGTTACTCCTGTGGTATTGTATCTGAAATAAGTCCACTCTAGCTCTTCTAAAGTTACACAACTACACCGTAATCAATTCGATAAGTGCTGTGTTTGCCATCCAAAAACTGATTCAGCCCTTGGCAGATGGGACACACAGCCAAAAATAACATCATTAACATCAGCCTTTTAAGCACAGCGAGTCCTGTGAAGAAATGTGATGAATAAAACAGGGATGGAGCGACAAAGAAGAAACAGCAAACACAGCATGTA
Source organism: Carassius gibelio (assembly GCF_023724105.1). Lineage (NCBI taxonomy): Eukaryota > Metazoa > Chordata > Actinopteri > Cypriniformes > Cyprinidae > Carassius > Carassius gibelio. Next base: position 38,482,152 of record NC_068375.1, on the reverse strand, counting down.
ATGAAGTGAAAGATTTAAAAGAGATGAAGAAAACATGAAGAGGGGGGTTTCTTCAGAGACCACCTGTCTGTGCAGGATGAAAACTAATAATCTGAAGACAAAACTAAACGCAGTAAGAGAGAGAGAAAACATATGTGATGTGTTCGGTTCACGCATGTCCTGAGGATTAATATTAAATGTTCTTAGGTTCAGTACAACATATCAAACCTCTTAAAGCTTTTAACTCACCAGCAGACCCCATTTCACTACAACAGCTGAACTTATTCAGAATGTCAGAAACATTTAAGGCTGCAAAAGACCAACAACTTAATCTGTTAACATGACCATCATCAATATTTGTATTTTCATTTTTCTGTACGCATTACAGCAATTGTTTCAGATGGTTTACATTTATGCATCTGGCAAAATGCATTGCATTCAATGCAGTTCTATCAGTTCTTGCAGTTTTTCAAGTTCAATCCTTAAATTTCAGTTCAACTTCAATACTGATCCTCCAGGTAATACTACCAACAAAAACACAATGATTTGAATGTGAAAAAGAAGGGAATCTTTATAAGAAAATAAGAAAACGGCATTTCAAAGAGTCAATGCCTGCAATGATTCAATGTTTGATTGAAATTGTATATTTTGGACGTTCAAGTGAATTTGCGCAGAATTTCTGTGCTGATTAAATGCAGCCCTTCTTCCCCTTCAAGTATTGACATAGGAGAACACAATCTGTAATTGACCATTTGAAAGCATATCATAACCAGCTAACCGCTGACTGAGGATACAAACCTCCAATCTGCTGTCTGACATGAGGAGAGAAGAGAGAAACATTTCAATTCTCACATTAAAAAGAATAGTTCACACAACAATTACAACTTATTTACTTTGTTTCATTCAAATCTGTATGATCTTCAATACAAAAGAAGATGTTAAGCAGAATGTTCAGTGTCTGAACTGTGTCTGCCCCCCACAGGGCTGGAGAGTATGTCAGAAATCGGTCAGGACGATATAAGGGCACCACACCACATCCCTGCCCCCAATTCAAACATGCATGAGCCAAAATACATCTTTCTATTCTTTTCTATATAAATAAGGCCTACACACACACAACACATGGATTTTGGCTAGACTTAAAACAAGAAAAAGAGCAACTTTAGAGAAACAAGTCAACATTATATATGGACTTTTATAGAGGCAGAAAAACAAAGTGATTTAAGAACTGTTGTATTGCGTGTAATAAAGATTTAAAGGGGGGGTGAAATGCTATTTCATGCATACTGAGTTTTTTAAACTGTTAAAGAGTTGGATTCCCATGCTAAACATGGACAAAGTTTCAAAAATTAAGTTGTACGTTTGAAGGAGTATTTCTGTTCCAAAAATACTACTTCCGGTTTGTCACAAGTTTCGGAAAGTTTTTTTCGAGTATGGCTCTGTGTGACGTTAGATGGAGCGGAATTTCCTTATATGGGTCCTGAGGCACTTCTGCCGGAAGAGTGCGCGCTCACGTATAGCAGAGCACTGAGAGCACAACAGACTTCACTGATCAGAGCGAGAGCGTCGCGAAATGTCACAAAAGAAGTGTGTTTTTGGTTGCCAGGGCAAGACAACCCTGCACAGATTACCAAAGAAAAAAAACAGCATTAAGGGACCAGTGGATGGAGTTTATTTTTACAGAGCATCAACGGAGCTGTGCAAGTGTTTGTGTTTGTTCCCTGCATTTCGAAGATGCTTGTTTTACAAACAAGGCCCAGTTTGACGACGGATTTGCGTATCGTTTATTTCTTAAGGATGATGCAATCCCAACGAAAAAGGGTCACGATCGTGTGTTGGAACCACAGGCGGTGAGTAAAACTGCTTCAAATATCTCTGCCTTCTTGTTAGTGCGTCTGCCTCCCATCGGAGACCCAGGTTCGAGCCCCGCTCGGAGCGAGTCGTTGCTGCTGCTGCTCTCGTTCAGTTTCAGCCTCGGGATCTGATTCTGGATCATAAATAAACGGCTGAATCTGACTGTTAGCCATGGTTTGTTTTGGATGATGGTTTTTCCCTCAAGGTAATGTCAGAGCTTCCACATGCTCTCAACTCAAAAGCCTACTCGCGCTCGTGATTCTTTAGCTCCGCCCACACGTCACGCCTCCAGCCACTCGTGTTTTTCCGGGAAAAATCAGTACAGACTATCTTTCTCTTATGAATATAATAAAACTAAAGACTTTTTGGAGTTATGAAGGATGCAGTACTACTCTATAGGTTCTCAAGATTAACAGGATATTGAGTGAAAACCAGCATTTCACCCCCCCTTTAAAGGAATTGTCCACTCAAAAGTAATTTACTCTCTCTCATATTGTCAGGACTTTGTATTTTTTGTTATTTGATTTTCACACAATGACATTTCAGACTGATCACAAATGTCAAGCTTCAAAAGGCACAAAAACAAGGATAAAAGTAGTGCATCTAAGAAACAAATACATCACGTTAACTTTAAATCATCACTTCTGGCTAATCCAAAAAAAACGCTTCCTCCAGTGAAAAAGCCCATCTCATGACGTCTCTCATAAAAATCCACACACATATTTGTTTAGAGCTGTTTTGGCTTTTAAACGGTGCTTGATCTCTGCAGATTTCTCTCCTGAGTCAAACAAGACAACGTTATTATTCATCAGTTAAAAGTAAAAAATGACTTGATGGATTTGTTTGCTACAAACAGCATTTGGCTTTTCAAGACATTAACTGATGGACTGGAGTGCTGTGGATTATTGTGATGTTTTTATCAGCTGTTTGGACTCATTCTGACGGCACCCATTCACTGCAGAGCATCCACTGCTGAGAAACTGATGCAATGCTACATTTCTACAAACCTGATGAAGAAACAAACTCATCTACATCTTAGATGGCTTAAGGGAGAGTAGCCTACCAAGCTACAGTATTTAAAGTAGTTAAACAATAGTCAAGTTACTCTTTTGAAAAAAGTAGCAATATGAGGGCAATATCTTAAAACAGATAGAAATCTCAAAGTGCTTTACAAGAACAATTAAAACGACAAATTACACCATATAAAAATTATACAAAAGCAAAAAAAAAAAAAGAGATGCATTCAAAACAACTAAAAATAAAATAATGTAAAACAAACATTCAAATAAAACCAAAAACATTATAATAAATATCTATGAATTGCTACACCATTAAAAAATATAATGCATTAAAACACCTTACAATACTTTTATGCATTTTAACTTTGGTTACAATTATTTATGAAAAGCTATAATGCATTATAACTTACTATATGAATACCTTTATAACACATTGTAAAGGCTTTGAGTAAAGAGACACCATATAGATTTGAGATTCAATTATTCAATTATGTGACAAAAAAAATAGTCATGATTTCATGTTTTGTCATGTTACACATTGTGGCACATTAATGTTAAAAACAACATAAAAGCTACTTCCATTCTATAGAAAAAGTGCAGTTAAGCACTGCTAGTTTTACTAGTTTCTGAGAAAAGAGCATGTTTCCAGGTCAAGGTCACTTAAACCACGCCTGAACGCTTTCAGAATGATCACGGAGGTCAGAAACAGAAACAACACAATCTGCAGTGCTGCTATTGATTTTCAATGAGGCTGCATTAAGTGAATCACACTGAGTCTGCAGCAGCGGTGAATATGGGTTGAGGTCAATGGGGTGCCGTCAAATGCATTACAGTAAAGATGCAAGAATCAAACTGACAGTTCAGTAAACACCTGCAGTACTATTCTGCATGTGTTTGGGATCCACACGTTCTGTTTTGAGTAGACCTCTGACAATGAACAGCAAATTAATACAAGAACAACTGGGTGAAATACTACAGGGATTTTCACACTAGGCTTAAACATGGGTTAACCCTGAATGATGAAAAGTTTTAACCCTGGGTCAAGCTATAATTTACATCTTGATAATGGGTTTGCACTGCTTTTAACCATACGCAGAACTATAGAGCGTTCTAGAACAGTCAACCAGTCATTACTTGCATAGATGCGATGAGATGCATGAGCTTGGTAAACGTTCATATACTGGGATTAGTGTCAGCTTTCAGGTAAAAATGCATGCAAACCTTTGAAAAGATCTACATAGACACTGTCTGAGATATAAATTGCGACATTTCCACATAAACACATATATTGCATGATCAATGCACATTATACTTTTACATATCATTAACTTCATAGATATGCAACTTGATGTGAAATCTCAAACCTAAATACCCAATATTAATTATTGATAAAGAATAAGTATAAATAGTGAGAAATATGGGACAAGGTAAAGCAATTTAACACCAATCAAGGGTTAAATGACTAAATGGCCTAAAAATAGAACAGTATTAAGTAAGCAGCAAGGTAATGCAATATTATATTAAAGGTTAAAAATGGCTTTAAAAAAAAGAATAGACATAATATCAAATGGATCAAACTAGTAATAGAAAGACTATAAGAGGCCCGCAAAATCTGCACACATAAATCATATTTTCAACCAGCAAAACGCACCTTTCCGAAGCCTCCCGCCTCACATCCGTTAAGCCCTTCATAGAGAGAGTGATGCCGTTTGCACAGAACAGCGGATGGCACCGTCATGCTACTGTTCCCAATAGTCGTGGTGGATGATCCCAGGTTCATCCCGCTCCGTGCATCTGAGGCTAGCACCCTCTCCTCTGGCTTTGCTCTGTCGGGATGCCCGGGTCCAGCCGGAGACTCAGGTTCACCACTATTCATCTCCGGCGTGGGTGAACCGTGCTGAGGTGATTCAGAGGGGTCTGGCCTAGTACATAAGTCATGCATTACTCCGTTTATCAGTGCAATGACAGGTTTCAAGGATGTTTCAAGAAGGGATATTTTAGCAACTCAGAACATGGAGGAAAAATAACACGTCTATTAATCTCCCAAGTCTTGAAGAAATGCTTCATCTAGAGTCATCTATAGTCTCTTCTGGTCCAGTTTTTAAATGCACAGCAATAAGATGCTTATCAATGACCCAAAACAATTCATTAATGCAAGTCAGGAAGCAAAAAAGCAGCACAGCTGTTGCAAATTCTTAAAGAGACGTTGCCAAGCTCAAGTGCATCACTCTTAAAATAACTCCTCTATTATATAAAATGTAGGAATGTCAGTGTTTTGTAAAAAAACTACAACACGCATTTCCATTACAAAATGAAATCCTAGATTGCAAGACGAAGCTCTGATGATCCCAGTGAGTTGCCGTCATCCATAATTTGCTCGACCTCTTCCTACTGTGGATATAAAAGGATTCAAGGACTGAAAAGGAGACAACTGGTTTGTGTAAAGACCAGTTTGAAGCCAACGCAATAGGTGACGTCTTATTTTCTAACAGGTCTCTTAATTTCCTCTCTCTCTATGTCCTGGATTTGCACTCGGCTCATTGCACCCTCCTCTCATCCTTATCTCCTCAGCTCGGATGTGCCAGTTCATGAAGGAGCGATCCTGGTTCTCAGTGATGCTTCAGCGGTCACGCTGGATCTCGGTGCTCTGCCTAAACGTGTGTTTGGTGAGATAACAACATTAAGATGAAGAGGAGGAGAGCGTGTGGTTGAGCGAGCGAGCAAAGGAGAGCGAGTGAGAGACATACGGGGAAGTGCGAGGTCCTCCAATCACACTCAAGCAGGCTCTGGGAGGGAGCCAATCCCGGCGGAGCAGGGTGGTTTCCATGGAGATGATGCTGGAATGTTGTCGCTCTATTGATTGTTAAAGAGGCAGCGCTGCTCGATGGAAAGGACCAAAGGACGGCCACGCGCACTTTCTCCAATATTAACATTGAGAGACAATGGTAGCAATGACGTATGGTGTCTGGAATGTGGAATTAAACAGGAGAGTGTAGAAATATAAGAATACACAAGTGCACTTTACTGTCCATTGAAATAGTGTAAATGAGGTTCATATGTTCATAGTTTCTGTTTATAGTGTACATACACTTTTATATAATCCACCTTTATAATATGTCCACAGTACACCTATTTGTATATCATGCTGATAGTATTTAAAATCTGTAAATTATGTAGTACATAATACTTATCTGTGAAGTTATTGTACATATTGTAGACCTTCTGTACTTACTGCTTATTGCACTTCTGGTTAGATGCTAACTGCATTTCGTTGCCTTGTACCTTACATGTGCAGTGACAAAGTTGAATATCTAATCTAATCAATACATTATTACTAGGGATTCTGTTATGCATGCTGCTGATCTTATTGTGAACTATTTATCAAGTGCAAGTCTTCAAAATCTTGAATTAAACATAATTTGTTGTTCTGCCTCAGAAAAGACTGATGTCAGTATTAGTCATCTATATTCAGTCATCGGCAGATAAAAAGGTAACTAAATAAAATTAAATAAAAACTGAAATAAACAATTACTAAACAAAACATTTAAATCAAAATGAATAAAAATAAAGGCAAATTGAAAATATTAATAAAAACTGTAATAGTATATAAATAAAACAAGCACCAATAGAGATGCACCATACAGTGGGCCTACGCTACAATACGTCTAGAGTGCCCTCTACTGGATAAGATGGCAAAAATAACGGTCTAACCATAGAGTGTAAGAAATGCGCTACACATGGCATTTTAAAAATGGATCGGATATTTTATTTATAGTTCGATTACGGATATTTCACGTCATGTTCGAATGCATTTTCGAATATTGAATAAAAAGTGACAGCCCTAGTCTGAGTTATATAAAAAATATCCTTGCTCTTCCAAGCGTTATAACGGCTGGTTTTCCAAGCTATTATGAGTGATATTGAATAGACCAAAAGAAATCCAATGAAGTGCATCTATCCATCATAGAATTGAATAAAAGCCTCCAGAAGCGAAACAATGAATTTTTGTACAAAAATATCCATATTTAAAATTTCTGAAATTCATTTTTGGGTGAATTATCCCTTTAACGCAAACTAAAACGGAAACTAAAATTAAAACCACTTAAAAAAAAAAAAAAAAGTAAAAAATAAACATTTTTGTTACAAATAAAAAAAAAAAGTTTTATTTCAGCTAGTTGCCCAAGACAGCATTTCTCATTTTGAGTTTTACTTGAAATACTAAAATAACTAAAACTTATATTCAACTAAAATTAAAACAGAAAATCAAAAAATAAAACCGATTTTAAAATATTAATAAAAATATCATTATAATTGATGACAGACAGACGCTACATACAGAAGCAAATAAAGTGCCGTGAAACTCCCAGCGGTTTTTAATCTAATTATCCTGCAATGCTATCCACTATTGCATTGCTTACTCTCACATGAAAAACACTGCGCTAATTGCCTCTCCACTGAGCAAACACACACAGAGATAGAGTAAACCCCCTGTGTGTGTGTGTCTGAGGTAAAACACACACTCCATTAACATCTCATTAGACATCAGGTCTTCATACAAAGAGACACAATTTCATGGGGTGGCTGCGGTGCTCTTGGCTGACTTTATCTATTACTATGCTCGGATGGCACGTGGCATGCAATGATGAAATACTGAGGGAATTCACTAGACATCCCACCTGACTGCAATTTCTTTTAAGCTTTTGAAAAGGTTTGCAGACGTTTCAGAAGTTCAGACGCAGAACAGCGTGAAGGATAGATCTTCAGTGCAAGAGTACAGGCAGCAGGAGATTTAGCTTTTCTTTCTAATATATAAATGAGATTAATCTTCAGTGTCTTGGCTTCAAATCTTTTCCAATCAGCCTAAACAAGCTGACTCATGTAACATACAGAGAGATTCAAATATCTCTACATGTAGTATATACAACTTTTCCCGCATACAAATACCTTACACTCTCGATATAGTAAATCTCAACTGCTTGATTGCTTGTAACATCACAATATGTAACTATATTATAGAAATCGCCAGCTTTTATACAAAATTAAAAACATATGTTTGTAAAACTATGTTCACTTTCATACAGTACACGCACATAAAGTGACATACAATATAAATCTCAGCTGGTTATGTAAACTATATTATTCCTCAGTTGTAATCTGAATCTGATAAATGTGACTATAAGACATGAAGATATTAAGATTTTATAAACATTAACATCATGATCTGCTTTAAAAAGCTGCTTTAAAACAATGTGTATTGTGAAAAGAATTATACAAATAAAAAATGACTGATTTTGACATCAATCTATGAATACAAAGATGTGGCGAGAAGAAAAGAGGAAAGGGGAAAATACAGTCCTGTATTTGAAATAAAATATTAAAGATGAATAAAAGAACAATTAAAAAAAAAAAAAAAAATTATATTATATTATATTATATCTATATATCTATCTATCTATCTATCTATCTATCTATCTATATATATATATATATATATATATATATATAAAACTCTAACCCTAACAAATAAAATAAAATAATAATTAAATAAAAAAATAAAAAATAATAATACAAAATAAAAGCAAAATTAAAATTAAATTGAAATTAAATTAAATTATCCACTATTTAAAAATTAAAATTAAAATTAAAATTACAATTAAATTGAGCCATGAAGTTCAGAAGCAGGTCTTCCAGAGACACAGCAGGTTTATTTTTTCCAGCATGAAAAAGCTTGAGACATCCATGGACTCTTTGTCATGAGGTGAACGTGCGTCTGCTGCTGTTTGAGTTGATCTCAAGCTAATATCAATAATTCAGAACTGCTCTGTGTAACCTCGCACCAGTTTTTGGGAGTGAATGACCCAGTTATTCCACAAACAGACCCCAGCGACTCTATTAGCTCAAAATAAAACATGAGCAACATCCAACCTCAAAACAACAATCTGTCACTACATTTCACTGACAACCAACACTGACTCACCAAAAATATTGATGAGAAAAACTTGATTCTAAAACTATATAACTTAACCGTAATCTATATGTGAATATTTAATCGAATGTGTTATTGCGTCAAAAAGATCTGTGAAGGACAAAGGAAGAGGAAAAACTTATAAAAAAAATATTTTTTAAAACTTAGCAAACTTTTGAACAGTAGTGTATAAGCCTTTTTCTTAAAACACACACACACACCCACACACACACACTAACCATATGTCAGTTTCTTCTTATATCCCACCAGCTGCGTTGCATACCTATAATGCCATAGTATATTCAAGGCTATTTAAAGTCTTTCTTAATTCAGATCAGATTAACCTAATGCTGTCTGTTCATGTCATACCATATTAATCACGCTGCTTTATTTCTAAAACGAATGTGTACATTCAAAATATGCTAAATAAACACACAAATCACACATTCATTATTTGTTTTGATCTGGTCTTTCACATAAAGATTCGCAGCATCAAAACACAGGTTAATAAACTACTTTTGAAAGAAGCAGAATACAGCATGCACACTTATGCACAGATGCATATTGAAAATATTGCATTTATGCACAATTACATGCATGTAAATTTTCTGAAAATATAAAATACGCAAATGAGCTATATTTGAAAAATGGTAGCTACAGTCCATTTACATCAACCAGATGTACCATTTGTATTTGTTTTTAATTAGTTTTTTGTTTGTTTAGTTGTTTTTTTTGCCACAAAAATGCTAAAATGCTAAATGAAATGCTGAATTACACATGCACTGGAGTAAGCATGTAGGAGTAAACATGAAGCATGCTACTCTTTCGGTGTTTATCATTGCTTATTGTATGCGGTTTCACATTCTCTCAAGAGTATGCAGAATTACAGACATTAAAGAGCCACAATTATCTCATTAACCACACTGTAAAAAATACTACAGTAAAAACCTGTTAATTGGTTATCAGTAAGTTTTTAATACTATATTTGGTTAATAATTACATTTAATGTCATTTTACAGTATAATACTGTTAAAGTTACGGTTTTTGGAAGTGAAAATGAAAAATTCATGTATAACAGTAAAAAAAACAAACATAAATTGACACTGGATGTTCCCTGGAAGACATTTCACATTTTATTTTTATTTTATTTTTTCATTTAAATGACCGTTTCATCTCAGTTTTTTTATTTTTATGGTTACATTTAATGTTGTTAAATTAATGTTTATTGCATTATGTCCATATCATGTGTGATACCAGAATGGTGTTTAATGTTTGGGTGAATGACCTTCCACACACACACACACACACATTTTTTATATACGTGTTTTTATATACGGATATCCTAAAGGATTCATTAGTAGCTGTTTATATTTACTGCAAGAAACACTAAATGATTGAAATGAAGCCGTCTTTTCTGCATGTGCTTGATATATTTTTCAGACCACAGTCGCTGTGTTTAGTGGTCCGATCTGTGCAAGTGACACCTCAGAGAAGCTCTTTTGTGACCTCAGATTTCATGCAGATATCTGAGCCAGTACTGCTTCACACCAATGGAGCCACTGCAGTCTGCTTCCAGGTCACAAAGTCAGGGCAACATGGTTAACATTGATTTGCACACAACACCACCTTCAGAGCTCTGGAACCAGCATCCTTCAGAAGACTTCAGAGATTTATTCAACAGGCCAAACTCTTACTGACAATAATGCATGATGTACTAGTCCAGTAAGTATGGAAGACTTTTTTCCACGACATAAAAAAAAAAGAATGGCAACTTCTCAAAATTCATACTTTTCCCCATTATGCATTACATATCTGCTTTGTCTCATAATTCTGACTTTAGATATCTTGCAAATCTGAGTTTTTATCTCACAATTCTGAGTGTTTAATCTGACAATTCTGAGTTTATAGATTCTGAAAAAAAAAATACAGAAATGTGATATAAAGTCACAATATTACTCTAAATATCCACAACTAATTTATTTATTTTTAACATAGGGGCCTATATTTAAAGCAAAAACATTGTTTCTTCAACAGAGCTACATTACATTAATTATACTTTTGTTTATTAGTCCTAATTTCTCATTAAACACAGATGTCAAACACATGTCTTTCTGATTCGTATGACTGTGCAGATGCAAGTCTCTAGACCAGAAACATGCTTTGCATTGATTTTAATCGCTGAGACACAATCAATTCTATTCAGAAACAATTGGTGCCTTGCTTACATTGAACCAAGATCCAATAATCCAGAGCTTATACATCATAAGACCCCATGCAGAACTGTTGAGTGCATAAACATAAGTCAATCAAGTTCGACTTTTACCCACTATCCGTCTCTTTCCAGGAACACTCTTAAAAATAAAAGTGCTTCACGATGCCATAGAAGAAGCTTTCTGTCTAAATGGTTCCATAAAGAACATTTAACATCTGAAGAACCTTTCTGTTTCACAAAAGTTTCTTTGAGGTGAAAGGAGATTCAACAAAGCTGGATATATTTCAAGCCTGAACACAAGCAAATACTGCCTTTTCAATCCAAACACATGAAAGAGAAAAGAGAGCAATGCAGATAAATGCAAACCATCTTTGCATTAAGTAGCAAATTTCAGAACACAACTATGCATGAAATCCTGCTTGAGCATTTAAAAGAAAGCTCTCAACAAAAAAAGAAGAAGAAATCAACAAACATCCATGAACATAAAGTTCTTACCAGATCATCCATATTGTCCTCTGAACATCTGGAAGGTGAGCACTTCTCCAATCCTTCATCAGATGAACACGGCTCAGGTAAATCCTCGGTGGGAGATGAGCTGGGAGGACACGTTTCGCAGTTCTGCTTCTTTTTCTTCTTCATAGGTTGAGGAGAATCATTCGGGGATGTCTGGGTTAGCGAACGAGAGCGGAATAGAGCGAGTTTTCCTACCTTACAGTATTCTGGGTTGCTCTGGCCTTGCGCGAGCAGATGCACACAACTCTTCGACCTCGGTCTGGATGGTTTCACAGCATGGGACGTCCCACTGTGAGCTTCCAGCAGGTGGCACAGGAAGTAGCTCTTCTCTAATTCCACTTCCTGCTGAAGGACAGCGACCTGCCGACCGTCTGCCTGAGCACGCAGAGTCTTTAAGAGTTCCTCGAGTTTCCGATATGCCGCCCCGTTGCCCTTACATCCAAGTTTGAGACCTTGAAACGCCGATCTCCCGGCGATCTCATCCGCTAGCCGACGATGCACTTCTTGGGTTTGCCTGAGCGTCAAGTTCTCGCTACGTTTCAACTCCGGGCTCCGCCAGCGTAACAGACGCCGGACCTCCGCCGCACGCTCTCGACCCAGAGCTTCCCGCTGCCTCAGCAGCTCCAGCGTCTTCTGCTGCTGGAGTCTGTAGGTCAGCTCTCTCAGCGCTCGCTCTCGCTCCTCACGAGCCTCCTCACGTTGCCTCCGCAGCTCCAGAGAGAAGCGCCGGTGGGCCTGCTGGCTGCGGCTGCGCTCCACCTCTAACGCCGCATGGAGACGCTCCACGTCCCGCCACGGATCGGAGCCGGAATCACGCTTGCAGCTGCTGCGCTTCTTGGAGGAGAGAATCGGAGGGTTAGTGGTATCACAGATTTCACCCATGATGGCATTAATGGAGGGCACACAAGAAGCAGCATGCAGGTGGGATGGAAATGATGATGTTGTACGGCAGACAGCATGCACATAATCCAACATGCAAACTGAAAAGAGTAGAGAAGAAAGACGATTACGTGCATGGAGACAGAAAACTCAGAAAGTTGTTATACTTCTCCCTAAAAAAAAAAAATTGTGTTACTTTTCTTAGAAAGTAATGCGTTGTTACTTTTTCTTATCTGGGCTGGGCTTGTTTGTTTGTTTTTAATATAAAAAGTTATATTATCAGCAAATGTACAATCCCTTTCAGACCACAAGTGAAAGGAATAAGCCTCAGGCTGAAGGAAATGTAAATTCATGTTTGTACAGTAGAGGCCACGAAACACACGTGTACTGCGCTTGTTTGAACAAGCAAAACTAAACTATAAAAACTCCTCCACAGTCAAACTCATTGTTATATACAACTTCAAAGATTTAGAACAATAATAATAAAATGGATGTTTGTTCAATTAAGTGTTTTTATTTGTGCAATGTGCATATAGCCTACATTATTTGCAACAAAATGTATTTGTTTACAAAACAATTTTAAATATTTCAGCATACTGAACACTGAATATTAAACTCAGTCGGGTGTGATTGGGAGACAGATGAGACAGATGGCAACTTACAGTCTTTTACACACAGAATAATGTTAAACATGCAGGCTACATCTCACCTGTGTGGCACAGAAAACACCAAAACCTGCAGAGAAAACGCGTTCAGTGTTACTGGTTTGATTGTTCACGACACACACACACACACACACACACACACACACACACACAGAGAGAGAGAGAGAGAGAGAGAGAGAGAGAGAGAGAGAGATCAAATGAAACACAATGATACAGTAACACACAGTCAGTCACACTGTTACATTGACACATTGATACAAGAGCTCGATGATACACAAACAAAGCGATACAATGTATCATATATGTCCCGAGAAACGTCATCCTGCAGTTAGTCTCTCCTCAGAAGCGTGTCGGTTTCTCCAGAGACTTTAAACGAGCAGGAAATAAACACACTGACCTTCCTCTTCACGAAATCTTCAGGATGCGCTTCATGTGTTCATCCAGCTCCTCTGGAAACCTCCGAGAGACGCGTTCGAGCTCGCGTTGATCCTGTCGCGCGTTGTTTGCTGAACGCGTCTTAAGCACCAGTTGCTTCAGTGCACGACATCATCGAGGTCCACCAGAGCTTCCCCGAGCACACAGCGCCCGCTGCTGGACACCCGGAGACAGTGCAACTCACACACTTTTGACTATTTAGTCGTGGTGGGGGGTTTCTGTATCCCAGGTGATTAAAAAAAGGTCCTTCGTTCAAAATTTTTTGAGGGGGGGCAACATATGGCAGACGTATATATACTGAATTTAGTCACAGTTATCACAGTTTGATGATAAATATATGTGCACACTACAAAAGGACACAGGCTATCATTTACAAACTTAATCTCATGCAATCAATGTCTTGCATTTAAAACAGTTCATATAAGGAATATAAGCATAAACCATAAGCGCCACCACACTCACTAATGCATACAGTATGCATCGACATGTAATTAAGAGAATTAGTGTTATCAATATGTCAATTTATTATAAGAAACACAAGACTTTAACAGCCAATGACATTTACAGCTGGTAAGTTGTACTCTACTTTTTAGTGTTAATCATCATCTAACTCAACCCATCAAGAGCTACACTTAGACTTAGATGTTATATGAATATGGTCCCTGAAACGTAGGTTTTATTAGCTGTCAATAATAATAAATAAATAAGCATTATAGGCACAAATACAAATGTACTTTTAGAAATTGTTTTTGAAAAATATGGTGTTATTGTTTTGGCAAGCTTAAATTAAAACTTCTATGAAAACTTGTGTGATATTCCTTTAAAATAATGTTTTAGTAGATCTTTTTTCAGTGGTGGACGAAGTACAAAAATCAAGTACTTGAGTAAAAGTACAGATACGTATAATAAAATATTACTCCAGTAAAAGTAAAAGTACTCCTTTTTAAATTTTACTCAAGTGAAAGTACAAAAGTACTAAATTTTTTATGTACTTAAGTAAAAAAAGTACTGAAAGATAGATGTTTGCAATTTTATATAGGCTAATTTAATTTTATATTAGCACTTTTTTTTATATAATCCTACAGATCAAAATACCTGGGATTTTTTCCAAAATAACCACTATAGAGTCAAGATATATTTTTGTTGTTGATATGGACTACACTGACGAGAGTGATGTTAACTGTGAAGCTTACACTGTGATGTACCTGAGAGAAAACAGAGATGACCATCTGATTTTCACCAGTAAGAACAAAGTTTTTTAAAGCTTGTTGTTTTACAGAACATCACAGTTATATATGACATGATAATAAGGCCTGAAGATTTTAAGGAAAATATAATTATATTTTCATAATGATTTTTTCCTTCTCAAACCTTGTCTGGGGTGTAAAAACACCACTGGCCAAACGTGGTGCATCTCTTCCCCTCTTTAATAATTACTTTAGTTACCATGTTCTGAACATCACATCCTTTCTTTTGTCCCTAGATGTTATCTATATAAATATATATAGGTGGTTGAATAAAAATATTTGGACATTATTTATAAAAATTACCTCAAGTTAGCACCAGCAAGCTTGTTAGCTAGACAGTTAGCATCAGCTACAATATTTACTTATTTTCAGTACGGTTATGAATAACGTCCTTAATAACAATGGTTAAATAACAAATAACAAAGTTTAGAGCTCTACTGATGATTAAGTCTAGAGTGTTTCCACCTTTGTGTGTGGGTCCATGTACATGCTGAATCGACAGGTAAAAAAAAAAAGCCTCAAGTCCAAATATTTTTTTATCACCAATTAACTGTTTGACAAACACTTTCTGCTTCGAAGTCCCGATCTGAATAAACCGAGTCGCGAACAGGCTCCGAAGTCCCGATCTAAATCAACCGAGTCGCGAACAGGCTCCGAAGTCCCGATCTGAATAAACCGAGTCGCGAACAGGATCCGAAGTGCCGATCTGAATAAACCGAGTCGCGAACAGGCTCCGAAGTGCCGATCTGAATAAACCGAGTCGCGAACAGGATCCGAAGTGGCGATCTGAATCAACCGAGTCGCGAACAGGCTCCGAAGTGCCGATCTGAATCAACCGAGTCGCGAACAGGCTCCGAAGTCCCGATCTAAATCAACCGAGTCGCGAACAGGCTCCGAAGTGCCGATCTAAATCAACCGAGTCGCGAACAGGCTCCGAAGTGCCGATCTGAATAAACCGAGTCGCGAACAGGCTCCGAAGTGCCGATCTGAATCAACCGAGTCGCGAACAGGCTCCGAAGTCCCGATCTAAATCAACCGAGTCGCGAACAGGCTCCGAAGTCCCGATCTAAATCAACCGAGTCGCGAACAGGCTCCGAAGTGCCGATCTGAATAAACCGAGTCGCGAACAGGCTCCGAAGTGCCGATCTGAATAAACCGAGTCGCGAACAGGCTCCGAAGTCCCGATCTGAATCAACCGAGTCGCGAACAGGCTCCGAAGTCCCGATCTAAATCAACCGAGTCGCGAACAGGCTCCGAAGTCCCGATCTAAATCAACCGAGTCGCGAACAGGCTCCGAAGTCCCGATCTGAATCAACCGAGTCGCGAACAGGCTCCGAATTGCCGATCTGAAAACTTCGACCAAAGAATGTAAAAAATAACTAAATTTCTGTAATAACTCTATACTCTAATAACTAAAAAAATGTATGAAAGACTCAGATCACGTATCTAAAAATAAATCGCTATAGTAAAAGAGAAATAATAAGAGGAGTGAAGTTTCCTACCGTTCTGCAGTGTTTGGTCCTCATGCGCGTCTGACGCTCCGCGTTTACAGCGCCAAATTAATCATCTTTGCTAATTATTATACATTTACTTTATTGTCAGCTTCAGGTACTTCATTTATTATTGTTCAATGAACTGTTTGAAACAAAAAAAAGGTTGTATTTCAGTAATAATTCTAAATTATCAAAATAAAATATATAAAATAATGGTTTCTATTTTAATATCCTTTAAAATATAATCTATTTCTGTGATGTGCAGCTGTATTTTCAGCATCATTCCTCCAGTCTTCAGTGTCACATGATCTTCAGAAATCATGAAAATATGATGATTTATTATTAGAACTATTAATAGTTGTGCTACAAAATTTTGGAATCTGTGATACTTTTTTCAGGATTCTTTGATGAATAAAAAGTTAAAATTAAATAAATAAACTTGAGTAAAAGTTCAGATACGTATAATAAAATATTACTCCAGTAAAAGTAAAAGTACTCCTTTTTCAATTTTACTCAAGTGAAAGTACAATTTGTTATGTACTTAAGTAAACAAGTACTGAAAGATAGATGTTTGCAATGTTATATAGGCTAATTTAATTTTATATTAGCACTTTTTTTTATTTTTATAATCCTACTGCTCAAAATACCTGGGATTTTTTCCAAAATAACCACTATAGAGTCAAGATATATTTTTGATGTTGATATGGACTTTTGTTTTAAAGTGTTTTAAAGTTTGTGCTTTTACAGAGCATCACAGTTATATATGACATGATAATAAGGCCTGAAGTTAGGAAGAACATTTTAAGGAAAATATAATTATATTTTCATAATGATTCTTTCCTTCTCAAACCTTGTCTGTGGTGTAAAAACACCCCTGACCAAACGGGGTGCATCTCTTCCCCTCTTTAATAATTACTGTAGTTACCATGTTCTGAACATCACATCCTTTCTTTTGTCCCTAGATGTAATCTATATAAATATATATATAGGTGGTTGAATAAAAATATTTGGACATTATTTATAAAAATTACCTCAAGTTAGCACCAGCAAGCTTGTTAGCTAGACAGTTAGCATCAGCTACAATATTTACTTATTTTCAGTACGGTTGTGAATAACGTCCTTAATAACAATGGTTAAATAACAAATAACAAAGTTTAGAGCTCTACTGATGATTAAGTCTAGAGTGTTTCCACCTTTGTGTGTGGGTCCATGTACATGCTGAATCGACAGGTAAAAAAAAAAAGCCTCAAGTCCAAATATTAACTGTTTGACAAACACTTTCTGCTTCGATGTCCAGATCTGAATCAACCGAGTCGCGAACATGCTCCGAAGTGCCGATCTGAATCAACCGAGTCGCGAACAGGCTCCGAAGTGCCGATCTGATTCAACCGAGTCGCGAACAGGCTCCGAAGTCCCGATCTGAATCAACCGAGTCGCGAACAGGCTCCGAAGTGCCGATCTGAATAAACCGAGTCGCGAACAGGATCCGAAGTGGCGATCTGAATCAACCGAGTCGCGAACAGGCTCCGAAGTGCCGATCTGAATAAACCGAGTCGCGAACAGGCTCCGAAGTCCCGATCTGAATCAACCGAGTCGCGAACAGGCTCCGAATTGCCGATCTGAAAACTTCGACCAAAGAATGTAAAAAATAACTAAATTTCTGTAATAACTCTATACTCTAATAACTAAAAAAATGTATGAAAGACTCAGATCACGTATCTAAAAATAAATCGCTATAGTAAAAGAGAAATAATAAGAGGAGTGAAGTTTCCTACCGTTCTGCAGTGTTTGGTCCTCATGCGCGTCTGACGCTCCGCGTTTACAGCGCCAAATTAATCATCTTTGCTAATTATTATACATTTACTTTATTGTCAGCTTCAGGTACTTCATTTATTATTGTTCAATGAACTGTTTGAAACAAAAAAAAGGTTGTATTTCAGTAATAATTCTAAATTATCAAAATAAAATATATAAAATAATGGTTTCTATTTTAATATCCTTTAAAATATAATCTATTTCTGTGATGTGCAGCTGTATTTTCAGCATCATTCCTCCAGTCTTCAGTGTCACATGATCTTCAGAAATCATGAAAATATGATGATTTATTATTAGAACTATTAATAGTTGTGCTACAAAATATTATTTTGGAATCTGTGATACTTTTTTCAGGATTCTTTGATGAATAAAAAGTTAAAATTAAATAAATAAACTTGAGTAAAAGTTCAGATACGTATAATAAAATATTACTCCAGTAAAAGTAAAAGTACTCCTTTTTCAATTTTACTCAAGTGAAAGTACAATTTGTTATGTACTTAAGTAAACAAGTACTGAAAGATAGATGTTTGCAATGTTATATAGGCTAATTTAATTTTATATTAGCACTTTTTTTTATTTTTATAATCCTACTGCTCAAAATACCTGGGATTTTTTCCAAAATAACCACTATAGAGTCAAGATATATTTTTGATGTTGATATGGACTTTTGTTTTAAAGTGTTTTAAAGTTTGTGCTTTTACAGAGCATCACAGTTATATATGACATGATAATAAGGCCTGAAGTTAGGAAGAACATTTTAAGGAAAATATAATTATATTTTCATAATGATTCTTTCCTTCTCAAACCTTGTCTGTGGTGTAAAAACACCCCTGACCAAACGGGGTGCATCTCTTCCCCTCTTTAATAATTACTGTAGTTACCATGTTCTGAACATCACATCCTTTCTTTTGTCCCTAGATGTAATCTATATAAATATATATATAGGTGGTTGAATAAAAAATATTTGGACGTTATTTATAAAAATTACCTCAAGTTAGCACCAGCAAGCTTGTTAGCTAGACATTTAGCATCAGCTACAATATTTACTTATTTTCAGTACGGTTATTAATAAACATTCATGTCTGTCTAACGTTACTCGTCTAGTTAATCCAAACAATATACATATGTATAACGTTACTGTTGATACACAATATAAAAACAGACATCATGGTAGCATTTTAATAAAACTGTTAATATTACGGAAGCGGGGAATTTGGACATGCATGAGTTATTTTATTTAATCTGTGTAATAAAGGTTATTTTATTTTTTATTTTTTAACCTAAAACACAGCGACGCTGATTGATGTGTCTGCATCGTTTGCACTCGAGCATTTCAGTGGGCTTAAATAGATCACTCTTTACAGTGGATTTAGTTCCCAAACAACTGACAATTTTGACCTAAATATGATTTTCAGTTACAATAATTAATCCTAAATTTCGACATTAATAACTTACTTTTAACAACATCAGACGCATGCGCGCTCACAAGATCTGCCGGTTCTTACTGACTCGCACTAAACGGTTCATTTGAATCAGTGAGTGGTCGACTCCAGAACAGCTGCAATCGGATCATTCTAATTCGTAAACGAATCGTTTGGTGCGATTCGCGATCCGATTTAAAAGTATATTTTGAAAAGACTCAGTTCGTTCATGAATCAGACACCGCTTCTGCGTGTCGGAGCACGTGATATATTATAGGGAGTAACAATATGTTTTATAAAATGTAGTGAAGTTAAAAGTACGATCTTATGCTTTGGAATGTAGTGAAGTAAAAGTAAAAGTTACTCAAAATAAAACTACTCCAGTAAAGTACAGATACTTGAAAAATGTACTTAAGTACAGTAACGAAGTAAAGCTACTCCGTTACTGTCCACCACTGTCTTTTTTTAAGTAGGCTATATTTTACTGTGCAATTTCTTACCTAATTTATTTGAGTTAGACCAAACTTTTATTTTGGTGGGTTGTAACCGGAGTTTCTGTGTTTTTTGATTAACTATTATTATTAGCTATTAAGCCTACTTGAAGTATAGCATACTCTACTGTGCAATAGTACTATATTTCTGTTTGAATTTCTTCAAGTTATACCGAAATTGTATTTTGACAGGTTGTCGTAAAGGCATTGCCATTTCTGTCAGTCTGTGTATACGATACGAATCAATGACGATAGTTTTATCAAATTAAATGGTTAAATCCTCTCATAGCGTGCTTGCATGCACATGTGTAGCCTACATCATGCCTCAATATAGTGAAGAGCTGAAAACACCACGTGTGCTTCAGTGTGTGTGTGTGTGTGTGTGTGTGTGTGTGTGTGTAGTAGTAGTAGAGCACACATTCCCAGAGACGTGTATAACAACACCTTCAGGGCCGCTGCTGGCCAAATGGGTGTCCTGAGCAGGATTGTATTGTTCTGCCCCCCTTCCTCAAATATGATGATGAAATAATCACTTACTATAGGGGTGAAAAAATAACTTTAATCAAATAAAAAACTAAATGAATAAATTGTATTATTTACAAATCACAATTGTAGCTCTCAACATTTACCTGTGGCTATAACTTTATTATGACTCTAATTTATTTTATAGTCTCAAGGATTCAGAAATCATGCAAAAGGAAATTAAGCAGTTTTACTATGATAAAACCATGGTTATTTTTGTAAGGGTTGTGATATGCACGTTTTTTATTGAAGAAATTATAAAGGCTGTGTCATCTATAGCAAAAGGTGGCCAAAAATAAAAATTAAGTGAATAACTGAATTAAATGTTTTGTCGGTAGCCTAAACAAGGATTTGATCGTCCTGTAAGTAACAGCAGCAATTACAAGGCATTTGTAATAACATGTATATAAATTGTTTATTTTGTATTTGCCTACATTATGTATTTTAACAGTGTTATTATTAACCAATCATTATTGCCTCATTATTTTTTTATATAATGCATTTTAAGTCATTTTAAAGGCTATTGATGGCTTAGGTCTGTTTTTATAGCAACAACAACAACAACAAAAAATATTACAGTACATTAATACTTTGTAAATTATTATTTGAAGTAACAAAACCATGGTTAATTTGCAGTTACCATGGCTACAAGAACAATGATTTGTGGTGTTATTGTTGAAACCATGGGTAATTTTTTCGTAAGGGAACCTGAAAAAAAAAAAAAAACTTTCACAGGAATGTGCCTGAAAGTGATAAACGGGTCTAATTTTTACCTAAATGATTTATACTTTATTTTAATATATATAAAAAAATGTATAAGGTGTGCATTGTAGCTGACACCTAAATGAACACATTATTTTATGAACACAATTGTTTTATGCCTTTAAATCTTTCTCCTCAAATGCTATTGAGCTTTAAATTTACGTTTGAGTCCATGTGAAAGAGTAGCATAATTTACATATGATTTAAAGTTTATTTTAATAAATATCAAACATTTAATTCAGTTGTGCATTATAGCTGACACCTACATAAACAATTACAGTTGTTTTTATGACTATAAGTCATTCTCCTCAAATGCTACTGACCTTAGAAAAGTGTATACCAATATCGCATGTAACTTTAGAGACGGTCCCTAGATTTGAGACTCGTCCAACTTCCAACGTCAAGCCAACTTTATTATTATTATTTTTTTTTTATTAAAAAATAAAAATAAAAAATATATAATTTTTTATTTTTTATTATTATATATTTTTTTTTATTAAACAACTTTATTGTTTTTTTATTTTATTTTTTACAACTGGGATTGTGCCCCCTCTGGTGCCCTTGGCAGATTGAGTCAGTTCGGGAGTTCGGAGCGGGATCGCGAATCATTTGAGTCAGTTTGGGGATCGCGAATAATTTGAATCAGTTCGGGAGTTCGTAGCGGGATCGCGAATCATTTGAGTCAGTTCGGGAGTTCGGAGCGGGATCGCGAATCATTTGAGTCAGTTTGGGGATCGCGAATCATTTGAATCAGTTCGGGAGTTCGGAGCGGGATCGCGAATCATTTGAGTCAGTTCGGGAGTTCGGAGCGGGATCGCGAATCATTTGAATCAATTCAACTCAATTCAAGTTTATTTGTATAGCGCTTTTTACAATACAAATCATTACAAAGCAACTTTACAGAAAATTATGTTTCTACAATATTTAGTAGTAGCTTATGGTGGTGACTGTCAGTTTGTGCACGTATGACAGGTTTTTTTGAAAAACTTAATACAAGACGTAGTCAGCCAGACGATGAACATTATTAACATTATTAATTAATAATTATTATATGATGCAGTCACACTTGTAGCAATATTTGTTAGTTCTGTTGTTGATTCAGGGTTAGCATCATGTGAGGTCCTCTGAGGGTCAGCAATCATCTCTTCTCAGGTGTTCTGGATCCAGACTGGAGTTTGCGTAAATCCTAGTTCCGTGGCAAAACATAGAAACAAAATAGAGACATCATTAGCATAGCTGCTGATCATACAAAGTAAAATTAGTTTAACCCAATTAATAAGAATGTACATTTGATCAGATGCAACTACACTCACAATTTAAGAGATACATTATTTGAATGCTTGGCGAAAGAGATGTGTTTTTAATCTAGATTTAAACAGAGAGAGTGTGTCTGAACCCTGAACATTATCAGGAAGGCTATTCCAGAGTTTGGGAGCCAAATGTGAGAAAGCTCTACCTCCTTTAGTGGACTTTGCTATCCTAGGAACTACCAAAAGTCCAGCGTTTTGTGACCTTAGGGAGCGTGATGGGTTGTAACGTGGTAGATGGCTAGTTAGGTACGCAGGAGCTAAACCATTTAGGGCCTTATAGGTAAGTTATGATAATTTGTAACTGATACGGAACTTAATACGTAGCCAGTGCAGAGACTGTAAAATTGGGGTAATATGATCATATTTTCTTGACCTTGTAAGAACTCTAGCTGCTGCATTTTGGATGACCTGTAGCTTGTTTATTGAAGAAGCAGGACAACCACCTGGAAGTGCATAAAACAGGTCATTTGTAATTTTAACAAGTGCAGTTTCTGTGCTAGGGATCAGTTCGGGAGTTCGTAGTGGGTTCGCGAATCATTTGAGTCAGTTTGGGGATTGCAAATCATTTGAATCAGTTCGGGAGTTCGAAGCGGGATCGCAAATCATTTGAGTCAGTTCGGGAGTTCGGAGCGGGTTCGCGAATCATTTGAGTCAGTTTGGGGATCGCAAATCATTTGAATCAGTTCGGGAGTTCGGAGCGGGATCGCGAATCATTTGAGTCAGTTTGGGAGTTCGGAGCGGGTTCGCGAATCATTTGAGTCAGTTTGGGGATCGCAAATCATTTGAATCAGTTTGGGAGTTCAAAGCGTGATCGCGAATCATTTGAGTCAGGTCGGGAGTTCGGAGCGGGATCGCGAATCATTTGAGTCAGGTCGGGAGTTCGGAGCGGGATCGCGAATCATTTGAGTCAGTTTGGGGATCGCAAATCATTTGAATCAGGTCGGGAGTTCGGAGCGGGCCATAACTTTTAATTCGTTGCTGCCAACTGGGGTGGCAGCAAGGGTGGCAAGGCTTTCTTTTAGGGTGGCATTTGCCACCCAGGTAGATCCGCCCCTGGTCCGAGAGCTCTCAGTCCCTCCATTGAAGCTGTGTGTACGGCATGGGCGTAGGTTTAGGGGGGGACGCTAGGTACTAGTCCCTATCAATATTTTGAGATGACAAATTTGTCCCCACCAATATTTAGCAAGCTCCTTTGAACTGCTATTTGGATCTTTGCGCTGCTATTTGGATCGATTCTAACGGCCAGGACAACGACAGTACAAGAAACGCCATAATTTGATTGGCGGCGGGGTATCTGACAGGCTACACGCGCGGGCCGGGACTACTTTTGTGCTTGCACTAGCAGCGAGCGGGTGGTTTGTGTGCACGCGCATGTTGACGACACCGACGGTAAGTTACAAGGGCTGTCTCTCTGCCACATACAAAGGCCAGAGTAAAAACATTTTAATATTCCGGGGTTTTTTTGCCCCTTTTTGTACTTTGTAGATGCCACCCAAGAAGAAGAAAGGGGACATAAAAAGCTTTTTCATAAAGCAGAGTCGGCAAAATAACTAGCTAGCCACAAAAATAAACTAGCAGTGACTGACCAGGCTTTCAAATGCATATTCTGTGGAAAATAGTATTAACTGGCGATAGTATTACCCAGGATGATAGAATGCTACTTTAGCAAGTAACTGAATGTCAATTAGCCTGTAAATTACCTTAAATTAGAATCTTGCAGTCAACATAAACGTGAGTCTACTGGAGGGTAAATAGTGTTTATAATAGAAAAACGTTATTATATTTATTTATTTAGATTGTGTCCTTGTGGCAGAGTATTTGTTGTTAGTGTAAATACTAATGTACATAATAATTTATCTTAATAAAACGTTTAGTTGTTCAACATTACACAGTCTCAGATTTTTATTTTTTGAGAGTGCATTTTTGAGATTATACAGTTATACTAAATCACCATTAAATCACTAGCATCTTACAACTAAATAATTATTATGGGGGTGTCCCCACCAAAGCTGAGACCAAACCTACGCCCATGGTGTACGGTATACTGTCCATGTCCAGAAAGGTAAGAAAAACATCACCAAAGTAGTCCATGTGACATCAGAGGGTCAGTTAGAATATGTTGAAGCATCGAAAATAAATTTTGGTCCAAAAATAGCAAAAACTACGACGAGAGTTCAAAACAAAGCAGTTTGTGATATCCGGTTCGCGAACGAATCATTCGATGTAACCGGATCTTATTTAACCAGTTCACCAAATCGAACTGATTCGTTTTAAACGGTTTACGTCTCTAATACTCATTAATCCACAAATGACTTAAGCTGTTAACTTGTTTAATGTGGCTGACACTCCCTCTAAATTCAAACAAACCAATATCCCGGAGTAATTCATTTACTCAAACAGTACACTGACTGAACTGCTGTGATGAACTGAAGATGAAGGATTTAGACTTTTTTAAATTATTATTTATGTGACGGTCATACACAGATAATAGGATAATAGTGGTTTCCAAATTTGTTGTGGGTGCATAGCAGTAGTGTTCAAACTCAGTCCTGAGTGTAGCTCTGATCGCAATCAAACACCCCTCAACCAGCTAATCAAGATCTTACTACACATACTAGAAACTTTATAAGATAAACTCTACAGGACACTGGCCCTCCAGGATCGAGTTTGGAGACCCCTGTGTATATGATGCCCTGGATGAGTGTGAGATTTCCCGGCCTTAAGTTGTGTCCCAGTCTGGGCCCAATTAATACTATAATCTGATTAATACTATAGCAACATATTCGGGATTGTCATGTGACACGTCCCCTGCGAGCTTGCTTTACTATAGACTATGACTATGACTTTTGTAAAAGTCTCACCTTATGAATACTTAAAAAATCATTGCATAATGATATTTACATCATAGATGTTTACATTTGTGGGAGAAAATACCGGATGACATCATCATTCAGGAAGTGATGTCGTTTTGGAAGGAAAACACGAGCACAGACAGCAGAGAGTATCAATGACTCGCACTGATTCTGTGGTGTTTTGAGCTGCTAGCTGGTCTGTATCACTGAAAACATTCATCCTGTTTGATTAGTTACAGGAATTGCTATGATAATATGAAAATAAATTCTTAAAAGACTATCCAAATGAACATCACGTTGATGTCCTTGTAAGCCAGTGAATAACTTTAGTTTTTTTCCCCCATCCTTTAATTTGTACTGTGTAAACAAATGAATGACTAAAGCACATCTGTGAAAGTCTTCTACACCATTTCAGACCAATAATTCAAATAATTTAGAAGTTACATAGGGTTCAATAAGTCCTGAAGAGCAGGAATGTTGATTAGGTTACATAGTCATGACGTCACAAGCCCAGTGTATTTGACCAGTAGGTGTCGCTCTTCAGTCTGTTAGATCAGGAGTTGCTCTTGTTCTTCAGGCTGCTTTGAAAATGTTCAACTGTTAAGTTGTCAGAAAACTGTTGTAATCATCACCTCAATGTTTTAGTTTTATGATTATAACGTGTTATACAGGGAATTGCATATTGCACTAAAAATAAAAATGATCTGATTTTTTTTTATGCATTGGCTGGACAACTAGATGAGATCTGGTTGATCATAAAAACAGAGTCTAATATATGATATTAAACTTGTAATAGTCTGAGAACAACGTCAAAATTACAAGAACACAATTGTAGCATTTTGAGACTGAAGTCAAAATATTTAGATAATAGCATCAAAATTATGGGAATAAAAAAAGTCATAGCAATACGAGAATATTTTAATACAGAATTAAACTTGTAATAATTGGAGAAGAGAGTAAAAATGACCAAAGCTGTAGCATTGTGTGATTGACCTTTATCTTAATATTTTAATAATAAAGTCAAAATTATGAGAATAAAGTCTTGAACGAGATCAAATTTGTAATAATCTGAGAACAAACTCATAGCACTGAGATTAAAGACGTGATATTTTGAGAATAAAGTAAAAATTATGAGAATAAAGTAGTATCAATATTAGAATAAAGTCTTACAGCAATAAGAGATTACATTTGTTATTTGAGAATAACAAAAGTTGTTACACTGTGAGATTAAAAAGTCATAATATTTTGAGAATAAAGTAATTTTGACTTTAAATTTTAAAATTCTAATCTCACAATGCTACAACTTTATTCTCAGAATTTCTCAAAATATCATGACTTTTTTCTTGCAATCTTATTTTTTGCAAGGCGCTAATTCCCTTTTAAAAAATATTCTCTATAGAGAAAAGTGTTAGAGAAAAGCATTTTTATTTCATTATTTTTTAATTTCGTATTTTAGTTTTTTATTAATATTTTTAGTAGTTAAATTAGTGAATCAATGTCTTGCATTTAATTAAAATATAAGTCTGATCATACACTGTCAGAAAAAAGGTACAAAAGCTTTCACTGGGGCGGTATCTTTTCAAAAAGTAATCTTTTGTCTCTTTTTTTTAGATACTAAGTACTAAGATGTACACTTTAGGCACTGATACTGTAGTTTAAGGTATCAACCAGGACTCTTTATGTATAAAAGTCATGCATTTTGAACAGCTTCCGCCCCAGTGACAACTTTTGTACCTTTTTTTCTGAGAGTGTAGATTAAATAGAGCTCTGTGTTTCTAGCTGAAACCTCTGAGGTATTGGTTAATCAGGTTATCAGCTCAGACGGCGAGTTTACACCTGCAAAAACATCCATAAATACCTGCTTTACCTGAATCATAAATGTGTCAGTATATGTTAGACAGAGACACACACTGTTTTGTTCTGAAAAAAAGCAGTTTTTTAGAAAATGCCGTGACTGTTTGCAGGCGTTTGGGGCTCTTATAGGGTAAATGTATAGGCGTATCTCACATCTACAACAGGAAACAACTGTAAAGAGCACATTCCTTGGGGAGCTTTATATGGGGTCAAACTAAAAACATTTCCTGCTGTGATTTTTCATGGGTACGGATGAAAATACCATTCATTTAAAGCTCACTATAATTGCACTATTAACTTTGATTACTGCACAAATCTAAAACCGGAGAGCAAAAACAACGAGTCTTACAGTCCGAATGTGATTGCAGCTGATATAGTGTGTGTGTGTGTGTGTGTGTGTGTGTGTGACTGCAGGGTTTTCACTGTAAACGTTGTGTTTTCAATATGAAATGCTGACATGTTCATTTCGCCGTTCCAGCTTCCAGAACGGCCCTGAACACGAGCCGGAGAAACAGATACAGCAGCTCTTTGTGCTTTATCACACTGTTTGTGTGTTTGCTGTGATGTTTTTTCCTGCTAATTATTTTTGCCTCTTTTCCAACCTTTAACCACAGATGGAACACATTTAAAGACGTGTACACACACACACACACACACACACACACACACACACACACACACACACACATACAAATAGGCCTACATATTATGACACAAAAAAACTCACAGGTATGGGATTGGCATTGATATAATGTTTGTTTTTTTATCAATTAATACTTTTAATCAGCAAATATGCATTACACTGATCAAAAGTGACAACAAAGACAAAATATGTGAAATTATACTGTATTCTAGATCATAAAGAAGCCTTGGTGAGCAGAAGAGACTTTCAAAAAATCATACTGACCCCACACTTTAAAATCAGTAAAAATGGTCAAAAATCATTTTTTACTGATACTTCTGATGTTTTAATGAAATCAAAAATTGGCATATTATATACAACATACGGTGGGGTCCAAAACACTTATTTTTATTATTATTGTTTGTATTTTATTTTAATTTTATAAATATATTTATTAAAAAAAAAAAAAAAAAAAAAAAAAAAATATATATATATATATATAAGCTGAAGTAAATGATTGTTGTTGATCATGTGACTCTCTGTACAGATCCAAAGATGCTCTTTCTTACATCTCAAACAAGGCTGGAGGCTTTGTTTGTGTGTGAAATGTGTGTGTTTGGTTCAAAATATAACTTTTGGACCTCACTTTGTGTGTGTGTGTGTGTGTGTGTGTGTGTGTGTGTGTGTAACCCCTTTGACCCAAGTAAGCTGATCCTGTCTTGACATGTTGGAGTTTTTAGGGGTGGTGTGTGTGTGTGTGTGTGTGTGTGTGTGTGTGTGTGTGTGTGTGTGTGTTTGTGTGTGTGTGTGTGTGTGTGTGCTTGCAGCCTCTGGTTAAGGAGGAAATGCACCCCCTCACAAACCTCTGTGCCAACTGTTGTATAACAAAGTAATTAAATGAAAGGGGCCCTCAACCCAACATTATGCCTGTGTGTGTGTGTGTGTGTGTGTGTGTGTGTGTGTGTGTGTGTGTGTGTGTGTGTGTGTGTGTGTGTGTGTGTGTGTGTGTGTGTGTGTGTGTGTGTGATTGCACGCAATGAAAAGTGAGAACTGAATGGATGATTCTGAGATTTATATGTGAGTGCTGAGTATCCGGCAGCACAGATATACAAGTGTTTTAGAGGTGTGTGTGTGTGTGTGTGTGCGTGTTTCTGTATTTACATAAAGTCAGTAAACACTGTTTGCACAAGTTAGCTAAATCTGAAAAAAAAAAAAAAGTAATATGATGTATTAATGCAGCTGAAAGTTAAACATATTTCTCATAGGGTTTGTGTTAGTTTTAGTTATTCTAATCCACTTTGTGTGTGTGTGTGTGTGTGTAGGGGGCGTGTGTTTATGTAATGGGGTTTGGCTCTATATAAGGTCCTGCAGCGTGACTCTGCGTTCAGAAATCAGCTCGAGCCCCGAATTCCCACACACCCCAGACTGAGCTCTGCAGTAGCCATGGCAACCGTCCTGCTGGGAATGCTGGGAGTTTTGCTCTGTGCCCTCGCCGTTAGTTCAGAGGTCACGCCACAAGCTGACTTCGATGTCAAGGGGGTAAGAATGCATAACACTGATTCTATCTTTCATTTTTTGCGTTTTTCATGTTTATATTACATAATCTGTTATGAAACATGGCATTAATAATTTAGAAATGATCAAAAATTATGGTTCTGTAGTGAAAATGTGTATAAATGTTTTTAACTTCTAAATTTTAGGTTCTAGAGAAAGTGTATACTAGAGTTGTTTAAGTGTCGTGACTGCTACTTAGTTATTTCATGCAAACCACAACAAAACAAAATAAATTATATGTGTGTGTGTGTGTATATATATATATATATATATATATATATATATATATATTTTTTTTTTTTTTTAATGAGTTTAAATTTAGAACAAAACTTGTATCAAACATTAAATTTATAATGCAAAAAAGATTAAGCTATATTTTCAGTTATTTCAGTAGTTCAAATGTAGTTCAAATTTTAGTTAAAATTACACTAAATACAAGCAAGCAATTATTTCATGCAGAAATACATTTAAAAAAATGGTACGCCTTTTTATATTATT
Source organism: Carassius gibelio (assembly GCF_023724105.1). Lineage (NCBI taxonomy): Eukaryota > Metazoa > Chordata > Actinopteri > Cypriniformes > Cyprinidae > Carassius > Carassius gibelio. The sequence continues at coordinate 38,452,190 of NC_068375.1, read as the reverse complement.
TATAATATTTTATATCATTTAAAACCTATGTCACTTAACTTTATTTTTACAGAAAGTGTTGAATTCTGGGTTATAGCAGCTACTCAGTTATTTCATGCAAAGAAGGAAAAAGAATAAAATATATAATATATAAATATATAAAAATAAAGTTTTATATTGCAAAACTTGCATCAAACATTAGATGTGTAATTTTGAAACGAACAAAAAAATTATGAAACTTTGAATTAATTTTTTGTATATATACAATTATATATATATATATATATATATATATATATATATATATATATATATATATATATATATATATATACCCAAAACACAGTCAAAAAAAAAATATATATTTATATTAAAATTTTGACAGTGTATGTTTTGGGTGCTTAGTTTCATGGCAGCTACCAAATGTTTGATGCGTGTCTTATAAACAGGTGGCTGGGAAATGGTACCTGATTGGTTTCGCCACCAATGCCGAGTGGTTTGTCAGCCGCAAAGCGAACATGAAGATGGGCATCGCCATGATGACACCCAGTGATGAAGGAGATCTGGAGATGGCATATTCCAGTCTCAAGTAAGAGAATCTGACCACTAACAAAAGAAGAAACTAGTAATAAAGTCCTCTCATGTTTTATCCTGTCTTTCCAGTCCTGATGGCTCGTGCTGGAAGATGAACCATCTGGCTCAAAAGACGGATATCCCAGGGAAGTTCAGCTTCCGCAGTGAAGGTAAGGAAGAAACGTTGATCTAGACGTGAAATACAGCAGTGATTTACACAGGAATAAAAGGAGAAATGCTGTGTTTCCTCAGACTGGGAGACTGACAATGACATGCGTGTTGTTGATGTGAAGTATGATGAATATGCTCTGATCCACACCATCAAGACCAAAGCAGACTCCACCACGCTTCTCAACAAACTCTACGGTATGAACTTTAAAAAGGAGCATTTTTTACATTTTTAACAGGCTTTGAATACAAGCATTTTCACTAAAGACAACTACAGACTTATATACAGGTTAGATGCCATATAGATGAAAAAAACTAAATCCGCCTTAAATATGTTGTAAGCAATGATGTTAAACAAAATATATATTTGAAATGTAAAATGTGTATATATATCAATTTATATTATTATATTTCTTGCCCGTGAAATGCATTTAAAAAAATGTGTATGTGAGGGTTAAAACTAAATATATTTATGAATATATGCAATTGAGCTTCACTGTTTAAACATATACAGTATCAAGCTTATATTTTAAACATGTTTATGCCAGTCATATTTTCTTGCTGTATCGTAGTTCGGTTAAATAATATTAACAGATACAACTTTTGAATGTGTTAGTAAATGTTGAAATTAACATTCGCTAAGATTAATAAACGCTTTAAAACCTTGTTGTAAATGTTGCGTTTTCAGCTCAAGTTTTAATGTTTCCTTCCAGTCCCCTTATTAAACCTAAAACACCCAGTTTTCGACAGTCCAGTCAGTTCTTGATGGGTAAAGTGAAGTACTTGACCACATTTTTTCATTTCACACTGAAAGTCAAACAGATTTCTCATGAGCTTAAATCTCACGTTTCTTAGACTGTGATGTGTGCTGCTGCAAAAAAAAAAAAGCGTCAGCTCAGATAGTGAGAATATTTACTAATGTTTGCATTGATTCTGAATGGTTTTCTCTGGACATGTGTGTGTGTGTGTGTGTGTGTGTGTGTGCTGTCACCACAGGCCGAGCCCCAGACCTGAGCCAGGACGTCCTGGACAAGTTCACTCAGTTTTCTCTGGAGCAAGGCATTCTGTCTGAGAACATCGCCATCCTGCCTAAAAATGGTAAAGTGCTGTTAAAAACACTCGTTTAAACACTAAATATAAATGTATGGAGGCCTGACGTGAACATCTTTTCTCTCCAGACGAGTGCCCTTGATGTGAAGCTCTGTGAATCCTGACTCATTTATTCTGACTGTAGTGAATCTTTTAAGTGTTTCACTCTCTCACTATCAGTGCTTTTACCTTCTTAAAGTGCTCTCCATCCTTTCTTCTTATTTCTTCACAAGACTGGACCAATAAAATCTTTTGTGAATCTCTGTTATGAGGCATTTGTGTTGTGATTTTATGTGTTTAACCTGTTAAACGTCTCACTTTGTGAGCATAGATCTGAAAATGAGATTACCTACTTATATTGTTTTAAATATTGAACGCTTTGGAGCATTTGAGTTATTTTTAAAGACATCCGGCAGATTATCGAAGAAGTGAAAAAATGCAAAAGTTAAATAAAAAAATATATCTTTTTTGTTTGTTTATAAAAAAACGTAACATGTGACAACGTATGTCTCCATAAAATTAGTGTTATTATGTAACAATTTTTTTTTTTAGGATTTAACTAAAAGAAATAAAAATGTAACGTATAGTAAACAAAAAATACAGAATATAAAAATGAATGATTTGTAATTTTTAAAAAAATATATTTTAAAAAATATGGTTATAAACTGAAATTAAAACAAAATTACGTAAATCTAAACAAACTTAAAACTAAAGCAACATCCAAATAAAAAATCTTAAAGTTTAAGTAATTAAAAAAAAAAATTATTTCACCTAGTTGCCAAGTCAAAATATCTCATTTTTGTATAGAAACTATATAGACGCATTTATATAGACATAAAAAACTACTGACAAAAACACAACAAAATGACTAAAACCTTTCAAATCAAAACAGAAAAACATTAAAACTAATAAAACAGTTAATACAATACATTTTTGAGAAACAAGTCATGTGTGTCCGAAGTACTTGACTGATATTGCATGCATATAAAATAATAAATCTGATGCACTTACTGATAAATCTTGAAGTAAATCACAGTAAATTGCTTTAGACATAAGCATCTACCACATGAATAAATGGAAATAAAATACATTCACTATATCACACATGAACAGATCTCTTAAATGTTGTGCACTTAACACAATGGCGTTTCCATAATAAAGAACAGAGGATGCAGGAAAATACTTTGCCTTTTATTTCCTGTTTTGTCATTTTATAAACAAATGTGAAGATACATCCATGACAACACAAACTCCTCTTTCCGAAGTATTAACATCTACACTCTCTCTGTGTACAAAACAATAAGTTATAGTCCCATAGATTCCTACTTACATTTAACTATACAACAAAGTTCAAACGGTGACCAAATAAATATCTGCGGTATAAAAATGATCACAGGGAGAGAGAAGAGAGAGGAAGGGCCTTCTCGACCAATGCCATCCTTTCCTCCAATCATTGCAATCATGGTGCTGTTCGGACACAAAGAGACGCTGCTTCAGTGCTTCCTCTGGAAACCCCCGGCCAATCACATGCAAGCTGGATGTGACATCATCCATCAGTGGAATAGTGACCCGAATAAGCGTTATTTGATCCGATTCACGGTACATACAAACACAAAACAGTGCATTTCCAACACGACTCACCTTGTCGATTCCAGCTTTTTGTCTCTAGTAAAGGATGCCAGCCTAGTTAAGACAAATAGTGCGCATTAGTGTGTATTTGCATTGTGAACGCAGCCAAACAGGACCAGCACTATGAAGTCGGCAAGACGAGAGAGTCACCAGGAGAAAAGGTTATTGGCAACGGCAAACATATCTGATGCATTGCTTTGAGTAGAAACCATAAACATACATACATACATAAAGATCATTTGTAATTGGTCATTTTTAAATCAAATAAAACCTGCACATCATGGATAAAATTGGCTTCAAAGAGGTCATTATTATTATTTTTTTTTTGATTGGCATTCTGTAATATAAAAAGATTACATATGGCTGAATCTCAAAAAAAAAAAAATGCTCAGGTAAAATTTAACCCCAAAAACTAAAGAGAAACAAATGATTAATTCTATTTTGAAACTATTTTTGCATCGCAACATAATTAATGTATTTTTTTAACACTAGTGAAAATTTAAATACAAATCATTGCATTGCGGTAAATATTTTTATTTTATTTTTGCTATTAAAATTCATAAATATTTATGAAGAGTGAGCATGTAACACATTGAATTAAATGTGAATCACTGACGTATGAAGATGATAATACACTGTCAATAAATAAGATTGGAGTACTATGTAAGTCTTTATTTAAAATGTCACATCTATTTCAGTGTTTCATTGTAATTAATTGTGAAATTTAATGAGTGGAAATTGTTGCACAACCAAATTTATTTTTCAGGTGCTTTTTTTTTAGTTTTAATAATTTATTGTTTATTTTTACGATGGTTGTTTACATCACGGTGTAAAGTAAGATAAAAAAATACATAAAATAAAAATCTACTGCAATAAAATGATTTGTATTTAAATTAGCATACATTTAGGAGGGAAAATCTGTTTTTTTCTCATGGTTTTGGGGTTTAATTTGACCCAGGCATGCTCTTTACATGAGATTTATTTAGTTCACATCTCTGTGGTCCCAAACATCCAAGTGAAATACATTAAGGGTCATCTTACAACTTAAGAAAACATTACGTTTGCATGATTAAAATCTTTCTAAAGGGGTTATCTGGTCTCACAGAGCCAAAACACCAGAGATACTTTAAAATAACCATTCATGATCCAGCAAGTAATGCAGAAGACATTTAGTTCTGCGTAAACCTTTAAAGAATAGTTCACCAAAAAAATAAAAAGTTTTTCTCCATGTAGTTTCAAACGTTTACTTTTTTCATCTTCTACGGGTCATAAAAAGACAAGCTGAATGTCCAAGAATATGTTTCTCATACAGTGAAAGCATTTGTGGAAGCACCATAAAAACAGACTACACAACTTTTTAACATTAAATATTCCAAGTCTTCACACTTCTAAGGAACCGAGCAAACGTGAATTCACATGAAAGCTTGATTTTGAGCTAAAACTAACATTTCATCTGGACTCAGAGGACTACGATTTCATGTTTGGAGAGTAAATGGCTTTTTTGATTTCATGGTGAGCTATTCGTTTCAGATATATTGGTCAATACAGATGATGCTGCATCTGTTTTTCCCTCATCGTCTTCATCAGATCAGATCATGTGCTCTTTTTGCGATCATTAAAGGTTTGAGAGACCAGATATCCCCTAGAGGTTGCAAAATAAGGCAATGTCCTCAGTGCCAAAGGAAAACAGCCTGGTATTAATCTGAACAATAAAAACATTTCCTGGTGTCCATGTTTTTCAAACAGCTAGCAATCAGACAGGCATTCTGGTAAAGTGCAAGATCAATCACATTGTCCAATATTCATAAAGCATTTCAGAGAGGATATGTTTGCTTTTAATACTCTAAAATGCTTCAGGAATACACACCTGATCCCAGAGGCCAACGGGTTAGTTTCATCCGTTAAGATACATGAAATGCATCTGAAGTTAAAGGAACAATCCAGCCAAAATGAAGTGTCATAATTTACTTATTATTTAAAGGGATAGACCACCCAAAAATGTAAATTCCAAACCACTTTCATTCATCTGTGGAACACAAAATAATATGTTTTGAAGAATGTTCCATTCTTATTGACTTCCATTGTATTGACAAAAAAGGCAATGGAAGTAAGTCAATGGGAACCGAAGCTCTTCGGCGCCCAGCATTTCTTAAAATATCTTCTTTTGTGTTTCAATGGAAGTCAATGGGAATCAAAACCATTTAGTTCCAAACATTCTTCCACAGAAGAAAGCCATAGCTTTTCGGTTTCCATTTAATCTTTTGTCCTTCAATGGAAAATCAATGGGAACCATTAATGTTAATTTCCCAGCTTTCTACAAGATATCTTCTTTTGTGTTACAAAGAAAGTGAATGGGAACCAAAACGGTTTAGTTACCAACAGTCTTCAAAATTGCTTCATTTTGGGTTCAATGGGAACTAAAATGGCACAGAACATATTGTTGGAAGAAAGTCCTATGTTTTGGTTCCCATTGACTTCCATTGTATGGACAAAAAAACAATAGAAGTCCATTGGAACCAACATTCTACAAAATGTATTCTTTTGTGTTCCACACAAGAAATGTTTGGTTCCCATTGACTTCCATTGTATGGACAAAAAAAACAAAACAACAGAAGTCCATCGGAACCAAAACTGTTTAGTTCCCTACATTCTACAAAATGTATTATTTTATGTTCCACACAAGAAAGTGTTGGTTCCCATCGTCTTCAATTTAATTTTTTAGTCCAAATGATGAGAGTCAATGAGAACCAAAATGGTTTAAGTACCAACAGTCTTCAAAATATCATCTTTTTGTGTTCCAATGAATGTTGATGGAAACCAAAATGGTATATGGTTCCACACAAGAAAGAAAGTCCTATATTTTGCTTCCCATTGACTTCCATTGTATGGACAAAAAAAAAAAACAATAGAAGTCCATTGGAACCAAAACGGTTTAGTTCCCAACATTCGACAAAATGCCTTATTTTATGTCCCACACAAGAAAGTTTCTGTTCCCATTGTCTTCAATTGTATTTTTTTGTCCAAATGATGAAATTCAATGAGAACCCAAATGGTTTTAGTTACCAACATTCTTCCAAATATCTTCTTTGTGTTCCAATGGAAGTCAATGCGAACCAAATCAGTTTTCCCGCCAACTATCTTTAGCAGAAAACAAAGACAGGAGGGTGCATAAACAACAACAGAAATGTCATTTCAGGCTGAACTGTGCCTTTAAGACTGCAGACCATGTGAACATAAGCAATGTGAAAGCACTTCCAGTCTAAATCACTAAATCAACTATTTGTCTCTTGCATACAGACACAACACACACAACTGCTTTGCATGAGGGGTCTTGGTGAGAAGCCCAATACAGAGGTTGCCAACATGAAGGATGGTGATCTCAATCACTGGCTGTTTAGTGTGTTTTGAGAAAAAGGGAAGTGCTCATTCCGCCGGCACCAGGTCTTTATGGTGTCTCATAATGTGCTGGTTTTTCTCTGAAGGTCTCCGGAAGCCCTTCGAACAGTACTGACAGCGGTGAGGATAGTCCTTAGTATGGATGGAAATAACGTGTCTTTTGAAGCCAGACGCGTCTCCTGTGCTGTAGTCGCAATACTGACACTGATACACCCTCCTTTCTCGTGGACCCTTCGAGCCGCCGGATTTCTTTACAGCGGGTGCTGCTAACTGCGCCGCACCTATAGTCCTCTTGGGGGCGGGCTTTTCTGTGGGCGGGGCTTGAGGTGGCGACGCCTGTGTGGGCGGAGTCGGCGACTGTGCCTGCTGTTGCTGCTCCTTAGTGTGAACAGACAAGATATGGCGGCTGAGAACGAACGGGTCTGCGATTTTGAAGTTGCAGTGGCGGCACTGGTGCAGTTTCTTGGCTTTATGCAACGCCGAGTGTTTCTTAAGCTCGGACGGCCGGTGGAAGCCTTTCCCGCAGACGGCGCATTTATGCGGGTAGTCTTTAGTGTGCACGGAAATGACGTGCCGTTTAAGGTCGCTGGAGTTGGAGCTGCGATGGTCGCAGTGACTGCACTGGTGTCCCCGAGCGTCCTCATGCGTGGATGCATGCTGCGTCAGCTCGTCCTCCTCACTGAAGGTTTGGCCGCAGCGCTCGCAGTGGAAAGGCAGTTCGCGACTGTGCTTCGTTTTGACGTGCGTTTTCAGATTGGACGAGTCGGCCGATTTGTAATCGCAGTACATGCACGAGTACGGCTTCTCGCCGGTGTGCGTGCGCATGTGTTTCTTTAGCTCCGACGGATGGCGGAAACCTTTGCCACATTCCACGCAAATGTGCGGGAAGCTCTTACTGTGCACGGCCAGCAGGTGGCGATTGAGCAGCCCTTGCTCGGCAGTCTCATAATCGCAAAACTTGCATTTGTGCGTCTTGGCTGCAACGGCGGGAGAAAGCGGCGACGCGATGGCCGTGGGCGATTTCTGCTCCTGTTGGTGGTGCTGGAGACGGTGCGAGAACAGCGCCGCCTGCTGGTGGAACTCCTTACCGCAGTCCTCGCATTCGAACGGCACTTTGTTGCTGAGCGCGTGCACCTCCATGTGGTTGTGCAGACTGGCCTTTTTGTTGGTGGTGAAGTCGCAGTCCGTGCACTGGTACTTTTTGCGACTCAACAAGTCTTGGTGGTGGTTGCGAGTGTGGCGCTTGAGGAAGCCGCGGGATTTGAACTTCTTACCGCACAGCATGCAGGGGTAGACGGTAAGAGGCTGTCCGTATGGACCGATGATGATTGCTGATGAGAAATGAGAGAAGACCGAAAAGTGAGAGGATAAAAAAGAAAACCAGTTTTGAAGCCAATAACCGATATAATGCATATATATGGAGTGTCACATGATCTTTAGAATTCATTCTGATATACTGATTTGTTGATTATTAATATTTATAACAGTTAAGTAAATTTTCTTTCTGGATACTTTGATGAATTGAAATATCCAAAGATTAGTATTTATCTGAAATGAAAAGCTTTTGTAACATAATACACCATTCCATTCAAAAGCTTGGAGGCTGTATTATTGTTTTTTTTTTTTTTATTATAATTTTTTCATCGGAATTATATCGTATCGACCGGACTGAAATTAAGAAATTTATTATTTAAAAATATTTCTAGTGTCAAGAAGCTGATAATCCACAAAACTTTCACTTAATTTAAATTGATAAACTAAATTGACTAACACCTAAATTACTGTCCGGGAATAAATAAATGAAAATGGAACTAAAAAAAAAAAAAAAGGAGATATATATATATATTAGGGGTGTAACGATACGCGTATTCGTATTGAACCGTTCGGTACGACGCTTTCGGTTCGGTACGCGGTACGCATTATGTATACCGAACGGTTCGTTGGAGTAATTAATTATATTTGAAAAAAAAAAAAAAAAAAGAGAGAGAGAAATATAATGATATGCGTTCAACAAGGTAGCCCAATAACCCAAACAACGTAACAGGCAACGCCCCTGACACTCCCGAAGAAGAAAAAAACACCATCTTATATGTTTATGTTAGGCTACTCAGCAGGCGCTCGCTCACTCAGTACACGCTGAAGGCTCGTTGCAAAATAGCCAATGCGTTTAACAGACTAGAAATGAGAAGATCCTCCAATAACCAACAGGTCTGGTGTTTGGGTGCACTTTGGATTCCCTTTAAGCTATAATGGTGATGGCAAGAGAGTGGTGGATAAAAAAACAACGGTATGTCGCATCTGCAACATGACAGGGTACACCAGCGGGAATACAAAAAAAAAAAAAAAAAACACCAGCGGGAATATCTGGGATATATGCGTCAGTACTATCTGGGAAAAGACGAAAAAAAAGGAGAAACATGCACGCAGCAAACTATCCCTGCAGCATTTAGAAACTATAGCTTACAGGGAATCCAACCCAAACACCAGACCTGTTGGTTATTTTAGGATCTTATATTTCTGGTCTGTTAAAGGCATTCGACATTTTGCAACGAGCCTTCAGCGCGTGCTGAGTGAGCGAGCGCCTTAGGGGCCGTTCACATATCGTGCCTAAAAACGCATGGAAAACGCTAAGCGCGTCTTTCTCCTCCTTTCCAAAGCGCTCGGGCAGAAGCGCTCATGAGGCGTCTGTCTTTGCTAAGCAACAATGACGTGCTCTCTCCATGAGACGCGGAAATTTCAGCGAAGGATAAATGGATTTGCAGCTCTAAAAATCGCTTGCAGTAGCTCTGCTACTAAATTTATTTCAAAATTGCAATCCATATACAACTATGATCAGCTGATCCTTCATCTTGGCTGAGCTCTCAACGTTGTTACGGGAAAGGATGAAGCTGATTGGTTAGTTCTTGTCACATGACCCGCGGTGCGCTTGCGGCATTCTGAAAAGTTGAGATGTTTTTACATTTTGCTGTATCTAAAACGTATCGAACCGAACCGAACCGAACCGAACCGAACCGTGACATCAGTGTATCGTATCGAACCGAACCGTGAATTTTGTGAACCGTTACACCCCTAATATATATATATATATATATATATATATATATATATATATATATATATATATATATATATACACACACACACAAAACAACTAAATTATTAAAATTAAACTATCAACTATCAATCAAAATGTAAACTGAAAACAACAAAAATAAAAAAGAAAGAGAAGATAAAACACTTGGTAGACACTAGCTGATATAATGTAGAAACAATCTGGATTTTTTTAACTAAACTATTAAAATATTTTTGTTTTAAGAAATAATTATGAAACCAAATAAAATAGTGGATGAATAAAAAAATAAAAAATTAGTTTAAACTAACTTAAACTTAACTTAAAAATAAAATAATAAAAAATAATACTACTAAAATAATACTGGATACAACATACAGTTAAAATACAAAGCAAATGAGACATTTAAAACTGAAATGTCAATTTAAAATTTACAAATTAATAAAATATTTGGTAGAAATGTATATATAATTTAGCATATTACAAAATGTACATTTCTGCTCTGAATGGTCAACTTTTTTATTTTTTTATTTTGATTTCACTAGTTCGTCTGAAACGGTCCTGCAGCGTGATGCATAAATCCACAAACATCCGACATAACCTGCGATTTTCTCTAAAGTTCAGCACTTTCAGAGCAATTCCTGATGTATTGATCATGTAGTGAGAGCGGAGCGTGCTGGTACCTGTCTGGACCTGTCGGGGTTCGGCTCGTCTCTTGTTCTTGCCGTGTTGCCGGCTGAGTTTGTCCAGTGCTTCTGACTCGTCAATGTGCAGTAATGCGCTCGCTGCTCCGTTCCGGTTCTCACAGCCCTCATCCGCACCTGCTTCCCAAACACACACCAGCAGATTCACAACCAGAAGAAACACGACCACAACATCACTGTACTTTGAGACGCTCACATCAGTCAACCTCTATCACTGAACACGCAAGGATTACATCCATAAATAAACAGAAAAACACTCGAGATCAGTCTTTTAGTCTGTACTGCTTTCTACTGATTCGCAAACAAAACTTCACTAAACATTGTTTGTAGCACCTAACAAACGAAAATCACAATTAATAAACTTTGTGCTTTGTTACTTTTGATAAGAAACAAAGTCTCAGCTTTCAAATTTCAAAACATGAAATTCAAGTAAATCCCGTTTTCACACTCTTTAATTTGGCTCTATTTTACAGAGAACTGAAACAATATTGTTTTTATACATTTTTAAGTAACTTTTTTTTAAGTAAGTGTTTAATATTTCCAAATTAATTTTAATTTCGGTTTAAGTAATTTTATTGTGTGTCTGTCATTTTTACCATTTTAATTTAGTTTAACTAAATTGTACTGACATAGATTTACAAAAATTACTAAAAGTTAAATAAAAATTCATAATAACTCATTTTATATTTATTTATATATATATATATATATATATATATATATATATATATATATATATATATATATATATTTTTTTTTTTATTTTTTTCGTCAATGTCTATATAATTTTACATTTAGTTAAAAAATAAAATAAAACATTTTAATAAATAAAATAAAAATAATATTGAAAAAAAAAATTTTTATTATACACATTTATAAAATGTTAATAAAATGTTTTTATTTTAGTTATTTTAGTACTTCAAAAACTATATTAAAAGAAGTGAAACAAAAACTAAAATTGACAATTAAATAAAACTGTAAAATTAAAGTGAAAACAGAATATAAAAACTATAATTTTTTTCAGAGATACCAAAAAATATATTTGTTTTTAATCAAATCGATCTCAGAATTGAATCAAAAGCTTGTGAATCAATAGCCAGCGCTGTGTTTGATAACGCTCGTCTTGTGTGCATGCAGCGTGTTCTTCGTAATGAACCGACTCTATTAAGGCTGCTGTTTCTACATGATCAGGGTGTGTGGTGTCAGTGAAGTGCATCCTCCTGACCGTATGCAGCGGCCCACGCGACCGGCATGAAGTCCTTGCTGAGGGCCGTGCTGTCATACGCTCTGTCGTGAGGAACCGGCTCCTCTCCTCCCACCACCACCTCCATGTACACCTCGTCCGAGAGCTTGGAGCCGCCTGCACACACAGCACGGGAACTACACGTCACCAGCTGACGAGCATCTCCAACACATCCTTCATATCAGCTCTGAAAACATCTCATTTCTGACTGCATTCTCAAAACTGGAACCAAAGGTGTCAGACGTTCAGAAACACGTCCTCCTCAAAGTCTACAATGGTTTTACATGTTCCCAAAAAAAGTGACATCATTTGACATTTGTAGCTCAGAAAGAACAAAGTGCTTTAAGCAAAACTAAATGGCTATTTGAGCTTTTGCAGCCGAAATTAAGCAAACATGTTTACTGTTATATTACTTAATATCACATTAATGCTATAGATCACACTACACTTATTTCTGATGGAAATTAAAAACATTAATACAAAAAAAAAAAAGAAAAAAAAAAAAGAAAGAAAAATTATATATATATATATATATATATATATATATATATACATACATACACACACACACACACACACACATATATATATATATATAAATAATATTAAATATTATTTTAATATTATTTGTAAAGAAAAATTATATAAAAAATGTAACAAAACAGTATTTAATTTAAAATAGTATATATTAAATAAATCTGTATTTAATATAAAATATACTTTAAATTAAAAAGAATTAAATATAAATTATTACATATTAAATAATAATATTAAACAATTATATAATAAATCATGTGCTAAATTAGTGTGAATCACTTTAGATCACTAAACATCATTATATAGTCATTAAAAAAAATACTTAACTATTTCATATAAAATATTTTATATTAAATAAAACCATATTTTATTGAAAACACATTTAATAAAATAAAATAAAACCGTACTTAATATAGAATAATATACATTTAATTAAAACTGTATTTAATAGGAAATGTTATATATTAAAGTCATATTATTATTTAATAATCATGCTATTTTTGGACAATCCAGTGAAGGAAATACTTTTCAAATTACATTGTACATGGAGCTTATAAGATGCAAATCAAAAGATCAGAGGATTCATATCAAATGAAGGGTAAAAATCCGTTTTATTAATAATAGATTTTGTTTTCATTTTAGTAATTTTGTTGTATGGTTTTATAATTTTCATTAGTTTTTAAGTCCATTTAATTCTTCTTAACTTATAACAGTTTTATTTCTAGCAATTTTACAACCATTACATATTTTATTTTGAGTTAGCATTATTTCAATAAACATAATATTTTTGTATTTTTAGGTTTACTTCACGATAACAACACGGATAAAACAGCTTCACGTTATGCAAAACACTTCGGTTCAGAACGAAAGACTCAAAACCCACTTATTTCATCATACTAGTTTGTGAAACAGTTTGATGTGAGCTAATTAGTTTTATGTTACATTGATGTGGCATTTTGATAAGCAACAACAAATATATGCCACATTTCTATAGTTGCATGGCATTTTCAAGACTGCATTTATTGCTTCAAAACACAGTAAAATCAGTAATATTGTGAAAAAAAATAATGTATTTTTGTGATGCACAGCTGTATTTCCAGCATCAGTCTTCAGTGTCACACGATCTTCAGAAATCATGAAAATATACTGATTTGCTGAGAGTTTCTCACCATCAGTCTGTGTGTGATGAGCGTCTCCCACAGACATGTAGACCATCTTCTCTCTGAGCGGACGAACCACGGGCTCAGCCAGATCCACCGGCTCTCCTACACACAGACACAGCACTAAATAACAGCCCCAGGACTGGACTATAAACCACATTTATTTAGAACCAAGAACCGAGAGAAAACATTACCGTCTGCAGCCGCCAGAGGGCGCTCTATGCTGCTCAGTTCTCCTGTAGTCTACACTGAAGACATAGAGCGCCCTCTGGCGGCTGGAGACGGTAATGTTTTCTCTTGGTTCTTGGTTCTAATTAAATGGGACTTATAGTACAGTGCGACTTATATATATATTTTTCCTCATCATGATGTATTTTTGGACTGATGCGCCTTATACTCAGGTGCGACTTATAGTCCGAAAAATCACATTTGGATACAAATCTTTGCAATCATGATGCATCATAACTGGATCATTACTGAAGTTGTAACTGAAGAAAAACCCCATTAGGATCGACAGAGAACGTGAATCTGCAGCGTGTTTTAACTTCTCCATCACTGAACTGAAGGTAGTGCTGCTACTGTTGACTAAAACTATTAAAATAGATATTGTTATTATTAAAATATAATTAAAATATCAATAATATACAGTCAAACGAAAATAGAAATCTTAAATAAGTTGAAGTACTTAAATTACTAAAAACTAAGACAATGAATACAAATAATTTTTTTTAAGTATATTATTATATTATATAAAATTATAAAAACTGATAATAAAGACAAAGGCATAGAACTAAACTAAATGAATTTTTTAACGACAAACTGAAGATATAAAATAAAACAAACATAAAATGAGAAACATTTATGATAAAATACTAAAATAACCAGAACAATACAAATATAAAAAAAGAATAATATTATATTATATTATATTATAAAAACTAATAACAATAAGAAAAGCACATAACTATAAATTAAATTAATTTTTTATGGCAAACTGAGGATATAAAATAAAATAAAACACAAACACAAAATGAAAAACAAACATTTAAAATAAAATGCTCAAATTTCTAAGATGATTACAAATATATATATATATTAGTAAAAACTAGTAATATAGACAAAGGCACACAACTATAAACTAAATAATATTTTTATAACAAACTGAATCTAAAAAAAGAAAAACATAAAATGAAAAAAAAAAAAACATTAATGATGAAATACTAAAATTGCTAAAACAATATGAATTTAAAAAAATATATATATAATATTATAAAACATTATAAAAAATAGTAATAGAGACAAAAGCACATAACTATGAAGTAAATACATTTTTAACGACAAACCAAGATGTAAAATAAAACAAATATAAAATTAAAACCATTTATGATAAAATACTAAAATAACCAGAACAATACAAATATTAAAAAAAGAATAATATTATATTATATTATATTATATTACACTACAAAAACTAATAACAATAACAAAAGCACATAACTATAAATTAAATTATTTTTATGGCAAACTATAACTATAAACTAAATACATTTTTTATAACAAACTGAAGATATATAAAAAAAAAAAATTTATGATGAAATACTAAAATTGCTAAAACAATATGAATATAAAAAAAAATATATATATAAATATAATATTATAAAACATTATAAAAAATAGTAATAAAGACAAAAGCACATAACTATGAAGTAAATTAATTTTTAATGACAAACTGAAGATATAAAATAAAACAAACATTACATGGAAAAACAAACATTTAAGATGAAATACTAAAATTACTAACATTTAAATAATAATAAATAAATAAAAACACCTAAAACACAAAGAAAAAAGAAAAACACACAAATAAAAGCTGTTTCAAGATACTTAATAAATACTGTAACTGTTCAGGAATAAAGGCTGAAGTCTGTTGTTCACTCACCGAGGTCGTCTTCTCCAGAGTCTGCTTTAAAGATGTAAACTTTAATGACTTCCTGTCCGTCCTCGTCCTTCTCCACTTCCTGGTCATCTATCGCCCCCTCGACGGTCACCTCGTCTCCGTCTCCAGACACCATCTTCCCCGCCTCGTCCACTACACAGGGAACAACACACTGCAGCATTATCAACTGATGATGAAGACAAACGAGAAGAAAACTAAACTAAAGACGAGTGGCATTACTAAAACCTTAGATCACATGAACACATCAATGGTGGTATTTACAAAATAAAAGTAAAACAAAATACTACTTATTATTAAATATTATGGTAACACAATCAAGTGTTAATGTCTATTTTATGACAATTAAGTACAGTTTGAAAACGTTGTCCAAACTATTCAAACAGTAACAAATGAACGAATAATTGAATAAACGAACAAACAAACAAACAAACAACTGATTTAATAATGAACTGGCACATAAGTGAGCAAAAGAACAAAATAAGTAAATAAATAAATAAATAAAAGTTACAAAAGCACATAATGAGAATAATATATAAAAAAAAACTTTATTAAAAACTGAATATATACGATTTTTAACAACTAAAATTAAACAAACATTAGATGAAAATGTAAAAAAAAAAACTAGGAAATGTAGCTAAAAATGAAATAAAGCTTAAAATAACAAATAAAAAAAAATATAACTTTATTTATATTATATTATATTATAACTACTAACAATGCACAAGTAAAAATATATCAAAAACTGAAATAAATCAAATAAATAAATTACTAAAAACTTGAATTAAAATTAGAAATAAATAAAAAAATATAAATTATTTATTATTATTATTATTACTATTATTTTTTTGTGTATGTGAAGACATTAAACATTCAGATGAAAAACATAGAAAAGAAATTTCATGAGAATTAGAAATGCAGCCTTTGTATAATAACTATTCCTGTGTAACTGTTTTTTTTTTTGGTTTTTTTGGATGCTGTGGGTGGGTGTGGGAAGATAGTTAAAATATATTTAAAATGTTTAGTTTTTTTTTTTTTTTTAAATGTTATTGTTATGGCCCATGTCTTTCAATAAAAATATGTTTTAAAAAAAAATGAAAAAAATAAATGTAGCCTTGGTAAACGAACTGGAATGAGTTTAAGTAGAATTACTTCAATAACTCGAGCTGAAACAGTAGAACACTGAAACAAACGCTCAACAGATCTAATGAAGCACAGAGTGAGTGAATGAGTTACAGGAGATCATGAGGTAATCTCCGCAGCCGTCCGAGTCGTGCTCAGCATCCCTCCCCTCCGTCATCTCTGCCATGGCAACACCATCCTCCTCTTCCTCCAGTGACATCACACAGGTCTCCACAGCAACACCCTCGTCATCGTCACAGTGCACGTACTCGGCGACCACATCCTCTACTGCGTCCTGGATGACGAGCTCGTCGGAGGAGAAGCCCTGGACGGAGGCGGCCTCGCCCTCCACCTCTGACACCAGCACCGTCTCCTGGAGCTCCACCACGTACTCCTCCTCCTCCCCAGCTCCGCCCTCATCTGAGACAACACACACACCTACATAATGACCCATCCATACACACCAGTTCACTCTATAGATTTATTCTGTATCATATCGGCTTTGTGACACTGTAATACAACACTAAATCATACATCATGATGATATATTATAATTATTATTATTCATAATGATATAGATATACACACACACACACACACACACACACATTTTTATGTAAAAAATTTTTTTTTATTCTATTTATATGCATTAAAAATTGTATTATATAAAGCTTATTTCTAATTATAATTTATTAGGATTATGTTATAAAAATATATTTTCAATGCAATTTTTTTTTTATATTTCATTGCATATTGTAGCATTTTATATATTTTTAATGTTAATAATAATAATGATAATTATGCATAATTAAATATATATTAAATGAGTTAAACTATGTATTCTTTTATTATAATTATATAAATGTTTACATTTAAATGACACATAATAACATTACATTTACATATTTTTAATTATAATTAAATTTTATATATATATATATATATATATATATATATATATAAAATTTAATTATAATTAAAAATATGTAAATGTAATGTATAAATAAAAAATATATACATAATTTTTAATATGTAAAAAGTATTAAGAAATATTCTTAATTTAATAATTTTGTTGTGTGTTGCAGCATTTACAAAATTTGCAATTTTAAGAATATTATTATATAATATTTAGTTACATATTAATAATTAAATATCAGATATAAAACATTTCACACAATACATACAATTATATATTCATAATTACATTTCATTTAGTTATATAAAATTGCATTATACATTTTTATTACATGAAAAAGTATGTTATTCATAATAATTCTATATTATTAAAAACTATAGCTTTATTTATGATTTACAATACATAATTGATGATGTATTCATATTCACATGTCGTATATGCCTATATATGTATATGCTAGAGTAAACATAAGTAAACAAAATACAATATTTTAATAAAAAAAATACAGATTTAAACGTTACATTTTTAAATCATCTTCTGTGGTCAATAACACTGTTTCTGTACTGTCTCTTAGAACAATACCAACACAACACAGTATTAAGTGCGACAGACAAATGATTGAGCAAACATCATGGCATCTTTCCTACCTGAACCATGCAGAATAATCTTCGGCTCCTGGGAACGCAGAGCAAGCCTTGTCACCTCCTCATTCATCGTCTTTATTCTTCATTGGCCACGGCACAACTAACACAGCAACACAAACCGTTAATCTGGAATGTCTGCCACAGACAAAAATAGTTAAATAACCATTCACAGCAGAAGTAACAATGTAAATAGAGAATAAAGCTCTCATAGCTTTAGGACTAGTGGGAATCATAACAATGTGACAGTCTTCAAGAACTAGGTTAGTTGTCAATGTAAACATGCAATAGGCTTGAATGACATATAAATGAATATGCATGCAAACAGAGAAATGTGAAAGCAGATAGACAGGCTACTGATAAATATGAACAGATTACTGACGGACGTGCATGTCCCTTTAATGTGCAAATGACTGCGACAAGAAGAGCGACGTGAATTTAAACATGAGCACCAATAAGCGGTAATGCATTTTATAAAATGATGCAATGCATCTTGAAACCCGACGCTTAACGCATTAAATGCTTCGTGCACGTCAGGAAACAGTCGAAGCTTCATGCATTCGAGAAGAATGTGTGCAGCAGCAAGCAGTAGCATCCCACCCCCCGCGCGCTGAAGGTTTCCTCGCATTTCAGCACCTGAAACCGGACATAAACATGGCGTCTTGTGACCATAATTTCCCCCCTTGCACTGAAAACAAAACCAGCCTGCGCGCCATTTTGAGTTACTAAATATCACGCGCTTTATTCTCACGCACGCATGTATGCATGCGAGTACGCGCACTTTGCTTTGAAACAAAGGGGCGGTTGGTCTCGCGCTCCTGCACGAGCGTTTATAAACAATAACCCACCCCCGGTGCACAAGGCCTGATCGCGGCCTGCGTGAGGCCCGGGGCCCGGCGGCCAATCCGAGGCCTCACGTCTCCAGCCGCAACACAATGCAACAAAACGTGCAAAAACAGCGCGTTAAGCTCTCGTGGCGTGGGATGAAACCCGCGCGGTTCGATTCGTCGCCATCGGCGCACCTACCATAGATCAGCGCGCGGGGCGGCCTCCAGATTTTCCCCGGGCAGGCAGGCCGTCGGATTCCCCCAGACTCGGGCAGGGCTGGAGCGGGAGTTAGCGGGCGCTGGGCGGGCCGCAGTGCGCAGGGAGGGCGGAGCTCCGCAGACACACACTGCGCAGAGCCGCAGGAGCACGCGGAACAACAACATTCATCCGGAGAACGCGAAGCTAACAACAAGCTACAGCGCTAACGATCGAGCCTGATGCATAAGCATGTTTTTAACTCCCTGTTAAACCTCGTATTAATATCAAAGATTTATGTTCTCATAGTTCTGGCCCTTAAAAGCGTCCACTGCTTGGGTCATCCCATGCACAGCATATTCATGCACACACACTTCACGAGTCTTATATATTAGATCAAATATTAAGCGCACAATTTGGAAGACGGAAATCATATCAGTTAATTTTAGAGATTTTCCCGATCTTTAATCTCAATTCAAAATATTTTTAATTTTAACCTATTTTTAGTGGGAGGGTATTATTTTAAATAAAAGACATGCATGAGGCTTTTTGTTTCATGTTTTAAAAATTGTTCGATCATGCATATGCATATTTTCCCAGTAGAATAATAAAAATGAGAGCTGTGTGTTTAACTCGTTGTTTAAACTTCACTGACTCTAAACATGTATGTTTTTATTGCTTTGGCCTTTAAAAGCAACCACTGGTTGGTCATCCCATGCAAAGCATTTGCATGCCCACATTATGAGTCTTAATATATTAGATCAAATATTAAGAGCAGAAATCACAATATCTAAACCGAAAGGTGGGGGAGATTCTCCGATCTTAATATTTTTATTAATATATTATAATTATTAATATATAAATAGAGAAAAGGGTTTTTAACCCTTTAGTCATGTTTAATTCAATGTGTTCATTTCTTTTTTCATTATTTGTGAATTATATATATATATATATATATATATATATATATATATATATATATATATATATATAAATATTAAAGGTTTTAATTTTATTCAACTATATAATTATATGAATTAAAAAATAATTGAATACACATAGCTTGATATATTTTGAACATATATTATAATAAATATGTTTGTCTTATGGGTTGGATTACATTGTAGAAGAAAATACTTCCGTTTTTATAAATATTTACAAAATGCCACGTTTAATTCAATGTGTTACTTTATTTTTTCATTCTTCGTGAAATGTACTAGGAATTAATAAAACAAAATCACTCAATACACAGATTCCATCAACATGTAATATAAATAAATAAATATCCATTTCTATCCTATTGCTATTTTTTTTAATTAAAAAATAATGTTCATGTTAAATATTGTAATGTTTATGCATTACGCCCTTGCACTGTAGAACTGTTATTATATTATATTATATTATATTATATTATATTATATTATATTATATATGGAATACATTTTAACAACCTGTTTAAAATAAAAAATAAAAATAAAAAAAAGAGTACATTTTACGGGAGTATATTGCCCTTGATGAACTCTAGATGGCGCTCATCGGATGAAAGTCTGATCGCAGTCACTCAATCGGACAGAAGAAGAAAAAGACTGGACCAATGCATTAGAACCTTCAGTTGTGTTCAGTTCGTGTTTTTGACTCTGTTTCTCCTGCTGACACACGGATAAAGTCTTTAATAATAAACATGTACAAGGGTTTCAGATGGGATGATGTTGTTCTAAAGATTATTATATTTTTTGAGCTTTAAAGAAGCGTTTGATGACACTGCATAAGAGATAAAAGGCAAATTTTCCTTATTGAAATAAACCTAATACCACTATTCTATCTACAATTTTAGGCTACTTTGATTATTTATTGTTTAAAAATTTAAATAAATCTGCGCGCTTTGTAATGACTGATCATTATGCCAGGACTAAAAGCTTTTATTGACTTTGCCACTGTCTGTGCTGCAAATATCAGATGAAATCAAAGTTTATAAATCCACTGATACCAATCTTACATTTTATATTGGTTCGGCTATTTTTTTTATTATTTATTATTTCCACATTTGGCCACAGTAAAAAAATAAAATAAAAAATCCTAAAGAGAAACTGAAAAAAAAAAAGAATATTAATTTTTTTTTATTAATAATAAATATATCCATATTTCTGGGATGATATTAACCTAAAATAATCCCATATTTTTTATATAAATAGTATAATCTTTCCTGGTGGCAACACTTGTGCAGCAATAGAAAGAAATATAAATATATGCCAAAATATAAAATATACACGATTATTAGAAAAACTGAGAATGTTAAAACAGCAAAGAAAATGTTATGACATTTAGTGCTCTGTTATTATTATTTATATACATTACATGTTTATATACTATTAGCTTTTACCTTTATATTGTCGGTTTTCATTTTAGTTTAATTTTAGCATTTTAATTTTGTAATTTTATTATTATTATTATTAGTTTTGTTTATAAAAAAACGTATCTTCCTTACAGTTCCGTTTTAGTGATTTTAGTACTTTCAGTTAGTTTCAGTTTTTTTATTTAAATATTTTCATGTAATATTTATATTTAGCTAATTGCAATGACCAAAAACGATTTCCAAAAGGCACTAACTGTTACACAACAAAATTACAAAACTTAACTTCATACTAAAAATCTATAAATTGCAAAGTTATCAATTTCTCATTTGCAAATAGAAGTAAATATCAGTGAAATCAAAGGGAAAGAAAAGAGGATCAAAACAGAGTTATGTAACCCGTTTTTGTGTATTCAACCCTTGACCTCTACATTGGCCATATTTAAAATGATTTGACCTCCAGTTGCTGATATAATGTAACTGTTACTCATTAAACCCCTCTACGACTGCAGAGAGACCGAGAGACCTTGAATGTCCTCAAAACAGCGGTTTGAGTAAATAGTTATTCTTGATTAGACTAGAAACATTCAGCATGTGTTGACAGTGAGCACAAACCGGAATGTCTTGACCAAATATGGGCATAGTAGGTCAGGAAGTTCCATCTGACCGGTTCATTCATGCTCTCTGTGATCATGTGATGTCGCTTTGGCTGCTCTGATAGGTCTCTGGGATTCTGGGATTGATCTCAGCCTGGCGGCCAGATCCTCCTCTGATGAAGAAAACCCCTACACAACTCCGAGTGTAGATGATCACAGTCACTTCTGAACCCTAACAGCAACTGAGAGACAAAACAATGCATTTAACATCAAGACAAGCAAAAAAAAAAAAAAAAAAAGTGATAATTTGATTTGATGAAAATCACCATAATGTATGATAATAACTGATGCAGATCTCATACTATATTATGAAAAATCATAAAATAAATATGCTCCAATATAAAACGTACATGATTAGAAAAAAATGCAAATTATGACATTATACAATTTTATTAAACAGTATTAATTGAGTATTATAGTGTATGTTGAACTGGCTTTTATTTTTATTTTCAGTTTTTAAGTTTCATTTTAGAAATATTGTGTTTGTCATTTGATTTAGTTTTATTTTTTTAAACAAATTCTATCTAGCTGTATTTTTCAGTGTTATTGATTTTATTACTTATTTTCATTTAATTGCCAAAATTATATATATATATATATATATATATATATATCATATCTCTGTCTCCCTCTCTCTCTTTCTGTCTCTCTCTCTCTCTCTTTCTCTCTCTATTCTATATATATAGAGAGAGAATCTTTATTAGTTTTAATAGTTTTTCAACAATAACAACACTAATGTTTTTCCATCAACAGACAATGTTCTCTTGAGAGGTTCTGCTTTTAACATGCATGAATCTGTTCAGAAAGACCTTTAATGGCACGGTGTGTCTGAATGAAGAGGCTGTCCAACAACAACACAAAGTGGAAAAATGATCTCATGCAATATCATAATGCCAGAGAGTGTGTCAGAGCGCTGCAGACAACACTTCACAGCAGCTGATAAAGCGTTTGACACGCTGCCAGTCAGTCTCTCTGTCCTGCAGCGCTTTATTTGACATAACCCACGTGAGGAGGCAGGACACACTGACCCACATCTGAAAGCAGAACACAGCCTTCAAAATAAAACCAAGAAGCGAATGTAATATGTCAAGCTCTGCCTTGTACATGGTGTGAGTCTGAACAATTGCATACAGAAGCAGTGTTTGAAAACAGTCAGTATTATTGCAAGCCCATTTTGGTGAGACATCACACATTCAATCTTTAAAGTTGTGGGAGAAAAGCAGGAGAAACATTAGCTGAAAACATACTGCAACAAGACAATATTTAACAAATGAGCACAGCGTTATTTTAGTATTATGTCCAAACTATTACAGTATTAATATTTTGAACTATTAAAAATGTCATTTTAATTTTAGGTTGTTGTGCTTTTGTCATTTTTGTACTTCATGTATTCATTGTATTAGTTTAAGTTTAATATGCAATTGACATGCAATTAATATGCAATTAGGGTTGTGAGATGTTATCATGTTAAAAACAGCAGATGAAACACATTGCTAATTATTATAATAGATATATTATTGCCCATATGTTGTTATTTAAAAAAAAAAACCACAATGAACCAGACTCAGGTCTGCACCAAAGAGGACATTCTCTTATACAGTGTTTTTCAGTGATTGAAGTAATTAATTTTGAGTGTTAATTATCAATGCTGTATGGGCATATAGGAAGAGACAAATAAATCATATACCACAGTGAAATCGCTATTAATTTCTGCATCTTTTCAGCATTCAAATACAGTAACTTATTCTCACACAGCAAAAAGTGACTTTCTTCCTCAATATTTGTTCTTTTTTCCAGTAGAACAAATCTAAACATTCTTAAATAAAGAGACATTTACTTTAGTGAAATAGCATGGTATCCATCTATCCCTCAAAAAAAAAAAAAAAAAAAAAAGGGGGGGATATCAAAGTTTAGGTACAAAATCAAAGATTTAGGATCATCATAAATATCACGGAGGCACAACACAGGTGCACACAATCTACAAACATTACTATAGTCACATTAATCCTTTTCCAACTCTGTTTGCATTGCACTTAGATTTATTTTTTCACTAAAACCTGTTAGATTGCTAAACAATTGCCCAAATACCTTTTTCTGTAAATGTTGTACACTAAAATGCATATTTGCATTTGTCAGAATTTCTTTTTTTTTTTCGTGGATGAAGTCAGTTCTTCTCAAGTTCACACGGGTGTCGAGAATCACATCAACTAGCAACATCATCCAATAACAAACACATTACGTGCTTAAGTTGTTTTGTTGAAATCTTTATTTAAAATAAATGCTAAGTTTCAAATTTTGCCATTCAGAAATTCATTAATCACTGCTGAAAAACGTGGAAATGTGTCTAATGAGAGAGTAAAATGAAATGATTTATGCATGCATAACAAACACAACCCCTTTTTTATAATTTTTGTCTTTGCTTTAGTTAGTTTTACTCTAAATCTTTATGTGCATTAGACTGTTAAATAAAAAACTATTTCAAATTATACATTAAATATATTCCAAACATATAGTCTCAAATATATTTTATGTAAAATGCCACAATGACATTCAGACATGTTTTTTTTCCCAGAAGTCCTGGTGTTGGTCTGCAGGTTCATCATCACCTCTCGGGTTGTTTCTCTGACAGTGAGGACATGGTACAGGATCTTCATCCTTCGCTCATCTTCATGACCTACTTTTGCACTAGCCACTTCCTCTTTCATCTGTCAATCATCAGACAGGAGTTAGTGGTCTGACTGTGAAGTTCTGAACTTATAAACAAACTACTGAGATTGTATTAAAAATTAACTGGTGAACTATAATACATGCTATATACTATTTGATGGTGGTGTGATTTATGACTAAAAAAAATAATTATACAAAAAAAGTTAGAAGAAAATGTTATCTTTATTTGTGACCCCTTGAAATTGATATTTATTAATAATCTGAAAGGTGAATAAATAAGATTTTTATTGATGTATGGTTTGTTAGGATCGGACAGTATTTGGTCGATATACAATTATGTGACAATCTGAGGGTAAAAAAATTAAAATAAATCTAAATACTGAGAAAATCACCTTTAAAGTTGTCTAAATGTAGTTCTTAGCAATGCATATTACTAATCAAAAATTAAGTTTTGATATACAGTAGGAAATTAACTAAACATCTTCAAGGAACATGATCTTTACTTAATGTCCTAATGATTTTTGCCATAAAAGAAAAGTGGATAATTTTGACCCATAAAATGTATTTTTGTCTATTGCCACAAATATACCCCAGAGACTTCAGACTGCTTTTGTGCTCCAGGGTCACATTTTGGGGTTTGCATGTTGATGTCAGCGCTGCGTGTCAGTCTGAACTTCCTCTTCCGATGAAAGCACAAAAACAAAACTGCAACTGCAGCAACCTCTGAACTGGTTTAGTCTAGATTTAGAAATCTGCTCGTTTCCAAATCACACGATTCAAACACTTCCTGAAATTATGAAATCACGGTCTTACTGGTGAGAAGTATGTATAATTTTCCATGCTGAATAGAAGGAAGCATAAAATCAAAATGCAACCAAAATTCGTGTGTGTATTTGGAAGTGTGGGAACCCTGAGGTTAATAAAACGAAACCTAAAAGAGTTTCTTTTATAGAGGACAGCAAGAGTTTACATACTGATCCGACAGTCTCTTTCCTCAAAGAAGAAGTTTTATTTATTGAACAATACATTGCATGTGTAATCAAAAAAGCGGACAACAATAGTTGTGCTCATGATCCTCCTCTGAGCGTCTCCTCCT
The DNA here is from genome assembly GCF_023724105.1 of Carassius gibelio. NCBI lineage: Eukaryota > Metazoa > Chordata > Actinopteri > Cypriniformes > Cyprinidae > Carassius > Carassius gibelio. The sequence continues at coordinate 38,426,217 of NC_068375.1, read as the reverse complement.
GCTCCGGCGTCTACCCTGATGTCATCTTGATTAGGTTGCGCTTGTCAATCTCGTACAGACGCCATCCCTCCTCGTGCGAGAGATCAGCCGCTCCGCGCCGCTTGTAGAACTCGATGGATGACGTGTTCCACTCGGCCACGATGAAGTGCATGCCGCTGCATCGAGCCTTCACAGCCGTCTACAGACAGAGACAAAAACAATCAATACATTTTCTCTGCTAATATTTCATGTAGGGATCTGCTGATTGTCACATCTTTTGCACGGTGGGGAAAGCTGTCATCTGCTAATTGGTCAGTTTGAATGTCTTAGATTTGTTTTTGAAGTCACACGGTCAAGGAAGGGATAAGTGACGTCTGTAACGGTTGCTCGGTCTCTTTTCTAGACTTTTCTCCCGCTGTCTTTCTAGTTATATTTTACATACATTCTGGATACATTTATCTGTACGTTTCATGATCCATCTATTTTGTAACCAATTCAAGTGCAACCATAACAAAACAGTGTGTCATTTATAAATTGTGCATTGAGGCACTATCTATTGCAATTCAATAATCACAATAGCAATGCTCTCTCAAACATTTTGCTAATCGAACTGCATCTGTTTCTGTCATTGGTAAAACACGTTTTAATTATATATATATATATATTTTTTTAAATTTATTTATTTATCTAGGGCATGATTTTTTGTTGTTGTAATGAATTATAAGTACCTCACTCAGCCTCTTCAGGATTTCAGATCCAATCCCATAACCTGAAAGGATAAAGAAAGGAAAAAAAAGATTGTTATTACTATTAATATAAATTATTATTATTATTATTATTATTATATAATAAAATAATAACAATAATAAATTTGTCAGTTTATAATTAGTTATTAAAGTATACAATATTTTATTAATAAAATACAAAGTAGAAGCAGTATGATCTATAAAAATAATTACAATTGTAATCATAAATATTGCACACAAAAAAACTTTATATCTTCATACCTCTGAACTCCTTCATCACATAGAAGTCCTCCAGATAAAGCAGCTTCCCAATCCAAGGGTCATAGGTGAAATAGTACATAGCAAAGCCAACTACTGTGTAACCTAATGTGGAAACCATAAAGAAGTTAAACAGTTAAAAAGAAGAGAAACTGAAGAGGAAAAGCATATCTGCACTCTGATTCAGCGGCCATGACGTCACATCGAACGCGTGACGCAGAAAGATACACTGTAACCATTCCATCATAAATCGAAGCTCAACTGTAAAAATATTGTATCCGTGATATAAACTGATTTATATAGATTATAATTTCTGTTTCTGACTTGCCTTCAATGGACTGTTTATCTCCCGGTACTTCAGCGACGACGCAGTGATAAAACGGATGATCTCCGAAACCGTCCTCGAGCAGCTCTAAAAAAATAAACAAGTTACCATAAAATATTCATAAAACGTGACCTTCATATATTATACAAGGAAATCATAAGGTCTGATTTTAAAAGGCCGAATAACGGTCTGTAGGCCTACCTTTCTCGGTCAGGACGACCTGCTCCTCCATTTCCTCAAACTTGGCAAGTTCCTTAAATTAATGAAACATCGTAAATTATTTCGCAAACATCAACACGTTAATTTTTTTCCACAAACATTAATAGCCTATAAAAAATAAAAACAATAATTGACGCATGCGCCGTAGTCGTGTTTGTACCTTTATGAGTCGCAGTATGTCTGACACGTCCTTAGGCTCGGCTTTCCGTAATATAAAATTGGCCATTTTCTTCTTTTACTCTTCTTCCCTTTTCTTACTAGTCCTCGGTAAGTGAAAAGCAGTAAGATTTGTTTCTTCATTCGGTTCTAAGGGGACTACCCTCAGCAGAAAGTCCGCGTTTCTCACCCTGAAGTTGAGGAAACATATGAAGTCTAGAGTCGCTGGAAGCGCTTTTGAGAGAACATCGCGTTCCAGCGGTATTTATAGACGGAGCGCTGACGTCAGCTAGCAGGCTAAACCTGAGTCACGTGACCAGTGCGACCCAAAATCATCGTAAACTCAGTCTCACTGTAGATCTATTACCACTTAAATAATGGTCTCTACGATCAACTTATCTCACGATGCTTTTGAGAAACGCAGTCCTGATCAAAGAAGAAGAGAAGGCTGTCAGATATTGTGTCAAAGCTGCTAATTCAACCAAGGAAATACGAGACACTGGTTCAGTCCTTTTATATTTCAGACTTACATCTTGTTTTATTTTACTCTTGTTTTGGCACTTGAGAAAACACAAAACACTGCAAACAAAATATTACAATCGAGTAATTAAAATTAATAAACTGTTTGTTTGTAGATATATTTATAATTTAGTATAAAGTCAAAATATGAGTATGCATTTTAATTTCACTGTTAGTGTTAACACAACAATTTGAGTGAAAAATGTAACTTCTGACAAAATATTGTAATTTATTGTGTTAAGTAATAAATTGTAATATAAATAAAATTAGTCAAATAAAGTAAAATAATTAGGGCTGTCAAATGATTAAAATTTTTAATCAAATTAATCAGAATTTTCAGTGGATTAATCAGGATTAATCACTATTTGCAATTACACCTGAATCCTAACCATTTTTTTTTTCTGAAATGCATACCAAAAGATAAATAACAGGACACAGATACATAATTTTCATGTATTGATTCATCAATATGTGGTTCTTTTTTTTTCTGAATTTCAAAAGTTTAACATTTACTTAATCAAATTTACCTGAGCACTATATCAAACCATACCATTTAACTACAGATACTGTAAGAGTTTTAGGTGAACCAGTGGTTAAATATAGCCACATATCTATGAAATTATGCATAGAGAAACTCGAAAGAATGAACTCAGAAACACAAACATGCGCCACCATCACATAAGTAGCACTCTGGGCACTCTTGTTTTTAGGAGGTGTTCATTTGCTCTGCCACAATACTTTAGGATCGATATTTTCACGTTCTGAAGGCTTCAAGTGCCAGTAAAACCAAGTAAAAATGCAAATGCTTTTCCAAACAGCTGTAATTTTCGCTGCATTGCATGTAGGCGTTCTGCACATGCGCAGTGTGAAACACAGGACGCTATAACAGGAAAAAGCTCCAGCGAATCAACTACTAAAGTCGTCTCTGTTTATCGAGCTTGGCATGAATGTATTTGAGAGTAAATGGGGTAAAACCTTAAGCTTCTTCGGTGTTTTCGTCGCAGCGCTCGCCGCTGTTTTTTACTATCTTGAGAATTCAGAGATCGACGAGACTTTCCTGACCTAAATAATCTGTCACACTGCGCATGCGTAAAATGCGTTAAAAAATTTGACGTAATTAACGACAAACAACTAATTAACGCCGTTAACGCGCTATTTTTGACAGCCCTAAAAATAATTAAATGAATAAATTAAATAATAATGAATAAATAACATAATAATGAATATATATATATATATATATATATATATATATATATATATATATATATATATATATATATGTATGAATAAATATTTAATATATTTTTTTATTATGCACGTAAAGAATGTGACAATATTTATTATGACATATATACACAACCAATATTAATTATATATTTATATTTTCATTTCTAATACAACTTATTAAAAATCAATTAGTATCTATTATTGTATTTTCATTAGACAGGTTAATTATTTCTAATTGAATTCCATTTAAAGATACATCTTTTTAATTCTAACATAGTTTGGCATTGAGCACAACAATTTGAACTAAAAGTCAACTGGAAAAACTGACTTGAAAATCTGATGACCATGTTGTGGATCACAATAAATATTCCTTTATTTCTTAATTTAATGTTTTAACCTCTAATTAAAAAAAAAAAAATCTAATTGATTTCAACTGAAGTTCAATCCTAGGATTTAGTGTGGCTTTAGACTTTTGGACCATATCAAAATACCATAGCATTGTCACATACAAGGTTCGTTATTATTATTTTTTTTTTAATTTAAGTATTTTAGGTTATGAGTGTGTTTGCACTAAAAAAGGGCACTTTAAATGTCCGAATGATACAGTTAAATAAAATCTGTCAGACGCTGATGTTGGATGACAGAATAACCTTGTATAGTTCATACACTAGGCTGAAGTCATTTGGGACACAACTACTATTAATATACCACCATAATACATTTCAATAGGGACAGTCTACGCTGTGTTACAGCTCATAGGGTGTCATAACCTCAAGCCAAGACAGGAACAACATATTTCACAGTTTGCACAAAAGCCTGTACTGTGCAATCATCTGTGTGAAAACAGGCCTGCAATCTGTTAGTTATTATATTTTCATGTGTTTCTTATTATGGTTGATGACGAATGGTTGTTCTGCTTTATAATCTCTAGATAACCGACAACACACTTTTTACACCCATCTTCATTTTAGTTGCATGTGATTTTAAGCTAGATTTTCTAACATATAAAGGAATACACTAAAAAAATATTACTGCATATACTTACAGTATAGTGTGCAAACTAACATGTGTTTAAATCATCGGCAAAACCTACAGAATATGAGATTAAACGCTGTCGGTTCATTCACAGGAATAAAACAAGGGGAAATTGTTATAACTATCAAAGGCTAATGCACTGATTGGTGAAATTAATATATTAAAATAATATTCCAATATTTCTCACTTGCATTTAAACAAAGCTGCTGATGATTTGGAGAAGCTGTTGCTTGGTTTCCTTAGAAATATGAATCAGATTTTTTTTTGGATCAGCGGCTATTAATAAACACAGCTTTATGTAAATTGATGACGTTATCAGATATTGATTTGCAAAGGCAAATATCATGCATCATTGCTCTGTGTGTGATCATAGACATTTCAAATGCAAAGACTTATGGGAGATTTCCTCTGAGGATATGGATACTTAGTCATTTCCAGCACCCTCTACCCAACAAAAGCTTTTTTCTTATATCTGGAAAATAAGATATAGACCTGTTAAAGAAGTTTTAATAAACAACTAAAGGCGTGCATATGTCTCGGAAGTCACTGGGCAGGAAGTCCTTGATATTCTCACAGCTTTATTTCCTTTAGTTTTGACAAATGCACAACTGAAACATTCAAGAAAGAGGAACATCATCACACATTGACCATCTCTTGAGTTTAATTACATTTTTTAGTTAAACAGAACAATCGCAGGAGCAGCACATGCAATAATGGACAGGCCTTTACGAATAAGCATGCAATTCACATTCAGTTTGACTCTGAACTTGGTAATGTCTCAGGAATCCTTCAGAGTGCATTGCACTCCCACTCCACACATTAACAAACAACTGACTGTAACACAGCTGGACTGAGCAATGCTTGCAGGACAACTTTAAAGGGGTCATCATAGGATGCCCATTGTCTACAAGTTGATATGATTCTTTGCAATCATTTAACCAATCCCATCAATCTGCAAGTCCCAATGTGACTGCTTATACTATGCCCTTAAACTATGTACTCTTTAGGTGAAGAAAAATAACACACTTTGAGTGTTTAGTAGAAGAGTAGGCATGCTTTGAGACAAACTTTCTGTAGTTCTGAGCCAAATCCTTTGCTGAAGCGCAATGCATTGTGGGCATTATAGCCGTTAGAGTGTGCACGGATCCATACTTCAAAAATGTATCTGAAATAACAAACCATATGGGGACTTCTGGCATACTCTGCTTTGGGACACACTTATTCGAATCTCACATACTGTTTAGGATGAATAGTATGAACACTGGCACGCAGGGCAGGTTTCTATTTACAAAGTGTTTTTGCAGTGTTGAGCATTGTAGCCAATCACAGACATGTCTTTTGATTTCTTCAATGCAATGCTTAATCAGAGATGTTTACATTCAAATCCACTTACCGCTCAATACGCAGGAGTTTTGTTCAATGCTGGAATCTGGGGCCTAGCATAAAGCCGGTTTAGCTGGCTAGCCCGGTACGTTTCAGTTTAGTTTGTGCAAACTCTGGGTTATAGGTACTACGACTGTGTCTCTGCTTTAATCCTGTGTGCATCGCCTTAGTAACTTATGCAAGACATCACCATACCTCCTCAGCTGATTAATCACAGCCCTACTTTATATACATTTCCTGAACAAAAATCTTCTTGTTTCATTTGGTCAGCATATTACAGTTAAAGGTTTTACAGAAGGGATTTTTTTTATCATTGCTTATATCAGAAAATACTGTCAACAGCCAGAAAACAAACAAATTTCACCATGATTAGGGTAAAAATATTATATGTTGAACAAACCCCTCAGTAAAAACCTTCAGAATATGAAGAAACCTGATAAGTTTGCTGTAAGGGAAATAATTTTTTTTAGAAAATAGCCTTTAAATTATATTTATTGTGACTGAAATCTCTAGAAATGGCAATAGATAAGGTGCCTGAAGTTTAGTGTCTGGGGAAAGTTACTTTTAAAAGAACTGTGTTAGAATATTGCATTATACTCTCTTTAAAAAGGAACTAATTGTGTTTTTATGGTAAGTAATGCATTACACTACTTTTGAGTTACTTTTTCACATCTGGGCTGGGCTTTCACATCAAAAGGGGAAATTATTAATAAGCCTCAAGCTGAAGGAAATGTAAATTCACGTCTGTACCGCAGCTCAAACAAACCTGAAGAATGAAGAATAGGAATGCATTAGAAGTTCAATGCTCTTCAGCAATAATAAAAAAAAAACTTCATTTCAAGAAGTCATTTTTGCTTTACCCACCAACGCTTGTCTCACCTTGGTAGAATCGTTTTGTTGCCAAGTATAAAATGAGGAAGATGAGGGAATAAAGCGTAAAAAATATGTTCTATTTTAAACGTTTTATTAAGAAACGAATTTAAGATTGAAGTATACAGAAGAAGTGAACATGCCACATCAGTACATATGATTCATTACATTACATCCTGATTCATGAATGATTAAATCACAAAAGAAAATACATATTTTATGTATATTTTTACTTCAAAACAAGAATTTTTTTTTTTGAAATGATGTCGAGAGAATTACACATCTCACTTTTTTTTTTTTTTTAAGGTGTGAACTCAATGATTTATGGGTATTATGGGTAAGAATTAAAGGTTTGGGATGTAACATCACACCCTGAATGCTTCAAAATGACTTAAAGATCTGTCCACTTTAGTGAACACCAGAGGTTTAATCACTGACTGCAACGATCTCCCGTGTTCACTCCTCATCGGTCATCTTGAGCAGGTTCTGCTTGTCGATCTTAAAGAGCCTCCATCCTTCCTCCAGCGAGAGATCAGACGCTCCACGCCGTTTGTAAAACTCAATGGAGGACTTGTTCCACTCCGCCACGATGAAGTGCATGCTGCTGCACCGAGTCCTGACCGCCGTCTGCAGAAAACCAGCAAATGATTGGAGAAAACTGACTGAGTACAAGAAATACAGCCGGGAAGAACACCGGGAGGTGCTGTAATGTTAGATTATTAACCGGGGAGTAATTATTAACTAGTATTGTATACTTTGAGCTTTGGTACCCTTGTGAAAAAGAAGTAGACTTCAGCGTACTAATAATAACCCGAAAAAAAGAGCTGGTGTTGAAACAATTTTCAGTCAGATATTGTTTGTTAATTTCACAAATGTGACCATGAACCACAAAAGCAGTCTTAAGTCACTGCGTTAAACAACAACAACAAAAAAACATTGTTTGGGATCAAAATTATAGATTTTTCTTTTATGCTAAAAATCATTAGGATATTAAGTAAAGATCATGTTCCATGAAGATATTTTGTAAATTTCCTACCGTAATTATATTAAAATGTTTTGTACTTTTTGATTAAAAATGTTCACTTATTTATTTATTAGTAATATGCATTGCTAAGAACTTCATTTAGACAACTTTAAAAGCGATTTTCTCAGTATTTAGATTTTTTTGCTCCCTCATATTTTATATTTTTTACAGAGTATATAATTTAAAACGTAAATACTTAAGTGCAAACTGAATGTGATGTTTACAGACACTTAAAATAAACATAAATAAAATAAATTTATATTAAATCAAATGCATACTTATGAGTTTTTTGACTCACTTATGTAGGACTAAGCAGTACATCTTTATGTTTATGGTTAACTAAAATATTCTTTAATGTGATGTTTTAAGGATATTTGTAATTTCATGTATTAATGATGATGTTGATATTTTGTACATTTAAAATATATTAACTTTCAATTCAATATTTAATAAAACACTACAGTTAAAATAATAGTCCAGTACTTTATATGTGCTGTAGTATGTTAGTCAACACATGGACATAAGTGTACTTCTTTAAAGCATGACAAAAGTTGATTGAAACATGATTTATAATGCACTTTTAAGTAAAATATCATTACAAAGTGCACTTCTTAAAAGTGTACTTAAGTGTGTTAAGAAACGAAGTCATGAAAGAGTATTTTTAAGTACATTTATGTAGGATTAAATTCCATTAATATAATTTTTTGTTTGTTTTTTTAAATATTACATTATTTTTACTTTTTAAAAGTACACTTATATGATTGTATACTGCAACTGCACATTCAATACAATTAAGCGCACTTTTGTTTTCACAAGGGTTTCCTCGCTGGCCATAGAAATAAATGTTATTGATCCTTTTGGTGTTATATATAAAGGAAGTTTAAACTTACCTGACTCAGTTTCTTCAGGATTTCAGACCCAATTCCAAAACCTGATTTTAATAGAAAGAAAACTGTGTTACATGACGGTGTCTCATAATATTTGACATCTTAAATGTATAAGGTCACATTCATACCCCGAAACTCTTTCATGACATAGAAGTCCTCCAAGTAGAGCAGTTTCCCAATCCAGGGGTCATAGGTGAAATAATACATGGCAAAGCCAATGATCACATGACCTGGAAACACAGTTCAATCATTGTTTCCAGCAAGAGAAAAGCATTTCTAAATCAAAGATGAATCAGAGTTTGCATGAAGACAAATGCTGTTGGTCTGCAACTTGCTTAAATTTGTTTAAATTAATTTCAGATGGGATTATCGGCACCACAACCCTCGCATACACGACAGTCACGTCATTCCAGGAGTCACAGTTTGGCTGGATCCATCATTTATTCTGTTGATTTGAATGTTTATACCACAATGCAAACATATTTTCTAGGGATGCACTGATAAGAACATATTGTCCGATACCGATAACCGATAATTAGTTTTTTTTTTTCTTGTTTTTTTGAAAGCCTGATATCTTGGCCGATAAATCTTTATTCAAGTTTTTATATACTTTTTGAAAGCCTGGTTATAAAAAGGTCTCATCATTAAAAGCCACATCCCAAACACTGTTTTGAACAGCCTGGTTTGAACGTTGTATGTTTTAAAGATAGTTTTACTCTCCCAATACCAAATTTCACCATAAAAAGTCTTAAAAATAAATAAAATAATGCATAAATAATGTAATCGAGTTGGCTCAGGTCAGAGTTTCTGAAGGATATAATCCATTATTTATCAGCTTTAAGTTATCGGCACAATTTTCTTATCGGACTGATACCGATAATAGAAAAATATTAACATTTATTGGCCGATACCGATATGGTGGCCGATTTATCATGCATCCATAATCTTTTCTTACTTTTTTTATATTTTCATATCTAAAATATTTTTTTTATTTAAAGTTACTGATGCATTTTTCTTAATTTCTTATGTCATTTTGCTTCTCAAGCAAACATTTCGATTTATGACTATTTTTTATATCTGTACTTGAAAATAAGACAAGAATACTAAGAATTTAAATATAGTAGGGTTAGGAACACAGATTAAAGTCTTTTTGAGACATTTTTCAGAAAACAAGACTTAATATCTATTATCTTAAACAATTTTGCTTCTTAAGTCAAGTATATCTGTGTCTTGATTTAAGAAGAAACAGAGGAAGAAAATCATTTTTGGCAGTGTGTATACTTATATTTTTCCTAAAAATAATTTTTTTTTGGGTGAAATGAAACTAATGAACTACATGCACTTCATGTTTCTTGTATGTGTAAAATGTGCGCTGCAATGCAAAGTGTTACCAAACACAGTTTTTGGTCATTATGCACAGAAGCACGCTTTGTAACCCAAGTGTCAGTGGGAGATATGGAAAAAAGCAGAACAGCATGACATATTGTGCATTGAAACACAAACTTACCATCAACGCTCTGCTCCTGTTTGGGAACTTCTGCCACGATACAGTGATAGAACGGATGATCTCCAAACCCGTCCTCCAGCAGATCTACACGAGCCAAAGAGCAGCTAGAGGAGTCAAAACACAAGCTACAAACTCTGAAAACATCATTGCATTTACCTCCAAATGTACTTACCTTTCTCAGTGAGAATAACTTGATCTTCCATTTCCTCAAATTTTGCCAATTCCTAACAAGAAACATGCATATTCAGGTTTGAAAATCATAAAGTTAGGATTACTAACTATACTGTAACTCTCCAGATTTCATCATCACATTATTTAAGGTCAAATTAAAAGGGAACAGAAAAACAAATAAATAAATCACACTGGTCTAGAAACAAATTTTACTAATAAATTACTAGTAAATTTCATAATTTCAACAAATAAATATAAACATTTGAATATAAATATAAAAATAAAACAAAATTTAAAATAAAGGAAACTACAACTTACGCAACACATTAAACATGAAAAAAAACCTGAACTCTTATTTTCTTGAACAGCATACTTCAATAGTCTTTATTTATAACTTTGGAAAATCATTTTTGTTACACAGATTTTAAACTGCCTTTAATAGGATCCATCCAATAGTTACATACCTTTATTAAATATTACAAATAATAATAGCAAAAATAGACAAAAAATACATATTATAAATAAATAAACAATAGTATAAATGAAATAAATTATAAATAACAATGAATATAAAACAATATAATAAATTATAATAAAAAAAATTATTTTATGAAGAAAACTGCAAGTATTTCATACCTTTATGAGTCGCAGTATGTCAGACACGTCCTTGGGCTCGGCTTTCCGTAATATAAAATTGGCCATTTTCTTCTTTTGCTCTTTTTTCCTTTGCTGACTAGTCCTCTGTATGTGAAACGTAGTAAGATCTGTTTCTTCATCCGCTTCTCAGAGGTTTACCCTCAGCTACAAGCCTCAGATCTGCTTTCTTCTGCTTGGAAAGGCATCCAGTGGCTGGTGTGATGAAGCGTCCGCTGAGCTCAGAGCTGAGATGCTTCCTCCTTTTATTGATGTTCATGAGGGGCAGAAACCTTCAGGCCACTCCCAGAAAAACCTGCTGTGCATCGGGTCCTTCCTGAAAAAAAGTGGTCTGTTTGTGCACTCAAAGCAACACGGGTTAATGTTTATCATTCTAGAAAGATCATCACTCGTTCATGTTCTTCATTTTCAAACCACAGATCATGTTCTGTACATAAGCATCAAATAAAACAGACCTTTGAATTTGCAAATGCAATCTTGTATTACTTGCAATATATATTTATTAATTATATATATATAAATATCCACTTTAATTACAGACAAATACAAATGTGCACTAAAATAAACACTTATTTAACACAATATTTACTATAAATTCACAGATTTTACTAATGACACTTTTGCTAATCAACAAGTGAATAATCTGATCACCAAAAAGAAAAAATAAATAAATTCACCAAATGTTCAAATAGCAGTCAATAAAAGTAATGCAAATAATCCTATAAATACTATACTGTACTATAAATATTATACATATAAAATATAAAATGAATAAAAGAAATTGAAATAAATAATAATTTTAAATAAAAAATAATGTAAATATAAATTAATAGTATAAATAAGTTATAAAAATGATCAAAGTAAAGTCAAAACTAGAAAATCAGTGCATATTTGTAATTTTAAACAAGTAATCTGACTACAAAAATCACAAAATAGTCAAATATCAGTTGATTAAAGTAATACAAATTATAAATAAAATTAAATGATAGGATAAAAATAGCAATAACATTAAAAATATACAAAATGTAAATAATATAAATTATAGTATTAATAAAAAGCATATAATAAATAAGTTGCATAGCATGAAAAAAATAATAATCATCAAACTGTTATAAAAGCAATAAAAAGAAAGTCATCATTTAGAAAACATTTTTCACAAAAGAAAATGGCATCACGATTTTACAATCAAAAATGTGTCTTGAATATGAATGCATCCCTGAGGATTGAAGGAAACCTGCAAAAACCATAAAAAAAACAAAAAAAAACATACAAACGGTATTCTGTCAAGTTTGTATATGACTTGATATAAATCAGGGCCAGCGTGCTTGAGGAGGGTCACTGTTTTGCCACGAGTTAATCTGTGGTGTATTTTGCCATGAGGTGCTTTTGTGTATCATCAACAAAACTCGACTTACAGTTGGTGGCTTGATGGAAATTACAGTTACAGTAAAAATGCAGGACAAAGTCCAAATGAAGCACAGCTTCTGGATATTTCAGATTTTAAAATCTCAATTAGTAATTTCACCTTCTTTGGTATGACAGTTCAAGTTGATCAAGTGTTTCTGCAAATATAGATTTTAAACAAAAAATATGTAAAAAAAACAAAAAAAACGGATTGATGAATGGAAACCCATTTGCACGTGCAACTGGATGATATATAAATGTATAAATATAGATAATATTGCAACAGAATATCCTAAACTGTGTGACTACTGATTTTTCTTGCAACATGACACAGACAGCATTTTCATGGAAAACTTTCCAGAGTTTTCACACCGCACCTTTGACCCGCTGCACACACAAACACAGAGTATTACAGTAACATGCAAAACTAAAGAAACTGGCCACTTCAATTTATACATTTATTTTCAGCAGTGCAAAAAAAATGACCAACTGATGAAAATTCTGTGACAGAAAAAAACAAAAGCTTTTAATTCCAGATTATAACAGTGCTTTAAGTGGGCCGGTACGCACAGGTACTCAGTACTCGGGACGCTCATTTGGACAATAGAGGTTTTAATCTTTTGGCTGCGCTGCTGCTTTTCAGAGCGCCCTTCACAATGCACGCTTCTTAATTCTTCCTCGTTCGGAGTATGGAGTGTGAATCATTTGAACCAGTTCGGGAGTTCGTAGCGGGTTCGCGAATCATCTGAGTCAGTTTGGAGATTGCAAATCATTTGAGTCAGTTTGGGAGTTCGGAGCGGGATCGCGAATCATTTGAGTCAGTTTGGGAGTTCGGAGCGGGATCGCGAATCATTTGAGTCAGTTTGGGAGTTCGGAGCGGGATCGCGAATCATTTGTGTCAGTTTGGGAGTTCGGAGCGGGTTCGCGAATCATTTGTGTCAGTTTGGGAGTTCGGAGCGGGTTCGCGAATCATTGAGGCAATTTGGGGATCGCAAATCATTTGAATCAGTTTGGGAGTTCAGAGCGGCTTCGCGGATCATTTGATTCAATTCGAGAGTTCGTAGCGGGTTCGCGAATCATTTGAGTCAGTTTCGGGAGTTCAAAGCGAGTTCACGAATCATTTGAGTCAGTTTGGTGACCACGAATCATTTGAATCAATTCGAGAGTTCGTAGCGGGTTCGCGAATCATTTGAGTCAGTTCAGGAGTTCGGAGCGGGATCGCGAATCATTTGAATCAGTTCGGGAGTTCGTAGCGGATTCGCGAATCATTTGAGTCAGTTCGGGAGTTCAAGGTGGGTTCGCGAATCATTTGACTCAGTTTGGGGATCGCGAATCATGTGAATCAGTTCGGGAGTTCGTAGCGGGTTCGCGAATCATTTGAGTCAGTTTGGGAGTTCGGAGCGTGAATCATTTGAGTCAGTTCGGGAGTTTGAATGCAGTAATGCAGTAGCTCTTTCTAAGGGAATTTTTTCAAAATACTTTTGCACATTTTATTTATGTTCAGTAGTTCTTTCTTGCTCAAGCAAATCCACAAACTAATAAAAAGATTTATTATTAAGATCGCCTGTTGACTGCTGTATATAAAACCCCTTCAATATAGTTGTTGTTACCTCAGGGGATGAGGGGAATCATCAAAAAAAAAAAGAAAAAAATATATATATATTGCCCAAAATGCATAACTTTATTGTCTAGCAGTTCCTACGTTTGCACTTTGACCTTAACATCTGTCTGGGACAGGGTCAGGAAAATTTAAAAGCATGACACTGTTATGTTTGCAGTAACACAGGCCTTTCCTTAAAAACAGTCCCATGTTTCCTGTTCACAGTCATTTGATGCTCATGTAGTCTCCATACAGCTCAATGTACTGCAGTGACATCACCCTGATGATTTTCTACACATTTAATTTCAGAAAAACACCCGTTTTGTTGGGATTGTGCTATAAAAGCTGGTTCTACATCGCCCTCTTGTGTCAGACGCATCATTTTAAAATTTTATTAATTTTGTCATTATTTAATATCTCTATACAGTTTTTGATATTTTAGTACATAGATAACATGAATGAAAATATGAAGTATACTCAGCAACTAGCTAGAATAAAAATCAAATAAAGAAAACAAACATATTTCAATTAACAAATGTTTTTTTTTCTTTTTTTCATGATTTTATATTTCTAGAATAAGTTTAAAAAAAAAAATCATGAAAGAAATAAGAAAAATAAATAAAATAAATCAGCCAACATGGCCAAGAAAAATAACTTTTTTTTTTTTTTTGAAAAAAGTAAAAAATGCTGAGAAGGAAAGTCATTTTTTCCAGTGCATTTTTCTAGACTTTCTCAGTAGATATTTCCACTTTTTAACATTTCTTTAATTTCTATGACACGAACAATCAGACACACATTGCAGGGAAGAAACAGGACTACATGTTTATCAAAACTCTCCTTTTATTCTGTGCTTCAGAACAAACACGTGTAGTCAAAACATTCAGCTCAGTTTATCAAAGTTTATCAAAGTACTTGAGTTTTCCAGCGGGGTCTGGGATAATCTGTGAGGAAAGAAGAGAGATACTGTAACCAGAGACCACACACACACACACACACACACTGAACTCTTACCGTATCACTGCCAGGCTTCCATCCAGCAGGACACACTGACATCAGAGAGACAGACAGAGTCAGCAACACCAAAACCAAACCGTTATGTTTATCTCATGCACACTCATGTACTTAAGTATGTGTGATAAGATATTTATATTGCAACATTCTGGTGGATAATGCATTGATTGTACAATTAGAGATTGACTGATATATCTATACATATCTTCTATTACACATTTCAAGAATATACTTGTTTTTGTTTTCTTTATTTGTGTTTATGTACATTTAAAAAAAATAATAATTCTGGTCTATTGTTTGTTTAGCATGTGTAATCATTTAAATGCATAAAAACAACTTGATTTGTAAATTTTTTTGCTTAAAATAGCCTTATGAAATGTTTTTTTCCCCTCTGAAATTCAGTGTATTTTCTTTTTTCTGGTTATCAAATGAAGGCATAAAACATTCATTTAATTTATCTTTTAATTATTGAAAATTAAGCTAACTTAATTTTTTGGTAAACAAAAGGGATTTATTATTTTAAATAAACCATGGAGGAAATGTTGTGCGATTATTCCTTAAAATTTTTTAAGTTTGTTTCATTTTAATAGTAGTAGTAGGCTATGTACATTCTGCTGAACAATGGTAATACATTTCTGGCAAATATTTTTTTAAATTCTTTAAACTAAACCGGACTTTTATTTTGACGTGTATGTAATGTGATGCTAGTTTTACTTAAATCAAACATATATATTTATATATAATAAGATATAATATATACGGTATATATATATATATATATATATATATTTATATATATATATATATATATAATTTTTTTTTTCAGTTTTATCTCAAATTTAGCTATCCGAAGCAACATTTCTAATTTCCCTCTAAGTTTTTCATTTTATATTTGTATTGTTTGCATGTATTCTATTTGTTTTTATTTTATTTCCACTTTATTTCCAATTTTTAATAGTTCTAGTAAACAATAACAACTCTGTTCTGAACGTGAGCTGATTGGATAAACCACCGTCTAGCTGTTTTTTTTTTCCTCTCAATTCTCAAACTCTGCATTTGCATCCAAACGTGTTAAGGATCAAAAACATTTAATCTCATAAATCACTATGTTAACATTGGCAGCCCATGTAAACACTGTTATAAACTATTTTTCAAATTATAACTTTGACAAACGTGTGTCATCAACACAATAAATGGCGTACCTTCTCCGTGTTTATCGGTGTACTGGAAGGCCTGCACCAGTCGGAGGGTCTCGTCCACAGAGCGTCCCACCGGCAGATCGTTCATAGTGATCTGTCTGAGGACACCTTTCCCGTCGATGATGAAGAGACCTCTAAAAGACAGCAGAGGATAAACCCATCACCACAGAACTCAGCAGGCAAGACATTCGTGTGATACTGGAACATACGCTTTAAAATCAGGGTTCTGGTTTTTCACTTTCCATTTGTTTCTGATTACATTTTCAAGGATGCATTTGTAAATATTCATTTACTGTACAATATTAAAGGTCCACAAATGAAAAGTCCCAGTTTCAGTACCGTAGCGTGTGCCCTTGATCCTCAAGAAAGACGCCGTAGTCCTTGGAAATCTGATGAGTGAGGTCAGAAAGAAGAGGGATCTTCATTGGTCCGAGACCTCCTTGTTTCCTGGGCGTGTTGATCCTGATGAAAGAAACCAGCGGTGTCATTCTTAGCCCTCGCTTATCTAAGAGATGAAGGAGTGTGTTCTCCTCACCAGGCCAGGTGTGTAAACTGAGAGTCCACCGAGCAGGCCACCACTTCTGCGCCGATGGCCTGAAACTCGTGCACACGATCACTGAAGGCGATGATCTCGGTAGGACACACAAACGTGCTGCGAATTAACACAAACGTGTTTTCAACATTAATAATAATTAGAACCATTGTTAATTAACTGAGCACCAAATCAGCATATCATTCTGATTTCTGAAGATCATGTGATACTGAAGACTGGAGGAATGATGCTGAAAATACCGCTGTGCATCACAGAAATTAATTATATTTTTAAATATATTCACAAAGAAAACTGTTATTTGAAATTATAATAATATTTCACAACATTACTGCATTTACACAAGAGACCTCTTTTAAAAACATTGACAATCTTAATGATTGTGAACTTCTGATAAGTGTTTTGTGCATTCAGTCATCTAAATTGAAGAATAACTGAGGTTTGTGTAGTCAGAGCTCACAAGTCCAGAGGGTAGAAGAAGAAAACCAGGTATTTTCCTTTATAATCGGACAGTTTCAGCTCCTTAAACTCGCCGTTGATCACAGCTGTTCCTTCCCAGTGTGGAGCTGGCTTTGAAACTGAAAAGAAAGGAACATATCACAACGTCTATAATTATTGCATGAATGTTAGTGTGCATATGCATGAATGTGAACTGCTGTATCTTTAGAGATTCGGTAGCATGCTGAAAAAAACTGTCTTGGATCCAAGTCTTCAAGCATGACGTGTCCTTAAAAGCTGTGTGCTTTGCACAAATAAACAGCACATACTAGTATCTCAAACCCTGTGCATGAATTATTCTGATAATGCATCAGATGAACGGTCATGCTGACAATCCTTCTGGAACAATTGATTTAACGCTATGCTATATCATCGTAGTGACAGCTGTTGGATATATATATTGTAATTAACATTTTAATTGAGATTTAAAAAATATTGAGATTTATTTAAGACCATGTTTTTCATTAAAATCCATGCATTGAGCATGCATGTAGTTGCATA
Source organism: Carassius gibelio (assembly GCF_023724105.1). Classification (NCBI taxonomy): domain Eukaryota; kingdom Metazoa; phylum Chordata; class Actinopteri; order Cypriniformes; family Cyprinidae; genus Carassius; species Carassius gibelio. The sequence goes on along the minus strand of NC_068375.1, from coordinate 38,408,491 downwards.
AATGAGAGAAACGCACTTTTGGCTTTGCTCAGGTGAAGGGAATGGTCAGAGACGGGGACGCGGAAAGCCTCTCCTGGATAAACGTGTCCACCGGCGTAATTATGACACTCCTGCTCCTTCTTCCAGTCTGCACCGTTACACAGAACCGACTCGGTGAGTAAAAGCAGCGCGCAAACCACGCCGAGCCATTCTCTGGGAGTCTTAACGCAGCGACTGATATCCATTGCTGAGTCTTGCAGGAAGCGCGTCTCTCTCAGTTCGATTATTATTCCTCCTTCAGAGCGCGCGCTCACATCGTCGATCTCTATGATGATCGGATGGGCTGCAGCTGCGCTCTATTGAGCGGGTCTGACGACGATTGCTATGATGTAGAGATCTGAGGTTTCCGCACCAGCGCGCCATTACAAATCATTTATTTATTTATTTTCCTCCATTAGAATCCATCGTCAGTCACGTACCAAAGAAGAATTCATTAATGTAATGTTTTATTAATATTTTTTTGATTATTAATCAACAGTGTAACAGTATTTGTTGTTATCCTTTATTTTTATTTTGATAACGTCAAATAAATACATCATAAATAAAACCCTTCATGCAAAAATATTCATTTTATTTTGTTTACCTGAATGTCATGACCATTAACGAAAATCGAGAACCGTGAACAATATTTATAAAATATTTTTTATTTATATCTCAGGTGTAACGTTACTGAAAGTAAATATATTAGGTAAATGTTCGGATTATAAAAATGTTTGGAAATGCTAAGCATTATTATTATTATTATTATTAAAGCAAATAACAAATAAAATGTGCAAAAAAAAAAAAATCCTTAAAAAACACGGTTACGCAGTTGTTTTGTATATGATCGTCACTTCCGCTGCAGTTGTTCCGGACGCTCGAGCGCCGGCGGGAGTTCGCATGATCAAAGCCTTTTAAACCTAGGAACCGGTTAGTATCGGTCATAAACCTATTATTTTATGTTTTACTACCACTTTTTAACATCTACTGAACGTTATACGTGGCGACAATTCCATATTGTCCGAACGCGCTCGCCCTTATCGAGTCTTTTCCGTACAAGAACGCGCGCCTCGCGTTCGTCATTTGCGATTATTTTATGAATATGAGTCGCGTGTCACGTCCGTTGGAGATCTAGAATGTTTGACCGTTAACGACAGGTCGATTTTTAGAGAGTAGTGATTTGAATGACCTCCAGTCAGTGACGCCATGTGATAACGTTACAGTTAATGAACCGGTTTCTCTCGTGTTTACAGCGAACCTTCCCGCTCAGACGGAGACACGATGGCCGACAGCGATGACGAGTACGACCGCAGACGCAGAGATAAGTTCCGCCGCGAGAGGAGCGACTACGAGCGGTCCCGGGAGAGAGAGGAGCGCCGCAGAGACGACTGGAGCGACCGGTGAGGACGAGCGAGGCATTCATCTCAGTATTTTATAACAGAACGAAAATAATTGTCATACAAGTGTGGTTTCATGGTGATTGTCACACATCGCTTTCAGTTTATTCAAGGTGCACTTTTTTCTTAACGCAACAATTCATGACAAACAGTTTGAAATGTAGCCACGTTTAAATTATAATAACAAAACATTATCATATTTCCTTGAGAGTGCTAATGTGATCATTCTGTCAGTATCAGTAATAATGATTTTTAATGAGAAAAAATAAAAATTTAATTTTTACACGACAATACCGTTCTCAACTATAAATGTAAAACTTTGTTATTTGGTCGTTAATTCACACTCTAACTTTAACACTCACTATTCTAATTCTATTATTAAAAAAGAAAAATCCAACTACTTTTATAATCTCTTTGTATTCTATTTTCTTTTCATTTATTATGCAATTATAAAAAAAAGACCTAACACCAGCTTGATCTGTTCTTTTTCTATTCTATAGGTTTACTTTTTATTATACTATTTAAAACAAACTTGATACATGTACTGCACTAGATTTCTGAGACTTGTTTGGCACTTATATATCATTGCTCTTTTGTTGTTTTTTGATTGCTTCCATTGTCCTCATTTGTAAGTCACTTTGAATAAAACCGTCTGCTAAACGATTAAATCAAAATGTATTTAAAGGCCAAGCAGAGGGAGTGTTTCTGATCAAACCTCCAAACATGTGATATCCCTGAAAAGCCCTGGATGTCCTGTAAAACTCCTGGCATGTAGGGTCTCAGAAATTCACTAATTGACTAAATGAACAGCCAAAACACACTAAGTTTTACATTTATAGTTGAGAAAGGTATCGTCGTGTAAAAACACCCCTAAGATGACATGCATAAACTATGATAGAAACACGTCTACTGAATATATTGCAGCCAGTTAAATTTATCAATAATTTGCCCAAGTCTGATTGATTATTACCCTCTTTAATGTTTCTGATGGTTATGCTCTGCTCAAGAGACTTGTATGCTTGCATATTTTTATGTATATTTGTTGTGGTTGTCGTTTACTGGCGGCCCTCGGCTAGAGAATGGGACCGGGGCCGCGAGCGACGCAGCCGAGGGGAGTATCGTGACTACGACAGAGGCAGACGAGAGAGATTTTCCCCTCCACGTCATGACATGAGCCCTCAGCAGAAGCGCATGAGGAGAGACTGGTAAGAATTACTGTGTTTTTAGGTTAAGAGATCTCTTTTAAACTTCTGTGTTGAAACCCAACCGACTGGCTCCCTGTCTGCCACATAGACAGTACTCGAATTAAAATGGGACACATTTGGAAATGACGCACATTCAAGACAATTCAACAGAGTTTGTAAAGTGGTTCTCTGAGTGCCCTTTGAGTTTTAAGACATTCCACTCCAGTATAAAACCTAGGATTTGACTTTAAGATTATTCACAGATATTTTATTAATGCACAGTAGAAAGTATTAATATTAATAAAAAAAAAAATAAACTTTTTTTTTTTTAAGGAATATCAAATGTTCCATGTTTTAATTTTAACAGGTTTTTTTTTTTTAACAAGAGTTGTTAAATGCATACATTTTATTTATATTTTAAAAGATTGGTTAAATTGCTAATATTGGGCCTTCAATTGATTACCACATTTATTTATTTGTATATTTTTTGGGAAGATTTAAGCAGAGGCCATATTATTGTAAATATTTTAATCATCATTTTAATCGAGACGTGTTTTTTTTTTTTTTTTTTTTAAATCTCAAAATCCAAAGAAAATGGAAAACTTGAAGAAAAAAAACCTTCAAGTCTTTAACTTTAATAAATAGTTTTGACATGTTTTATTAATTACCTTTTTTTTTTTTGTATCAAATTTAATTTGACCATTAAATGAAATCCATAATTTAAATTGCAGAAAAAAAGCAGAAATGGAAAAAACAAATTTGAGGAATAAATAAAATAGTTGTTTGTAGGGTCCTATACTTTAAGCATAAAAATACAAAGAGCACAGAAATAAAGTATACGTCTGTAATGCCATGTAGGCAGCTCACTAGCTTTTGAAATGAAGCCAAAGAGATAAAATGCCTCTTCTGCTCTCTTCTCAGGGATGACCATGGAGGTGACCCTTACCATGGTGGCTATGATCTGGGTTATGGAGGCGGTGGAGGGCCCGGTTATGCCCCTCCTCAGCCGTGGGGTCACCCGGACATGCACCTGATGCAGCCCCATCATGGGATCCCCATCCAGGCCAGGTGAGCAGGAACAACACGAGCGGCTCTACTGTGCACCGTTCCCTTGCACTGATCCTGTGTGGTCACCTCCTTCTCCTGCTCTTCCTTTCAGGCTGGGAAACATCCATGACATGGATCTTGGTCCTCCTCTTCCTGTGATGAAGACCTTTAAGGAGTTCCTGCTGTCCCTGGACGACTCTGTGGATGAGACGGAGTCGGTCAAACGCTACAATGAGTACAAGATCGATTTCAGGCGGCAGCAGATGCAGGACTTCTTCCTGGCCCATAAAGACGAAGAGTGGTACGAGAACAATTACTGTTTTTGCTTTAGCTTTCTGTTTGTGAAGCACAAAGCATCAGCCTCTGAACATTTGACTCTGTTCTGTTAATAATACATTTGGTCTGTAGTTAAGATGGTTTAATAATGTGAAAAGGCTTTTGTCTTGTAACACAGAGTACAACTGTGACTATCCTTTTAATAGGTGTTTAGTAAATTATGACAGTCATTTGCGAAATACTCTTTTAAAGTTGTAGTTCATCCAAAATTGAAAATTTTATTTCTTTTTTGCATGAACTATTTCTTTAAAGTTTGAGTGTTTTATATGCTTCTGATTTATGATTCTAATTAATGTCTGTCTGTTATCTCATCAGTTTGTGTCCACAGCGACTGAATTGGTCTCATCATTGACTTGTTCATTTCAGGTTTTTGCATATTGTTCTCTGGTTTACAAATTAACAAAAACCCTTCTTCCCTCCATCACCAAAAGGTATTGGAAGATGAGAAAAGCTCTTGGACGCGCCGCAGGAGTCGCTGTTAGTTAGTCAGGGTTTGCACTGCGCACAATGCAGCTGCCTTTAGAATCCAAGTACCAGGGCTTTTAGCTAGAGGCGTTCACGGAGAGCTTTGTTATTTTGATTTTTTTTTTTTTTTCTGTAGTGTGTGATACTTTTCTTCCACTTCTTCACTTTTGATATTTGGATCAATCAAACCTCCCCAAAAATGCAGAAATAGTGTGTATGCACACACTCCTCTAAGAAGACGCTCTCTGTGTAAATGCGTTGTAATGCGGGGAGTACATCAGGTAAAAACACAACGGGAAATGTTTTGACTCTAGTTTCTTGATAATGCATCAGTTTTTAGTGTTGCTTTTACTAATTATTTGTTTCTACTTCGTTGGTGGTGAGTGTACCTTACTGTATATACACAAACACACACTTAAACACAAGTTTGGTTTAAAGCATGTGTAGTAAGATAATGGGTTATTGGATCCAACGTTGATTTATCAAAGCACATTTAGATGTGTAGAAGGCAGGTTATATCTAGCAGGTCTCTTGGTGATTAGTTTGTAAGGTTGACTTCAGGTTGAAATAGTTGCTAACATGCTGGTTTTTTTTTTGTCCCTCTTCCTCCATTTCTGTCTTCCTGTCAGGTTTCGTATGAAGTACCACCCGGATGAGGCTGGGAGGCGTAAAGCAGAAGCCCACAGTGCTCTACAGAACCGGCTGAACGTCTACATGTATCTGATGGATAATAACGCATTTGAACCGGTCTCTTTGGACATAGAGCATGCTCCACAAATCACCAAGATTTTAGATACAGGTATAGAGAAGTGCTTTTCATGTGCTAGTTTTAAATGTCATGTCTATCCAAACGTATGATCACTGATAATGATGATCTGTGGTTCTGTTAGCTGTAATAAAGATGGAAGGAGGAACGGAAAATGACCTACGTATCCTGGAAGAGCCCAATGAGGAAGAGGAGGAGCGAGAGAGACTGTCATCCGGTGGGCCTGGTTCTGAACCTCCCAAACGGGACGAGCCCAAGCCGGCGGATGTTGAGCGCAAACCCTCGACTGAAAAAGACAAGATGGTGAGGGATTGTTGCGTAACCGAGCAAAGGATCACAGTGTTTTGAGAATCACTTATGGTGAATTTGGTGTCTTTAGGGCGAAGGTGATGAGGGCACTGAGAAGGATGCAGCTGTTTGTGAAGGAGAGGAGAAGACTGAGAAAGAAGCACCTGCTGAACCAATCCCAGAACCCAAGAAGGTTAGTTAGCTAAGTTCTGTTTTGTAACTTGGATATTGGTTTGCAATAATTGCATTCTACAGTTTTTTTTTCTCTCTCTAGCTAAGTAAGAAGAGGAAGAGGAAACACAGTGGAGACAGTGAAGACGAAGCTAGTGCATCTGACAGCGAATCCGATTCTGACTCCGACTCGAACTCTCGCTGCTCAGAGAAACCCTCAGAAAGAGCGAGAGAACCCGACGAGGGAGAAGAGAAGGAGGAAGAGGAAGAAGAGGAGGGGGAAGGTCAGTCTCAAGGCTTCTGAAGATTAATAATCCGTGTCAAGTGTCATGGTTGTGACCGCTGTGCTTCTGCTCTTTTAAAGCCACTGATGTGAAGGAGCAGAAGGAAAAGGAGAAAGAAAAGGAGAAGAAACCAAAGGACGATCAGCCTCCGCGGCCTCGACCTCTTCACAGGACATGCTCTCTCTTCATGAGGAGCATCGCTCCCAGCATATCGAAGGCGGAGATCGTCGCTGTAAGTGTGCACGTAAAATGGGGGTTGCATGATTGAATTGAATGCTATAGTCATGCGCATCTTGTCAGTAAAAGCCAGTTCTGTGATTAGTAGGAAATCTCCATCATGTGCATTTACTACACAGAGTCATGACAGTCGCAGCTTTTGCCTAATCACAAGACATCTGCAAAACAATAACTGTTCATAAATGATCTAAAGACTGCTATTTTTATTTTATTTTTTTTGCAGCTGTGTCGACGTTATCCGGGATTTGTGCGAGTGTGTTTGTCGGAACCGCAGCCAGAGCGCAGGTAAGTTGAAGTTGGAGATGCTTTTGAGTGGATGGTGTAGATGAAATTCTTATTTTCAGCTTATTGAGGATATTAGGGGTTGCATTTTCTGTTACGCTGATGTAAACTGTGTTTTCAGGGTCACCACCTGGCCGTAGCCCTCTGGTTCTCTTCTGTCATTTTTGACCCTGAAATTTTCTGCATAGATTTTTTTTTTTTGAACTATTAATACTTTATCGGAATGGTAAAAAACTTTGTAAAGATACTGGTACTTGCTATTTCAATATGTCTTGGACGTGATTCGAAAAGGTTAAATAGTCCAGAAATAAATGGGCATATCTGTAATATGTACTCGCTCCGACACTGTGGTCAAAAGTGTTTTTCAAATAATGCTTAGTGCACCTTTTAAGTAAGAATTGGCCACGTGTCGTCTTCAAAAAGAGACCGAACGTGAGCCTGTGATCCAAAGCATTCCATATTTAGGGCTCAAGCCCGAAGGGGCGAAGAGCCCTATTGTTCTTCTAAGGATTATTAGGGCTCAAGCCTGGAGGGCGAGAGCCCTATTGTTTTCCTTAGGATTATTTGTTATTATTATTAGGGCTCAAGCCCAAAGGGCGAGAGGCCTATTGTTTTCCTTAGGATTATTTTTTATTATTATTATTATTATTATTATTATTTTCCAACGTCTCGGGGGCTTTTGGGGCCCTTAACGTGCTTAAAAAGTCTTGAAAATTAGCACACAGATTGGAACCTGCGGCCATTAGGGCCGGGCAGAGACTGATACACGGGCGTGGCACAGGGGCTCTACAGCGCCCCCTGGAATATGGAGGGCCATATATCATACATTCTTGCTCGTAGACGTATGAAACTCGGTACGCATATAAATCTCATCAATCCAAACAACTTTTGTATTGCATATCATAGGCTCCGCCCAACAGGAAGTTGGCTATTTAGGGTTTAGTATTCAAATTTTTCGTCAAAGTTGTGGGGGCTTTTAGGGTCCTTAACATACTCAAAAACTCTTGAAAATTTGCGCACACTTTAGAATTGGTGGCCTTTAGGAGCCTGCAGAGGCTGGGACCCGGGCGTGGCACAGGGGCTCTACGGCGCCCCCTGGAACACAGTCAGAAATGTTGATGTATAGCTCACACATACTTGCACATATTCATATGAAACTCAGTACACATATAGATCTCATCGTGCCGAACAACTTTCGTATTGCATGTCATAGGCTCCACCCAACAGGAAGTCAGCTATTTAGAGTTATGTAAAAAGCGCATGCTCTGGAATTTGAAATACTTGTCATAGGTTTTTTTCTCGATTGCCGCCAAACTCGGTCAACATGATCTCAAGACACTGGGGATGAAAAATTGCCAGGGGATTTTTGATATCTCGAACGGTTTGCTCGTGGCGAGGCGTTGAAATTATGGCGAGAAATGAGAAACAGGAAGTGTCTAATACCGTCCACATACATTTCCTGATTTTAATCAAACTTCATCAGATTATTCGTTGTATGATGTCGATCGCATATATGTGACTATTAGGAGTCAAAGTTATAGCGCCACCAACTGGCAGAAGGAAGTGTGTCATTTTCAAAATGATTTGAATTCAGCATCTTATTATTACTCGATTTGCTTCAAACTTCATCAGAATAATGTTAAAACACAGCCGATATAAATCTGCAAGGGGGATATTGATATCTAAAAAATTGTTGGCGTGGCAACATGTCAAACTGGAATACTTCTCAGGTGATTTTGAGGCAAATAACATACTTAGAATTTCACAAAACTCTGAACACACATCAGTATTTCTGATAGGAACTTAAATTGTGAATGGATTTTGGATAGCTTGAATGGTTTTGCCGTGGTGATTTTTTTAAATGACCTTACAAAGGGAATCATTATTGTATTTTTAAATTGCAGCTTCCAAACACGTCAAATAATTTTTTAATACAGATGAAAAAGTCATTCTGAGGAAATATGCATAGTTTCACGACTTTACAACACTGTATGGATAACAGAAAACTAAAAAACTGTCAGACATCTCATCTCACTCTGTCCCTCTGTTTGAGTATGTGTGCTTCAGACTTCCATTGTCTGAGAGAAATTGCGCCCCTACAGGTGCAATTACCGGACTTTTACTTTCACTTTTAAATCGGTTAAAAATACAAATAAATACTTAGATTTAATTCACACTGACAAGCTAAACCAACATATCTGATTATTACCGGTTCAGGGCTCATGGATAAATTATTTCTGGCCAGAGATACGTGAGAAATAGGAGAGATGAATCACCGCTGTGACCACGAGCGTCTGGAGTAAAGAGCTCAGAAAAAAACGAATTTATTCCTGTTTTAAAGCTTTTAAAAATAAATTATTACAGCGATATCACACAATCAACCAATTAGAACACACCAAGAGCTAAATTCAGATGTTTTTGAACTGTTTGTGTGAAAATGAAATATTTGTGGCTGCCTATCTGAAATCACCGCCTCCGATCAGCGCTTACAGTGTCGAGCTCAAAACAAACGAATTTATTCTTGTTTAAGAGCTTTTTTAAATAAAATATTACCACAAATGCACACAATAAACCCATTGTAACACTACAAGAGGTAAATGCAGGTGTTTGTGACCTGTTTAAGTGTGCAAGACTATTTGAAAGCGCGGCTGGCAGAATAACATATCTCTCTTGAGCGCAGGTTTCTGTCTTTCGTCGTACGAACGAACACATCACGGACAAGATTATTTCAAAACACATAATAGCTTGGCGACTATAAACGAAAACAGCCACGTGAACATAAACTGGATCTACTGGATTTGAATATTAAAGTGACCACATTTACCACTTGCTTCTGTCTTTAATTTTAATCTATATAAAAAAGGAAACTCATTCGACTTGGCTGCTTTTTTAATGTGTGCGTATTTATTTATTTACCTTTTTATACATTTTGTATAATTTCATAGTTTGTGTATTACAATTATAAAAACAAAAATAAATTTAGCCACTCACATAGAAATAGCTTAGGCCTTAACCTTTTTCTGACAGTTTTAGGGATTTTTAAAAATCCTAAAAAAACCTTATTTGTGCTGCAAATAATAATTTCAAACTCATTTGATACTGACCTATGACATCCTGTGACATTATATTTATTTTAACTTACATAATCTCATGGATGTAACAGTAAATCTGTTCAGCTCACAGATCAATACTAAGCTGTATTGCAAGCAGAACTTTCACAAATGCTTATGAGTCATTTAAGGATTTGATAACACTGTAAAATAATGTCTAATTTGTTAACATTAGCAAATGCATTGATAACACTTTATAATAACTGCACTCATTAGTAAATAGTCAGTTCATGCTTTATAAAGCCTTGTCCCAATATTAATAGTCAGTAGTAAGCAGTTTATAAATACAGCTATAAATAGCTTGTCCTTGGTTTATAAGCACATTTATTAAAAAGGAGAGTAAGTTATCTTCCTATGAAAAATAAAAGATAAAAATAAACAAACAACAACACAGATTGATACAGAACTCAGAAATTTTATTGTGGATTTATGATAAAATCAGCCTGTAAATGAATTCATACTCCTCCTCATACTACTCCATACTCCTTTTTCAACATGATGCCAATATACTGAGATGTTAAATTGTGAATGGGTTTAGGATAGCTTAAATGGTGTTGCCACAGAGATTTATTAAAGTAACATAAAAAAATACAATAGTTATTTTACTATATCTTTACAATTTTTCATTCTAACTCTTCATAATTTTTTATATAAGTAGAAGTCCTCATTTGAAGGAAGCACAGTAAGTTTCATAGCTTTATCATTTTCAAGAGCCAGCATAAAATTTAAACTATCATAACTTATAAATCAAGCTTGCAATTCTTAGTACCTATAATGGCCACCTGAGGGAGCTATAGGATTACTTTTAAATAATTATTGGAGAAACGAGTATGATTTAAATAATTTATAGAAATCTTTCAAATAAAATAATATGTATTTTATGTATTTTACTGATAAAATGACCCTCACTTAATTAGAATAACAAGCTGAAGTATTGTGAACTGTATATTAAGAATAATTCTTTATAGGCTTTATGGACAGATACGTTTTGAGTGACTCTTGAAGGTTCAGCCCCACATCCTCTTTTACCACTGTTTAACGAATTAATCTTACAGAACAGGTGTGAATGAATTTTGGATAGCTTGAAGGGTTTTGTCGTGGTGATTTTTTTAAATAATAGTAAAAAAGGAACCAGTAAATGTATTTTTATTTTTTTAAAGTGCAGCTTCTAAACACTTAAAAAAAAATGTACACATAAAAGACAAGTCATTCTGAGGCATATTTCCTCAGAATGACTGGTCTCATGACAATAGTTTCATGACTATACAACACTATATGGATGATAGAAAATTAAAAAACTATCATACATCTGATGTCACTCAGTCCCACTGTCACTGTGGGTAGTGTGTCTGTGTGTGTGTGTGTGTGTGTGTGTGTGTGTGTTAAGTGAATTAGGTGTGAAACTATCAGGGAGCATTTAGTTTCCAGCGCCAACATTTTACAGAACTGCCACTTTCCTGGAGTCTCCAGAATTACTCGGTGTCAGGCTCTGAGAGATCTAAGATTCCAAAAAATGATTTAATTAGAATACCATGAAGTATTGTGAAATACTATATATAAAGACTTTATATATAGGCTTTATGAACAGATTAGAGTGACTCGTGAAGGACCAGCAGCACCTCCTCTTGTCCGATGGTTTGAGGAATATATCTTCCAGAATCCGGGATTAAGATTTAGGAGCTCATTTTTATTCCACCTCCTTTCCTGAAAGTCTGTCTTGCAGAATTGACTAAAAATTAATCTTCACATTAATTCCTAATTATTTTGCAATTCTTTTTGTCAGTTCTTCTTGACCTGTTTTTTTCTTCTTCTTTTCTGACCTCATGACCCAGTCAGCATTTTTTGTACAATGGTCAAGTCTTAACTTATCCATTTCTGTATTGCATGTGTGTTTGATATTTATCATGGGTATTTCATAATTTTCGACTTTACAGTTTGAGTTAAAACTCTTTTTTTAGCGCATTTCATCTGTAAAAGAAAACATGCCTAATAATTCTGCACACATGAATATAAGGAGTTTTTCTCTTCCAGCTTTCCTGGACTATTGTATAGCACTCATAAATGATTAAATGAAAAATAATGGTAGTTATTAAGATTGATATGGTTTGGAATTGGTCAAATGTGCTTGGAAAAAAAATCACAATAAAACAATGTTTTAATGTTTAATTTTGGAATATGAACTGACATGAATGAATGTTATATAAATATTGTTCATATTAACATAATGTTTATAAATGAAATCTTATTGTAAAGTGTTACTAAAGTTAAATATACATTGTTCTGTGAATGTGATTTTAAAGTCTAGATGATTCGGATTAACCCTTTATCTGGCGTATCCTTTAAAACCTCACTGCCAGAGGGATATTGTGAATGCATGTGCCCGCTGGGCACAGTTTACCTGATGCCACCGGGGTGGCGATGGCATTGGTGGCTTGAGCCCGCCATCGCTGCTTGCAGCTATATTTATTATTATTATTATTATTATTATTTTTTTTTTCCAACGTCTCGGGGGCTTTTGGGGCCCTTAACGTGCTTAAAAAGTCTTGAAAATTGGCACACAGATTGGAACCTGCGGCCATTAGGGCCGGGCAGAGACTGATACACGGGCGTGGCACAGGGGCTCTACAGCGCCCCCTGGAATATGGAGGGCCATATATCATACATTCTTGCTCGTAGACGTATGAAACTCGGTACACATATAAATCTCATCAATCCAAACAACTTTTGTATTGCATATCATGGGCTCCGCCCAACAGGAAGTTGGCTATTTAGGGTTTAGTATTCAAATTTTTCGTCAAAGTTGTGGGGGCTTTTGGGGTCCTTAACATACTCAAAAACTCTTGAAAATTTGCGCACACTTTGGAATCTGTGGCCTTTAGGAGCCTGCAGAGGCTGGGACCCGGGCGTGGCACAGGGGCTCTACGGCGCCCCCTGGAACACAGTCAGAAATGTTGATGTATAGCTCACACATACTTGCACATATTCATATGAAACTCAGTACACATATAGATCTCATCGTGCCGAACAACTTTCGTATTGCATGTCATAGGCTCCACCCAACAGGAAGTCAGCTATTTAGAGTTATGTAAAAAGCGCATGCTCTGGAATTTGAAATACTTGTCATAGGTTTTTTTCTCGATTGCCGCCAAACTCGGTCAACATGATCTCAAGACACTGGGGATGAAAAATTGCCAGGGGATTTTTGATATCTCGAACGGTTTGCTCGTGGCGAGGCGTTGAAATTATGGCGAGAAATTAGAAACAGGAAGTGTCTAATACCATCCACATACATTTCCTGATTTTAATCAAACTTCATCAGATTATTCGTTGTATGATGTCGATCGCATATATGTGACTATTAGGAGTCAAAGTTATAGCGCCACCAACTGGCAGAAGGAAGTGTGTCATTTTCAAAATGATTTGAATTCAGCATCTTATTATTACTCGATTTGCTTCAAACTTCATCAGAATAATGTTAAAACACAGCTGATATAAATCTGCAAGGGGGATATTGATATCTAAAAAATTGTTGCCGTGGCAACATGTCAAACTGGAATACTTCTCAGGTGATTTTGAGGCAAATAACATACTTAGAATTTCACAAAACTCTGAACACACATCAGTATTTCTGATAGGAACTTAAATTGTGAATGGATTTTGGATAGCTTGAATGGTTTTGCCGTGGTGATTTTTTTTAAATGACCTTACAAAGGGAATCATTATTGTATTTTTAAATTGCAGCTTCCAAACACGTCAAAGAATTTTTTCATACAGATGAAAAAGTCATTCTGAGGAAATATGCATAGTTTCACGACTTTACAACACTGTATGGATAACAGAAAATTAAAAAAACTGTCAGACATCTCATCTCACTCTGTCCCTCTGTTTGAGTATATGTGCTTCAGACTTCCATTGTCTGAGAGAAATTGCGCCCCTACAGGTTCAATTCCCGGACTTTTACTTTCACTTTTAAATCGGTTAAAAATACAAACAAATACTTAGATTTAATTCACACTGACAAGCTAAACCAACATATCTGATTATTACCGGTTCAGGGCTCATGGATAAATTATTTCTGGCCAGAGATACGTGAGAAATAGGAGAGATGAATCACCGCTGTGATCACGAGCGTCTGGAGTAAAGAGCTCAGAGAAAACGAATTTATTCCTGTTTTAAAGCTTTTAAAAATAAATTATTACAGCGATATCACACAATCAACCAATTAGAACACACCAAGAGCTAAATTAAGATGTTTTTGAACTGTTTGTGTGAAAATGAAATATTTGCAGCTGCCTATCTGAAATCACCGCCTCCGATCAGCGCGTACAGTGTCCAGCTCAAAACAAACGAATTTATTCTTGTTTAAGAGCTTTTTTAAATAAAATATTACCACAAATGCACACAATAAACCCATTGTAACACAACAAGAGCTAAATGCAGGTGTTTGTGACCTGTTTAAGTGTGCAAGACTATTTGAAAGCGCGACTGGCAGAATAACATATATCTCTCGAGCTGCAGGATTCTGGCTTTCGTCGTACGAACGAACACATCACGGACAAGATTATTTCAAAACACATAATAGCTTGGCGACTATAAACGAAAACAGCCACGTGAACATAAACTGGATCTACTGGATTTGAATATTAAAGTGACCACATTTACCACTTGCTTCTGTCTTCAATTTTAATCTATATAAAAAAGGAAACTCATTCGACTTGGCTGCTTTTTTAATGTGTGCGTATTTATTTATTTATCTTTTTATACATTTTGTATCATTTCATAGTTTGTGTATTACAATTATAAAAACAAAAATAAAATTAGCCACTCACATAGAAATAGCTTAGGCCTTAACCTTTTTCTGACAGTTTTAGGGATTTTTAAAAATCCTAAAAAAAACCTTATTTGTGCTGCAAATAATAATTTCAAACTCATTTGATACTGACCTATGACATCCTGTGACATTATATTTATTTTAATTTACATAATATCATGGATGTAACAGTAAATCTGTTCAGCTCACAGATCAATACTAAGCTGTAATACAAGCAGAACTTTCACAAATGCTTATGAGTCATTTAAGGATTTGATAACACTGTAAAATAATGTATAATTTGTTAACATTAGCAAATTAATTGATAACACTTTATAATAACTGCACTCATTATTAAATAGTCAGTTCTTGCTTTATAAAGCCTTGTCCCAATATTAATAGTCAGTAGTAAGCAGTTTATAAATACAGCTATAAATAGCTTGTCCTTGGTTTATAAGCACATTTATTAAAAATGAGAGTAAGTTATCTTCCTATGAAAAATAAAAGATAAAAATAAACAAACAACAACACAGATTGATACAGAACTCAGAAATTTTATTGTGGATTTATGATAAAGCCTGCAAATGAATTCATACTCCTACTCATACTACTCCATACTCCTTTTTCAACATGATGCCAATATACTGAGATGTTAAATTGTGAATGGGTTTAGGATAGCTTAAATGGTGTTGCCATAGAGATTTATTAAAGTAACATAAAAAAATACAATAGTTATTTTACTATATCTTTACAATTTTTCATTCTAAATCTTCATAATTTTTTATATAAGTAGAAGTCCTCATTTGAAGGAAGCACAGTAAGTTTCATAGCTTTATCACTTTCAAGAGCCAGCATAAAATTTAAACTATCATAACTTATAAATCAAGCTTGCAATTCTTAGTACCTATAATGGCCACCAGAGGGAGCTATAGGATTACTTTTAAATAATTATTGTAGAAACGAGTATGATTTAAATCATTTATAGAAATCTTTTAAAAAAAAATGAATTGTATATATTTTACTGATAAAATGACCCTCACTTAATTAGAATAACAAGCTGAAGTATTTTGAACTGTATATTAAGAATAATTCTTTATAGGCTTTATGGACAGATACGTTTTGAGTGACTCTTGAAGGATCAGCACCACATCCTCTTTTACCACTGTTTAAAGAATTAATCTTACAGAATAGGTGTGAATGAATTTTGGATAGCTTGAATGGTTTTGCCGTGATGTTTTTTGAAATAATAGTAAAAAAGGAACCAGTAAATGTCTTTTTATTTTTTTAAAGTGCAGCTTCTAAACACTTAAAAAAAAAAAAAATGTACACATAGAAGACCAGTCATTCTGAGGCATATTTCCTCAGAATGACTGGTCTCATGACCATAGTTTCATGACTATACAACACTATATGGATGATAGAAAATTAAAAAAAAACTATCATACATCTGATGTCACTCAGTCCCACTGTCACTGTGGGTAATGTGTGTGTGTGTGTGTGTTAAGTGAATTAGGTGTGAAACTATCAGGGTGCATTTAGTCTCCAGCGCCAACATTTTACAGAACTGCCACTTTCCTGGAGTCTCCAGAATTACTCGGTGTCAGGTTCTGAGAGATCTAAGATTCCAAAAAATGATTTAATTAGAATACCATAAAGTATTGTGAAATACTATATATTAAGACTTTATATATAGGCTTTATGCACAGATTAGAGTGACTCGTGAAGGACCAGCACCACCTCCTCTTGTTCGATGGTTTGAGGAATATATCTTCCAGAATCCAGGATTAAGATTTAGGAGCTCATTTTTATTCCACCTCCTTTCCTGAAAAGTCTGTCTTGCAGAATTGACTAAAAATTAATCTTCACATTAATTACTAATTATTTTGCAATTCTTTTTGTCAGTTCTTCTTGACCTGCTTTTTTCTTCTTCTTTTCTGACCTCATGACCCAGTCAGTATTTTTTGTACAATGGTCAAGTCTTAACTTATCCATTTCTGTATTGCATTTGTGTTTGATATTTCTCATGGGTATTTCATAATTTTCGACCTTACAGTTTGAGTTAAAAGTCTATTTTAGCGCATTTCATCTGTAAAAGAAAACATGCCTAATAATTCTGCACACATGAATATAAGGAGTTTTTCTCTTCCAGCTTTCCTGGACTATTGTATAGCACTCATAAATGATTAAATAAAAAATAATGGTAGTTATTAAGATTTATATGGTTTGGAATTGGTAAAATGTACTTGGAAAAAAATCACAATAAAACAATGTTTTCATGTTTAAGTTTGGAATATTAACTGACATGAATGAATGCTATATAAATATTGTTCATGTTAACATAATGTTTATAAATGAAATCTTATTGTACAGTGTTACTAATATATATATTGTTCTGTGAATGTGATTTTAAAGTCTAGATGATTCGGATTAACCCTTTAACTGCCGTATCCTTTAAAACCTCACTGCCAGAGGGATATTGTGAATGCATGTGCCCGCTGGGCACAGTTTACCTGATGCCACCGGGGTGGCGATGGCATTGGTGGCTTGAGCCCGCCATCGCTGCTTGCAGCTATATTTATTATTTATTCCTCTAATTTTTTTCCAAGGTTTCGGGGGCTTTTGGGGTCCTTAACATGCTTAAAAAGTCTTGAAAATTGGCACACACATTGGAACCTGCGGCCATTAGGGCCGGGCAGAGACTGATACACGGGCGTGGCACAGGGGCTCTACAGCGCCCCCTGGAATACTGAGGGCCATATATCATACATACTTGCACGTAGACACACGAAACTCGGTACACATGTAGATCTCATCAAACCAAACAACTTTCTTACTGCATGTCATAGGCTCCGCCCAACAGGAAGTTGGATATTTAGGGTTTAGTATTCATATTTTTCGTCAAAGTTGTGGGGGCTTTTGGGGTCCTTAACATACTCAAAAACTCTTGAAAATTTGCGCCCACTTTGGAATCTGTGGCCTTTAGGAGCCTGCAGAGGCTGGGACCCGGGCGTGGCACAGGGGCTCTACAGCGCCCCCTGGATCACAGTCAGAAATGTTGATGTATAGCTCATACATACTTGCACATATTCATATGAAACTCAGTACACATATAGATCTTATCGTGCCGAACAACTTTCATATTGCATGTCATAGGCTCCGCCCATCAGGAAGTCAGCTATTTAGAGTTATGTAAAAAGCGCATGCTCTGGAATTTGAAATACTTGTCATAGGTTTTTTTGCCGATTGCCACCAAATTCGGTCAACATGATCTCAAGACATTGGGGATGAAAAATTGCCAGGAGATTTTTGATATCTCGAACGGTTTGCTCGTGGTGAGGTGTTGAAATTATGGCGAGAAATGAGAAACAGGAAGTGTCTAATACCATCCACATACATTTCCTGATTTTAATCAAACTTCATCAGATTATTCGTTGTATGATGTCGATCGCATATATGTGACTATTAGGAGTCAAAGTTATAGCGCCACCAACTGGCAGCAGGAAGTGTGTCATTTTCAAAATGCTTTGAATTCAGCATCTTATTTTTACTCGATTTGCTTCAAACTTCATCAGAATAATGTTAAAACACAGCCGATATAAATCTGCTGGGGGGATATTGATATCTAAAAATATTGTTGCCGTGGCAACATGTCAAACTGCAATACTTCTCAGGTGATTTTGAGGCTTATAACATGCTTAGAATTTCATCAAACTCAGAACACATATCAGTATTTATGATAACTAGACACTGGCAAAAGTTCATAAGAGGGCGTGGAAGAGGCACTCTATAGCGCCACCTTTTGTCAAAAGTGGGGGGGTTAGTTTTAGCTACAGACACCAAACTCGGTACAAAAATTGTTCTCATCAAGACGGACAACTTTCTAATTCACAGTCATTAGCTACGATCAACAGGAAGTCAGCTATTTTGATTTGAATGTGGATTTTTTTTTACATTTAACTGTGAATTAATGCATACTGCTCAGAGGAGAGTAACACTATACACACCAAACTTTGTCTACATGATGCCAAAACATTTTAAACAACTTAAATTGCCAATGGATTTTGGATAGCTTGAACGGTTTTGTAGTGGTGATTTTTTTAAATGACAGTAAAAATGGAATTATTAATTTTCCTGCATTTTTAAATTCCAAACACTTCAAAACCTTTTTTCGTACAGAAAAAAAGTCATTCTGAGTAAATATGGATAGTTTCACGACTTTACAACACTGTATGGATAACAGAAAATTAAAAAACTTTCAGACATCTCATCTCACTCTGTCCCTCTGTTTGAGTATATGTGCTTCAGACTTCCATTGTCTGAGAGAAATAGCGCCCCTACAGGTTCAATTCCCGGACTTTTACTTTCACTTTTAAATCGATTAAAAATACAAATAGATACTTAGATTTAATTCACACTGACAAGCTAAACCAACATATCTGATTATTACCGGTTCAGGGCTCATGGATAAATTATTTCTGGCCAGAGATACGTGAGAAATAGGAGAGATGAATCACCGCTGTGATCACGAGTGTCTGGAGTAAAGAGCTCAGAAAAAACGAATTTATTCCTGTTTTAAAGCTTTTAAAAATAAATTATTACAGCGATATCACACAATCAACCAATTAGAACACACCAAGAGCTAAATTCAGATGTTTTTGAACTGTTTGTGTGAAAATGAATTATTTGCGGCTGCCTATCTGAAATCACCGCCTCCGATCAGCGCGTACAGTGTCGAGCTCAAAACAAACGAATTTATTCTTGTTTAAGAGCTTTTTTAAATAAAATATTACCACAAATGCACACAATAAACCCATTGTAACACTACAAGAGCTAAATGCAGGTGTTTGTGACCCGTTTAAGTGTGCAAGACTATTTGAAAGCGCGACTGGCAGAATAACATATATCTCTCGAGCTGCAGGATTCTGCCTTTCGTCGTACGAACGAACACATCACGGACAAGATTATTTCAAAATACATAATAGCTTGGCGACCATAAACAACAACAGCCACGTGAACATAAACTGTTGAGAAATATATCTGAAACGGATCTACTGGATTTTAATATTAAGTGACCGCATATACCAGCTGCTTCTGTCTTCAATTTTAATCTATATAAAAAATGAAATTCATTCATCTTGGGTGCTTTTTTAATGTGTGTACGTATTTATTTATTTATTATTTTGCTCTAACAATAATTAATCTACATTTAATTAAATCAATTACATTTTATTTTACATTTGATTTGTCAATTTCTGCATCTAAACGCCTAAAAACATAAAACATGCTCTATTATACTATTGTTAGCAATTTCTTTATCGTCCAATTTATCTGGTGTACACACTTTTATTTTCATAATAAACTTGTTTGTTAGATTATACACAGTTACAGTGGTCTATAATAAATATTAACAGGTTTTAGTCAAGCTGTTTAGAATGATTGCAGTAGGCTATTTTTTTTAAATGTAAATCCCCAAAAAAAAAAAAAATAAATAAATAAAAAACATTGGAAAACAATAACTGTTGTACTTTTTTATACATTTTGTATAATTTCATAGTTTATGCATTATAGTTATAAAAACAAATAAATTTAGCCACTCACATAGAAATCTTAGGCCTTATCCTTTTCTGACAGTTTTAGGGATTTTTAAAAATCCCAAAAAACCTTATTTGTGCTGCAAATAATAATTTCAAACTCAAAAAGTAAATAGTCAGTTCATGCTTTATAAAGCCTTGTCCCAATATTAATAGTCAGTAGTAAGCAGTTTATAAATACAGCTATAAATAGCTTGTTTTTGGTTTATAAGCACATTTATTAAAAAGGAGAGTAAAGGGTCAGTTATCTTCCTATGAAAAATAAAAAAATAAAAATAAACAAACAACAACACAGATTGATACAGAGCTCAGAAATTCTATTGTGGATTTATGATAAAATCAGCCTGTAAATTAATTCATACTCCTCCAAGAAGACACAAGTAGTTCACACCAAACTTTTTTTTAACATGAAGCCAATATACTGAAAATGTTAAATTGCGAATGGGTTTAGGATACCTTAAATGGTGTGGCCATAGCGATTTATTAAAGTAACATAAAAAAATACAATAGTTATTTTACTATATCTTTAATTTTTTTCATTCCAAACTCTTCATAATTTTTTATATAGGTAGAAGTCATCATTTGAAGGAAGCACAGTAAGTTTCATAGCTTTATCATTTTCAAGAGCCAGCATAAAATTAAAACTATCATAACTTATAAATCAAGCTTGCAATTCTTAGTACCAATAATGGCCACCAGATGGAGCTATAGGATTACTTTTAAATAATTATTGTAGAAACAAGTATGATTTAAATCATTTATAGAAATCTTTCAAAGAAAAATAATATTAATTTTATGTATTTTACTGATAAAATGACCCTGACTTAATTAGAATAACAAGCTGAAGTATTGTGAACTGTATATTAAGAATAATTCTTTATAGGCTTTATGGATAGACATGTTTTGAGTGACTCTTGAAGGATCAGCACCACATCCTCTTTTACCACTGTTTAAAGAATTTATCTTACAGAACAGGTGCGAATGAATTTTGGATAGCTTGAATGGTTTTGTCGTGGTGATTTTTTGAAATAACAGTAAAAAAGTAACCAGTAAATGTCTTATATTTTTTTAAAGTGCAGCTTCTAAACACTTCAAAAAAATGTACACATAGAAGACAAGTCATTCTGAGGAAATATGCATAGTTTCATGACTATACAACACTATATGGATGATAGAAAATTAAAAAACTATCATACATCTGATGTCACTCTGTCCCTCTGTCACTGTGGGTAGTGTGTCTGTGTGTGTGTGTGTGTGTTTGTGTGTGTGTTAAGTGAATTAGGTGTGAAACTATCAGGGTGCATTTAGTCTCCAGCGCCAACATTTTACAGAACTGCCACTTTCCTGGAGTCTCCAGAATTACTCGGTGTCGGGCTCTGAGAGACTTAAGATTCCAAAAAATGATTTAATTAGAATACCATGAAGTATTGTGAAATACTATATATTAAGGCTTTATATATAGGCTTTATGAACAGATTAGAGTGACTCGTGAAGGACCAGCACCACCTCCTCTTGTCCGATGGTTTGAGGAATATATCTTCCAGAATCCAGGATTAAGATTTAGGAGCTCATTTTTATTCCACCTCCTTTCCTGAAAGTCTGTCTTGCAGAATTGACTAAAAATGTATCTTCACATTAATTCCTTATTATTTTGCAATTCTTTTTGTCAGTTCTTCTTGACCTGTTTTTTTCTTCTTCTTTTCTGACCTCATGACCCAGTCAGCATTTTTTGTATAATGGTCAAGTCTTAACTTATCCATTTCTGTATTGCCTTTGTGTTTGATATTTCTAATGGGTATTTCATAATTTTCGACTTTACAGTTTGAGTTAAAACTCTTTTTTAGCGCATTTCATCTGTAAAAGAAAACATGCCTAATAATTCTGCACACATGAATATAAGGAGTTTTTCTCTTCCAGCTTTCCTGGACTATTGTATAACACTCATAAATGATTAAATAAAAAATAATGGTAGTTATTAAGATTGATATGGTTTGGAATTGGTAAAATGTGCTTGGAAAAAAATCACAATAAAACAATGTTTTAATATTTAAGTTTGGAATATTAACTGACATGAATGAATGCTATATAAATATTGTTCATGATAACATAATGTTCATAAATGGAATCTTATTGTAAAGTGTTACTAAAGTTATATATATATATATATATATATATATATATATATATATATATATATATATATATATATATATATATATTGTTCTGTGAATGTGATTTTAAAGTCTAGATGATTCGGATTAACCCTTTAACTGCCATATCCTTTAAAACCTCACTGCCAGAGGGATATTGTGAATGCATGTGCCCGCTGGGCACAGTTTACCTGATGCCACCGGGGTGGCGATGGCATTGGTGGCTTGAGCCCGCCATCGCTGCTTGCAGCTATATTTAGGGCTCAAGCCTGAAGGGGCGAAGAGCCCTATTGTTCTTCTAAGGATTATTCTTATTATTTTTTTTATTTTTTATTAAACCTTCCGGGGGTTTTTAAGGGCCTTAACATGCTCAAAAACTCTTGAAAATTGGCACACACATTGGAATCTGCGGCCATCAGGACGCCGCAGAGGCTGGGACCCGGGCGTGGCACAGGGACTCTACAGCGCCCCCTGGAACACCTTCAGAAATCTTGAACCATAGCTCACACAGACTTGCATGTATTTATATGAAACTCGGTACACTTATAAATCTCATTGAGCCGAACAACTTTCACACTTTATGTCATAGGCTCCGCCCAACAGGAAGTCAGCTATTCAGGGCTGTTTAAAAAAAGCATGCTCTGGAATTTGAAATACTCCTCTGAGGTTTTCAACCCATTCGCCATGAAACTCGGTGAACATGATCTCAAGACATTGGGGATGGAAAATTGCGAGGGGATTTTTGATATCTCGAACGGTTTGCCCGTAGCGAGGCGTGGAAATTATGGCGAGAAATGAGAAACAGGAAATGTCTAATAACATCCACATACATTTCCTGAATTTGATGAAACTTCATTGGTTTGTTCGTTGTATGATCCCGATCGTATATATGTGACTATTAAGAGTCAACGTTATAGCGCCACCAACTGGCAGCAGGAAGTGAGTCATTTTCAAAATGTTTTGAATTCAGCATCTTATTTTTACTCGATTTACTTAAAACTTCATCAGAATAAAGACAAAACACGCCCGATGTAAATCTGTTGTGGGGATATTGATATCTAATATGGCGTTGCCATGGCAACGTGTCAAACTTGAATGTTCTGTTATTATGAGTTTGAGGCAGACAACAAGCTCAGATTTACATGAAACTCAAAACACATATCAGTATTAGTGATAGCTAGACAATGGCAAAAGCTTTTAAAAGGGCGTGAAGGAGGCACGCTATAGCGCCACCTTTTGTCAAAAGTGGGGGGTTTAGTTTTAGCTACAGACACCAAACTTGGTACATAAATTGTTCTTATCAAGACGGACAACTTTCTAATTCACAGTCATCAGCTACGACCAACAGGAAGTCGGCTATTTTGATTTGAATATTTAAATTGAGCTCTGATTTAATGCATTCTCCTCAGAGGAAATGTTCACTATACTCACCAAACTTTGTCTACATGTTGAAAAAACATTGAGGAACTTAAATTGCGAACGGATTTTGGTTAGCTTGAACCGTTTTGTCGTGGTGATTTTTTGAAATGACAGTAAAAAGGGAATCATTAATTGTCTTGTATTTTTAAATTGCAGCTTCCAAACACTTAAAAAAAATTTCATTCAGAGATCAAATCATTCTGAGGACATATGCATAGTTTCATGACTTTACAACACTGTATGATTAAAAGAAAATTAAAAAACTGTCAGACATCTCAACTCACTCTGTCCCTCTGTTTGAGCAATGTATGTGTGCTGACTGAGTGCATGTGTGTGTGTGTGAGTGTGTGTGTGTGAGTGGGGGATGTGCATGAGCTGAGTGGCAGACACAATGAGAGAGAGAAAGAGAGAGAGAGAGACTTAATCATCTCTTTAATCACCAGAAAAAAAATGTATTTTAAATTGTTATTTTTTGTTGCTGTTGCTAACATTGCTGTTTTCATTACAGCTTAAGAAATCTCTTAGGCCTTATCCTTTTCTGACAGTTTCAGGAATTAAAAACAAAATTCTAAAAATACTTATTTGTGCTGCAAATAATAATTTCAACTCATTTGATACTGACCTATTCCATCCTGTGACATGACATGTATCTACATTTTTAAAATCTCATGGATGTAACAGTAAAACTGTTCAGTTCACAGATCAAGACTAAGCTTCTTTCACAAATGCTTATAAGTCATTAAAGGATTTAATAACACTGTAAAATAATGTCTAATTTGTTAACATTAGTAAATGCATTGGTAACACTTCATAATAACTGCACTCATTAGTAAATAGTCAGTTTATGCTTTATAAAGCCTTGTCCCAATATTAATAGTCAGTAGTAAGCAGTTTATAAATACAGCTATAAATAGCTTGTTCTTGGTTTATAAGCACATTTATTAAAAAGGAGAGTAAAGGGTCAGTTATCTTCCTATGAAAAATAAAAAAAAATAAAAATAAACAAACAACAACACAGATTGATACAGAACTCAGAAATTTTATTGTGGATTTATGATAAAATCAGCATGTAAAAATGAATTCATACTCCTCCGAGAAGACATAAGTAGTTCACACCAAACTTTTTCAACATGATGCTAATATACTGAAGATGTTAAATTGCGAATGGGTTTAGGATACCTTAAATGGTGTGGCCATAGCGATTTATTAAAGTAAAATAAAAAAATACAATAGTTATTTTACGATATCTTTAAATTTTTTCATTTCAACTCTTCATAATTTTTTATATATGTAGAAGTCATCATTTGAAGGAAGCACAGTAAGTTTCATAGCTTTATCATTTTCAAGAGCCAGCATAAAACTAAAACTATCATAACTTATAAATCAAGCTTGCAATTCTTAGTACCAATAATGGCCACCAGATGGAGCTATAGGATTACTTTTAAATAATTATTGTCGTAACAAGTATGATTTAAATCATTTATAGAAGTCTTTCAATGAAAAATAATACGTATTTTATGTATTTTACTGATAAAATGACCCTCACGTAATTAGAATAACAAGCTGAAGTATTGTGAACCGTATATTAAGAATAATTATTTATAGGCTTTATGGACAGATACGTTTTGAGTGACTCTTGAAGGATCAGCACCACATCCTCTTTTACCACTGTTTAAAGAATGTATCTTACAGAACAGGTGCGAATGAATTTTGAATAGCTTGAATGGTTTTGTCGTGGTGATTTTTTGAAATAACAGTAAAAAAGTAACCAGTAAATGTCTTTTATTTTATTTATTTTTAAGTACAGCTTCTAAACACTTCAAAAAAATGTACACATAGGAAATATGTGAAATATGCATAGTTTCATGACTATACAACACTATATGGATGATAGAAAATTAAAAAACTATCATACATCTGATATCACTCTGTCCCTCTGTCACTGTGGGTAATGTGTGTGTGTGTGTGTGTGTGTGTGTTAAGTGAATTAGGTATGAAACTATCAGGGAGCATTTAGTCTCCAGCGCCAACATTTTACAGAACTGCCACTTTCCTGGAGTCTCAGAATTACAATGTGTCAGGTTCTGAGAGATCTAAGATTCCAAAAAATGATTTAATTAGAATACCATGAAGTATTGTGAAATACTATATATTAAGACTTTATATATAGGCTTTATGAACAGATTATAGTGACTCGTGAACAGAGATGTATAGTAACGAAGTAGAACTACTTCGCTACTGTACTTAAGTACTAAAAGGCGGTATCTGTACTTTTCTAGAGTATTATTTTTTTCTCCTACTTCCACTTTTACTTCGGTACATATTTTCGCTGAGTTTAATACTTTTACTCCGATATTTTTTTTATGTGCGGCATCGTTACTCGTTACAATTATAATAATGTTACGAATCATTCCATTACAAACCACTGCCAGAACTGTAGATGGCAGATTTGATGAAGCTGGCACATCATTGAGCGAATCAAGCGACACTGCGCGTGCTGACTGAACTGCTGTGAAGAGAGAGATGAACACCGAGCCGAGCCAGATAATGACTCGTTCACGAGTCAAGAACCGGTTGCATCGGTTTTCGGATGACCAGTAACGTTAGTTCTTTCTGACAGTTCGATTCAATAAACCAGTTGAAGAAAACAGTTCACCGATTCTTTTGCGCTCGATGCAATGGCGTCATTGGCGTTGACTGCACATGGGCTCATAACATTAACACAGAATCAGTTCAGAATCAATCACCAAAAGAAAACAGTTCGGTTCCAGACGCTCTGTGTGTCGGTTTGCTTCACGCTAAATCACACATGCGCAGTATCATCAGCTCCTCGGTTCACGAATCGGACGCGTCTGACACAAACGGTTCTTGACTCGTGAACGAGTCATCATCTGGCTCGGCTCGGTGTTCATCTTCAGTTCTCTCTTCACATCAGTTCAGTCAGTGTACTGTTTGAGTCAATGAATTACTCCGGGATATTGGTTTGTTTTAACTCCGAGGGAGTGTCAGACACATTAAACAAGTTAACAGCTTAATTCATCTGTGGATTAATGCGTATTGGAGACGCGAACTGTTTAAAACGATTCAGTTCGATTTGGTGAACTGTTTCAAAAAGATCCGGTTACATCGAATGATTCGTTCGCGAACCAGATATCACAAACTGCTTTGTTTTTAACTGTCTTAAAACAGACACGGAAGAGAAGACAATGCTGAATAAAGTCATAGTTTTTGCTATTTTTGGACCAAAATGTATTTTCGATGCTTCAAAAAATTCTAAATGACCCTCTGAGGTCTTATGGGTTTGAAACAACATGAGGGTAAGTTATTAATGACATCATTTTGCAAATTGGGCTAACTAACCCTAGTAACCGTTTTTTGTTTACAAGAAGTTACAGTCAAAGGAATTGTGATTGTCCTTTAGGTTAATCATTTGAAATAGTAAAAACAATATGTTCAAACTTTTGACTACTTTCTTTAATAGCTACATAACACAATACTTCTACTTTTACTTTCAGTACTTGAGTAGTAAATTTTAAAATAGACTACTTGCAATACTTAAGTACAAAAAATGTTGAATACTTTAGTACTTCTACTTAAGTGTGGTGCTTAAAGAGCACTTCTACTTCTACTCAAGTCACTTTTTTGATAGAGCACTTGTACTTTTACTCAAGTATGGTTCTCTAGTACTTTATACATCTCTGCTCGTGAAGGACCAGCACCACCTCCTCTTGTCCGATGGTTTGAGGAATATATTTTCCTGAATCCGGGATTAAGATTTAGGAGCTCATTTTTATTCCACCTCCTTTACTGAAAGGCTGTCTTGCAGAATTGACTAAAAATTAATCTTCACATTAATTCCTAATTATTTTGCAATTATTTTTGTCAGTTCTTCTTGACCCGTTTTTTTTTCTTCTTCTTTTCTGACCTCATGACCCAGTCAGCATTTTTGTACAATGGTCAAGTCTTAACTTATCCATTTCTGTATTGCATTTGTGTTTGATATTTCTCATGGGTATTTCATAATTTTCGACTGAGTTAAAACAGTTTGAGTTAAAACTCTTTTTTAGCGCATTTCATCTGTAAAAGAAAACATACCTAATAATTCTGCACACATGAATATAAGGAGTTTTTCTCTTCCAGCTTTCCTGGACTATTGTATAGCACTCATACATTATTAAATAAAAAATAATGGTAGTTATTAAAGGTGCTGTAGGGAACTTTTGTAAAAAAATATTTTTTACATATTTATTAAACCTGTCATTATGTCCTGACAGTAGAATATGAAACATATAATCTGTGAAAAAAATCAAGCTCCTCTGGCTCCTCCCAGTGCTCCTATTGCCAATTGCAGAAAGTCATGCGCTCCCGGTAAAAAACAACCAATCAGAGCTGCAGTCCGTAACTTTGTTTGTGTTCAAAATGTAGAAAAATGAACATAATAAGCGAGTACACCATGAATCCAAACCGTGTTTTTAGCTTGTCCTGAATCACTAGGGTGCACCTATAATAAGTGTTTATATTCGGACTATTTTAGATTGCTTCGGGGGTACCGCGTCGGAGTAACCCAGTACCTTTGTGATTCTTCATAGACATAAACAGAGAGAAGTAGCTCCAGCTACAATGTTCTTCCGCAAGACGCGAGCAGTTCTGTTTATTAACCGCTAGAGCGTCAAAAGTTCCCTACCGCAGCTTTAAGATTGATATGGTTTGGAATTGGTACAATGTGCTTGGAAACAAATCACAATAAAACAATGTTTTAATGTTTAAGTTTGGAATATTAACTGACATGAATGAATGCTATATAAATATTGTTCATGTTAACATAATGTTTATAAATGAAATCTTATTTTAAAGTGTTACTAAATATATATATATATATATATATTGTTCTGTGAATGTGATTTTAAAGTCTAGATGATTCGGATTAACCCTTTAACTGCCATATCCTTTAAAACCTCACTGCCAGAGGGATATTGTGAATGCATGTGCCCGCTGGGCACAGTTTACCTGATGCCACCGGGGTGGCGATGGCATTGGTGGCTTGAGCCCGCCATCGCTGCTTGCAGCTATATTTCTTCTTCTTATTATTATTTTTTTTATTTTTTATTAAACCTTCCGGGGGGTTTTGGAGGCCTTAACATGCTCAAAAACTCTTGAAAATTGGCACACACATTGGAATCTGCGGCCATCAGGACGCCACAGAGACTGGGACCCGGGCGTGGCACAGGGGCTCTACAGCGCCCCCTGGAACACAGTCAGAAATCTTGAACCATAGCTCACACACACTTTCATGTATTTATATGAAACTCAGTACACTTATAGATCTCATTGAGCCGAACAATTTTCGCACTCTATGTCATAGGCTCCGCCCAACAGGAAGTCAGCTATTTAGGGCTGTTTATAAAAAGCATGCTCTGGAATTTGATATACTTGTCATAGGTCTTTTACTTGATTGCCACCAAACTCGGTCAACATGATCTCAAGACATTGGGGATGGAAAATTGCGAGGGGATTTTTGATATCTCGAACGGTTTGCCCGTGGCGAGGCGTTGAAATTATGGCGAGAAATGAGAAACAGGAAATGTCTAATAACATCCACATACATTTCCTGAATTTGATCAAACTTCATTGGTTTGTTCGATGTATGATACCGATCGTTTATATGTGACTATTAAGAGTCAACATTATAGCGCCACCAACTGGCAGCAGGAAGTGTGTCATTTTCCAAATGCTTTGAATTCAGCATCTTATTTTTACTCAATTTCCTTAAAACTTCATCAGAATAATGACAAAACACGGCCGATGTAAATCTGCTGTGGGGATATTGATATCTGATATAGTGTTGCCATGGCAATGTGTCAAACTGGAATGTTCTGTTATGGTGAGTTTGAGGCAGACAACAAGCTCAGATTTACATGAAACTCAAAACACATATCAGTATTAGTGATAGCTAGACAATGGCAAAAGCTTTTAAAAGGGCGTGAAGGAGGCACTCTATAGCGCCACCTTTTGTCAAAAGTGGGGGGGTTAGTTTTAGCTACAGACACCAAACTTGGTACATAAATTGTTCTTATCAAGACGGACAACTTTCTAATTCACAGTCATCAGCTACGACCAACAGGAAGTCGGCTATTTTTATTTGAATATTTAAATTGAGCTCTGATTTAATGCATTCTCCTCAGAGGAAATGTTCACTATACTCACCAAACTTTGTCTACATGTTGAAAAAACATTGAGGAACTTAAATTGCGAACGGATTTTGGTTAGCTTGAACCGTTTTGTCGTGGTGATTTTTTGAAATGACAGTAAAAAGGGAATCATTAATTGTCTTGTATTTTTAAATTGCAGCTTCCAAACACTTAAAAAAAAATCCTACAGAGATCAAATCATTCTGAGGACATATGCATAGTTTCATGACTTTACAACACTGTATGGACAACAGAAAATTAAAAAAACTGTCAGACATCTCAATTCACTCTGTCCCTCTGTTTGAGCAATGTATGTGTGCTGACTGAGTGCATGTGTGTGTGTGAGTGTGTGTGTGTGAGTGGGGGATGGGCATGAGCTGAGTGGCAGACACAATGAGAGAGAGAAAGAGAGAGAGAGAGAGAGACTTAATCATCTCTTTAATCACCAGAAAAAAAAATGTATTTTAAATTGTTATTTTTTGTTGCTGTTGCTAACATTGCTGTTTTCATTACAGCTTAAGAAATCTCTTAGGCCTTATCCTTTCTGACAGTTTCAGGAATTAAAAACAAAATTCTAAAAATACTTATTTGTGCTGCAAATAATAATTTCAACTCATTTGATACTGACCTATTCCATCCTGTGACATGACATGTATCTACATTTTTAAAATCTCATGGATGTAACAGTAAAACTGTTCAGTTCACAGATCAAGACTAAGCTTCTTTCACAAATGCTTATAAGTCATTAAAGGATTTAATAACACTGTAAAATAATGTCTAATTTGTTAACATTAGTAAATGCATTGGTAACACTTTATAATAACTGCACTCATTAGTAAATAGTCAGTTTATGCTTTATAGAGCCATGTCCCAATATTAATAGTCAGTAGTAAGCAGTTTATAAATACAGCTATAAATAGCTTGTTCTTGGTTTATAAGCACATTTATTAAAAAGGAGAGTAAAGGGTCAGTTATCTTCCTATGAAAAAAAAAAAAAAAAAAAAACAACACAGATTGATACAGAACTCAGAAATTTTATTGTGGATTTATGATAAAATCAGCATGTAAAAATGAATTCATACTCCTCCGAGAAGACATAAGTAGTTCACACCAAACTTTTTCAACATGATGCTAATATACTGAAGATGTTAAATTGCGAATGGGTTTAGGATACCTTAAATGGTGTGGCCATAGCGATTTATTAAAGTAACATAAAAAAATACAATAGTTATTTTACGATATCTTTAAAATTTTTCATTTCAACTCTTCATAATTTTTTATATATGTAGAAGTCATCATTTGAAGGAAGCACAGTAAGTTTCATAGCTTTATCATTTTCAAGAGCCAGCATAAAATTAAAACTATCTTAACTTATAAATCAAGCTGGCAATTCTTAGTACCAATAATGGCCACCAGATGGCGCTATAGGATTACTTTTAAATAATTATTGTAGAAACGAGTATGATTTAAATCATTTATAGAAATCTTTCAAAGAAAAATAATATGAATTTTATGTATTTTACTGATAAAATGACCCTCACTTAATTAGAATAACAAGTTGAAGTATTGTGAACTGTATATTAAGAATAATTCTTTATAGGCTTTTTGGACAGTTAAGTTTTGAGTGACTCTTGAAGGATCAGCACCACATCCTCTTTTACCACTGTTTAAAGAATTTATCTTACAGAACAGGTGCGAATGAATTTTGGATAGCTTGAATGGTTTTGTTGTGGTGATTTATTGAAATAACAGTAAAAAAGTAACCAGTAAATATCTTTTATTTTTTTAAAGTGCAGCTTCTAAACACTTAAAAAAATGTACACATAGAAGACAAGTCATTCTGAGGAAATATGCAGTTTCATGACTATACAACACTATATGGATGATAGAAAATTAAAAAACTATCAAACATCTGATGTAACTCTGTCCCTCTGTCACTGTGGGTAATGTGTGTGTGTAAGTGAATTAGGGGTGAAACTATCAGGGTGCATTTAGTCTCCAGCGCCAACATTTTACAGAACTGCCACTTTCCTGGAGTCTCAGAATTACTCTGTGTCAGGTTCTGAGAGATCAAAGATTCCAAAAAATGATTTAATTAGAATACCATGAAGTATTGTGAAATACTATATATTAAGACTTTATATATAGGCTTTATGAACAGATTAGAGTGACTCATGAAGGACCAGCACCACCTCCTCTTGTCCGATGGTTTGAAGAATATATCTTCCAGAATCTGGGATTAAGATTTAGGAGCTCTTTTTTATTCCATCTCTGTTCCTGAAAGTCTGTCTTGCAGAATTGACTAAAAATTAATCTTCACATTAATTCCTAATTATTTTGCAATTCTTTTTGTCAGTTCTTCTTGACCTGTTTTTCTTCTTCTTTTCTGACCTCATGACCCAGTCAGCATTTTTTGTACAATGGCCAAGTCTTAACTTATCAATTTCTGTATTGCATTTGTGTTTGATATTTCTCATGGGCTTTATAGTTTGAGTTAAAACTCTTTTTTTAGCGCATTTCATCTGTAAAAGAAAACATGCCCAATAATTCTGCACACATGAATATAAGGAGTTTTTCTCTTCCAGCTTTCCTGGACTATTGTATAGCACTCATAAATGATTAAATAAAAAAATAATGGTAGTTATTAAGATTGATATGGTTTGGAATTGGTAAAATGTGCTTGGAAAAAAATCACAATAAAACAATGTTTTAATGTTTAAGTTTGGAATATTAACTGACATGAATGAATGCTATATAAATATTGTTCATGTTAACATAATGTTTAGAAATGAAATATTATTGTAAAGTGTTACTAAAGTTATATATATATTGTTCTGTGAATGTGATTTTAAAGTCTTGATGATTCTGATTAACCCTTTAACTGCCATATCCTTTAAAACCTCACTGCCAGAGGGATATTGTGAATGCATGTGCCCGCTGGGCACAGTTTTCCCGATGCCACCGGGGTGGCGATGGCATTGGTGGCTTGAGCCCGCCATCGCTGCTTGCAGCTATATTTAGTTTTAAAGTCTAAGCGAAGGTCAAAAAGTGGTTAACAGGATAAACTAATACATTTAGATTTAGTGCAATTTAAAAATACAAAGTTCTATAAAAACAATTAACAAGCTAAAATATAGTACTTTTATTGAATTGAAATAAAACATTTTTGACTGCCACACAAGGAGCACAGAGGGTTAGTTTTAGGACTAAAGGCTTTCAAATTCCAGAACACAAATAAATGAGAAAAATTCAATTTGAATCTTAATGTTATCTCCATTTGTGCCAGTGTTGAAATGTTTCCTTGAATTATTCTAGTACATGAAAGCAGAAGTGAGGAGAAAGCTCAAATATATCCATCTCTGTGACTCAGGTTTTTCAGGCGTTGTTGGGTGACCTTCGACCGAGGAGTGAACATCAAAGAGATCTGCTGGAACCTGCAGAACATCCGGGTGAGTTCAGAACCATCCTCCGGGAGAACCACAGCGTCTGTCAGACGTCTCGCTCACTCTCTCTCTCCTCCTGTTCCTCTCTGAGCAGCTGCGGGACTGTGAGCTGGCTCCTGGGGTCAATCGAGATCTGGCACGCCGTGTGCGGAACGTGAACGGAGTCACTCAGCACAAACAGGTTCTCCGTAATGACATCAAGCTGGCTGCTAAACTGATCCATGCACTGGATGACAGGGAGAGGCTGTGGAACCCCAAACCCAGAGAAGAGACGCACGCTCTGGAGGTTCATCAGATATGTGTTTGT
The DNA here is from genome assembly GCF_023724105.1 of Carassius gibelio. Taxonomy (NCBI): domain Eukaryota; kingdom Metazoa; phylum Chordata; class Actinopteri; order Cypriniformes; family Cyprinidae; genus Carassius; species Carassius gibelio. Next base: position 38,374,998 of record NC_068375.1, on the reverse strand, counting down.
TTTTACACTGAGCTTTTAAAAGTGATTACTTGGCTTATTTTTTCCCCATTTCTCAAATTTCTTGAAGCTCCCTGCACAGAACCCTATTTTGAAGAACATCACTGATTACCTGATTGAGGAAGTGAGCGCAGAAGAGGAAGAGCTTCTGGGAAGTTCAGGGGGAGTCGATTCGGAGGACGCATCCAAAGAGGGGAACCCCACCGAGATAACTGTGGAGAGAGATGAGAAACTGGTCAAGGTCAGGAAAAAGTGTAATTGAGACTTTCAGTCTTATTTCAGTCTGGTGCTGCTTTGAGTGAGCTTCAGGAGTGTTGTGTGTTCGTCTTCTCCCAGGTGTTGGATCGTCTCCTGTTCTATCTGCGCATCGTTCACTCTATTGATTATTACAACACCTGTGAGTACCCGAGCGAGGACGAGATGCCCAACCGCTGCGGCATCATCCATGTGCGAGGACCCATTCCCCCCAACCGCATCTCTCTCAGAGAGGGTAACGCTGACATTACTGATAACTGAAGTGTGATTGATGTGTAAATACTTCCTAAACCGTGTCTAAATATTTCTGACTCAACCAAAAGTGTAGGATGTGATTTAAATGTTAGCAACAGAGAAATGAACTGACCGTCTTGTAGTGGCCGACTGGCAGAAGACGTTCGAAGAGAAGCTGGGACACTTGTTCAGTGTGAAGGAAACCCTGTCTGAAGACGAGGCAGCAAAGATGGGCCGCAAGGATCCAGAACAGGAAGTGGAGAAGTTCGTGCTGTCCAACACACAGGAACTGGGCAAAGACAAGTGGCTTTGTCCTCTGAGTGGCAAAAAGTTTAAGGTGTGTGATTTATAACATGCTCCTTTTTTACGTTAATTACAGTTTACAAGTAAATGTTTTCTTGACATTTCTTTTTCAGTGTGTGTGACCTTTACTAGTGATTTCATGAGTGAAACTTTATTTCATACACCAGTTGTTCCAGTGGAGGGAGATTGTTCATCTTGGACCAAATTAATAAAGATATGAATCTCTCTCAAGGGCCCAGAGTTCGTGAGGAAGCACATTCTAAACAAACATGGTGACAAGATTGAGGAAGTCAAGAAAGAGGTCATCTTTTTCAACAACTTCCTGATGGATGCTAAAAGACCCTCCATCCCTGAGATGAAACCTCCTCCTCCTCCAGGCCCAGGACAGGGTAAGAACACATCAATCTTGATCTTTACAGTGGGTTAAACAAAAACTGTGTCCGGCTTCATTTCAAGCTGCGAATCAACCAAATGTGGGGTGATCTTTTCTAAAGCCACTGCATATGAGAAGAAAAACACATGATCAGAAACTTTTTTTAATTGTTCTTTGTCTTGTTAGGAGTGCTTTCACCTGGAGGTCTTCCGTTCCCACCTCAGGGTCCTCAGGGGCTCATGGGTTTTGGCCAGCCCAGACCTCCAGTTATGGGTTATGGAGGTGTGTTTTTGCTGCTCAGTTATTCAACAAGGGTGCAACCCTAAAACATGTGTATATAGATCTAGCCTTTTGTTTTTTTCAAAATTATCTAAGCTTTGAAATTTGCTCAAGTTCTCTACAGAATTGAGAAAATAGCTGGGTTCTCACAGACATAATGTATTTGTGACCCTGGAGCACAAAAACAGTCTGAAGTCTCTGGGGTGTATTTGTAGCAATAGCCAAAAATACATGGTATGGGTCAAAATTATGGATTTTTCTTTTATGGCAAAAATCTTTAGAATATTAAGTAAAGATCATGTTCCATTAAGATATTATGTAAATGTCATACTGTAAATATTTAAAAACTTCATGTTTGATTAGTAATATGCATTGCTACGAATTTATTTGAACAACTTTTAAAGATGATTTTCTCAATATTTAGATTTTTTTTTTTTCACCCTCAGATTCTAGATTTTCTAATAGTTGTACCTCTGCCAAATTTTGTCCTCCTAACAAACCACACATCAATGGAAAGCTTATTTATTCAGCTTTCAGATAATGTATAAATCTCATTTTGTGGTCCAGGGGTTATCAAGCTAGTTATTTTTTTTGTGTGCATTTATTGAAGTTACGCAGTGATAGAAATTCAAATAAGTGTGGTGCATCTGTAAAACACATTTTTGAGGTGTTTCTTCGACACTTTAACAGGTGGTCCTCCTTACCCTCCCAACCAGTACGGTGGAGGCGGCAGGGGCAACTACGACAACTTCCGTGGACAAGGCGGTTACCCTGGAAAACCTAGGAACAACCGGTGAATCTTTTTTGTATTTTAATTGCCGTTAGGGAACAGAAGTGATCATTTTAGAAGCTCTTTTAGAGTTATAATAGACAAAATCTAATAAAATGTCTATGTCTTTTCCAGAATGATGCGTGGGGATCCTCGAAATATCATTGAATATCGTGATTTAGACGCTCCAGATGATGTGGACTTCTTTTAGAGTTCCAGTTTTATTCTTTCCATTTTAATCCTTTTCTATTTTTATTTAACAGTTGTCTCAGAATACTTTTTTTGCATTGGTTGCAGAAGCTGCCCCTTACTGTCCTCTGTTCGCTCGTATGTAGTGCTGCACCTGAAATGAACGCATGTCCTTTGTTGAATTCACTGCATATTTAGCTTGTGCTTGTCGCCTTTTTGTTCTTCCAATAAAACTTTCATTTTGGACTTTTTGTGTGCTGTATTGGTTTTTAAATTACATTTTATATCAATTTTTTTATTAAATTATTAATTAAAATTTTCAAAAAAATTTTTAAACGACAACAAAATCATGTTCACTTCCGTTGGAAGTACTTTAAACTCTTAGAATTGCAGAGGGGCTAAAACAAATGGGTTGCTTGTATTTTTGCATATGGGTGAATTTAAAAAGCCAGTTTATTTGATCCATATCTTTTTTTTTATTTAATGGACCTTTTTAGAAGTAAACTGTCCTTCTCTAGGTGGATGAATTTCTGAAATTTTGTTTATTGCATTGTCCTGTGTACTTCCATTTTAACTACATGTCCTTGGGGACATTTGTATTTTTCATTTGTTTTATTAAAAACAGCATAAATGTTTTTTTTTAATCATATTTCACTCATTTAATCAAAAAATATTTCGACTAATTAAATGTCCACCTTGAAACACTTTTTTTTTTTAAACCAGGGTCATTTTAGCATAGATTCATGCATTCTCTTTTTTGAATGTTTTTGTTTTTCACTGGCAAGGTTTCACAATGTTAACTAATGTTGGTTAAAAAAGAAAATAAAAATCATTACTTTTTGAACATATTTTTGTTCTCTAAGGACCTCTGCGCAACCTTTTTAATTTGACACTGGGGTTAAATTCTCTTTTAGTTCATCAAATGAGGACAAATGCTTTTCTGTAGTAATTGAAAACGGATTAAGATTCTTAATTGTCATTATTTAAGGGATCTATTTTTATTTTATTTTATTGAATTTATTTTACAGCACAGAAATAGCTGTATAATCAAATGTGAACCATAAGACCAGACATATGTTACAAAAAAAATATATACAAACTTATGAGCAATATAGACAAGGAAAGACTTGTGACCAAGGCATAAATACAAAAGGAGAATTGGATTAAATACAAATATACAACACAAAGTGGTAGTGCTGTAATCCCCAAAGATTACTGTTATAAACATGAGCCACATCCAAAAGGCAAAGGGGGAGGTGTTGCTTCAATTTATAACAATGTTTTCAGGATTTCTCAGAGGGCAGGCTTTAAGTATAACTTGTTCGAAGTAATGCATATAACATTATCCAGAGAAACAAGTGTTAATGATAAATCCCCTTTGATATTTATTTTGGCTACTGTATACAGGCCACTAGGGCACCATACAAACTGTATTAAAGTGTTTGCTGATTTTACTTCCGAATTAGTGCTGGCTGCTCTCTTCTTCTGTCTCAACTGTTTCTTCTCAACTATCATCAGTCAGCAGTGAGTAAACCTTACATCATGTGCAATACAGCACTCGATTCAATAACAGTCCAGTAAATGCAACATCTTCCCACAAACGTCTTGTTCACAGTGAAAGATGTGTCACAAACTGACAAAGAGTTTGATGAATAATTTAAGTTCTGCAGTGTCAGCGCTGACGGTGCAGCTGAATGATGCAGGTCTGGAAATCTTTCAATTGCATCACATTAATATTATTATCTGTGGATTTTTAAACTGCAATGCTTCTTCCCTCCCAGTTAACAAGCAGGACCAGAAACAGAGTCAAACAGAAAGATCACTGGACAGTCTGAAGACATCAGTAGAGTCTGATCAACAAAACAAACAACGTGACTTCGGTAAAAGCATTATTATAAGCTACTGAGATATTCATAGAAGCAGAAGTAAATAAAAATAACTGCACAAGAATAATAAAAAAGTCATAATTGCATTATGCACTTCTATAATTGTTCCAACTAGGGAAAAAATCACTATAAACTCCTATTCGCACAGTAACCTTGCTGATTCTGTCTAATTTATGGCTCTGTGTTAAAGAGTCTCTGTCGAGCTCACTGAGGGACCTGAAGTAAAAGCATTATTATAAGCTATTCATCGAAGCATAAGTAAATTAAATAAATCTGCAAAAGAATAATAGAATGTCATTATTGTTTTATGCACTTCTATAATTGCTCCATCTGGGGAAACATTCTGTCTAATTTACGTCTCTGTGTTAAAGAGTCTCTGTCGAGCTCACTGAGGGACCTGAAGAGTTCAGTTTCAGATCTCTCTTCTTCTGTCTCAACTGTTTCTTCTCAACTATCATCAGTCCACAGTGAGTAAACCTTACATCACGTGCAATACAGCACTCGATTCAATAACTCTACACTCAGGGAGTGAACACGGGAACAGGTACAGGAACACACCGGGGAGAACAACGATCTGACAACATGAAACACAGGTTACTGAACTTATAAAGGGAACAAACAATTTAAACCAGCTGGCGCTGCTGATCATCGCTGATCAGTGACCACGCCCACAGACACACACACAAACAACAGCACGCTAGACGAGAGAGAGAGAGTGAATTCATGAACCGTGACAGTACCCCCACCCCTAAGAACGCCTCCTGTCGTTCCCTGATGGACTTACCTGACAATTGTAATCATCGATCAGAGAGTGATCAAGAATGTCTCTAGCAGGAACCCAACTTCTCTCCTCTGGACCGTAACCCTCCCAGTCAACCAGGTACTGGAATCCGCGTCCCCTCCTTCTCGAGTCCAGAATACGATTAACCAAATAAGTAGGTTCCCCATCTACGAGACGCAGCAGGGGAGGAACCGGGACAGGCGGATTAATGGGTGCCCAAAACACGGGTTTAATTTTAGATACATGGAAGGCGGGATGAATTCTCCTGTACGTAGGAGGAAGTTTGAGGCGGACTGCCACTGGACTAATGATCTTGGTGACAGGAAAAGGGTCAATGAATTTGGGAGCAAGTTTATTAGACACGGAGCGGAGAGGAATGTTCTTAGTAGAAAGCCACACTTTTTGACCAACGACGTATACGGGAGGCTTTGACCGGTGGCGATCGGCCTTGGCCTTGGTGCGCGCCCCCACTTGGAGAAGAGTCTCACGGGCTCTAGTGCAAGTGTGGTGACACCTCTGGACAAAGGCGTGAGCAGAGGGGACCGCGACTTCGGTTTCCGTACTGGCAAAAACTGGTGGCTGGTAACCTAAACTACATTCAAACAGAGTAAGGCCCGTGGATGACACTGGTAATGAATTGTGGGCGTACTTCACCATAGAAAGTTGTTGACTCAAAGAGGAAGGATTCTTCGAAACCAAACATCACAACACTCTCTACAGATCTTGGTTGGCCCTTTCAGTTTGACCATTGCTTTGGGGATGAAACCCCGAAGAGAGACTAACAGACGCCCCCAATAATCTACAATAATTATTGCCAAAATTTGGACACAAATTGTGGACCCCTGTCGGAAACCACGTCCATCGGGAGGCCATGTAAACGAAAGACGTGATCTACGACAGCAACCGATGTTTCCTTGGCTGACGGTAATTTGGGCAAGGCGATAAAATGAGCCGCCTTCAAAAAACCGGTCCACAACCGTCAAAACGACAGTCTTGCCCTGGGAGGGCGGTAATAAAATCTAGTGCAATGTGGGACCAGGGTCTCGAAGGGACTGACAGCGGTTGGAGTAACCCATCAGGGGGTCGGTTGGAAGTCTTACCAGTGGCACAAACCGAACAAGCCAAAACAAAACTGTGGATTTCACGAGCCATTAAAGGCCACCAGAATCATTGCTTAACCAAAAAACTGGTGCGATTTACTCCTGGATGACACGCTATACTGGAGCAATGACTCCACTGAATGACTTCAGACCGATACTCCTCAGGCACGAAAAAACCGGTTCGGTGGGCAATCGGGCGAAGGCGTTACCCCTTCTAAGGCCTTCATGACCTTCGATTCGACCTCCCATCTGAGAGTGGAGACCACTAATGTCTCGGGTAAAATACACTCGGGAGTGGATGGGTGTTCGGAATGGTCAAAAATACGAGATAAAGAATCGGGTTTGATGTTCTTGGAACCTGGGCGGTATGAAAGAGAAAAGTCAAAACGCCCGAAAAAAAGTGCCCACCGAGCCTGCCTAGAGTTGAGTCTTTTAGTGGTCCTAATATATTCTAGGTTCTTGTGATCAGTCCAAACGATAAAAGGTACCCCTGACCCTTCTAACCAGTGACGCCATTCCTCCAGTGCTAACTTGACTGCCAACAACTCTCTGTTACCAATGTAATAATTACATTTGGCAGGTGATAAGCGATGAGAAAAAATGCGCAAGGGTGAGTCTTATCATCTGTGGCAGATTGTTGGAAAAGAACTGCTCCTACCCTCACCTCTGATGCGTCGACCTCCACCACGAACTGACGTGATGGATCAGGGGCAACGAGGATGGGAGCCGAAACGAAGCGGCTCTTAAGTTTGGCAAATACAGCTTCCGCTGTATCAGACCACCTGAACGTCGGGGGGAGGTCAAGGCAGTCAGAGGAGCGACTAGTTGGCTGAAGTTACGAATAAAACGTCGATAAAAATTGGCGAATCCCAGAAACCTCTGTAGGGCCTTACGGGAATCTGGACTTGGCCGATCTATCACAGCCTTAACCTTGTCAGGATCCATACGCACTCCCTCAGACGAGACGATGTACCCTAGAAAGGGGACGGACTGTGCATGAAAAACGCATTTCTCCGCCTTGACAAAAAGCCCATTCTCTAGCAACCTCTGAAGCACTCATCTGACGTGCTGAACGTGTTCCTGGAAAGAAGAGGAAAAGATCAATATGTCATCCAGGTAAACATATATGAATTTATCAACCATATCTCTCAGCACGTCATTGACGAGTGCTTGGAAGACCGCGGGCGAGTTGGATAGCCCGAAGGGCATAACCAAGTATTCAAAGTGCCCCCTGGGGGTATTAAATGCGGTCTTCCATTCATCTCCCTTCCTTATGCGAACCAAATGATAAGCCTTACGTAAATCCAATTTTGTGAAGATGGATGCTCCCTGTAATCGTTTGAAAGCTGAAGACATCAACGGCAAAGGATAAGTATTCTATACCATGATATGTTGTTCAAACCTCAATAATCAATGCACGGTCGCAGAGACCATTCCTTCTTCCCCACATAAAAGAACCCCACCCCCGCTGGAGATGAGGAAGGTCTAATGAATTTGGATGCTAGAGAATCAGAAATATATTTCTCCATAGCCTCCCTCTCTGGAACAGAAAGTGAATATAACAGACACAGGTACAGATGAACACGCAGACACTAGACATGACTCATGACACGTATTACTCCACATGGATACAGAATTGTGCCCCCAATCGACTCTAGGATTGTGCTTGAGTGAACCAAGGATGACCAAGTTTGATAGGTGCCAGGGGTGAGTTCATGAGGAAGAATGTTATAGTCTCGGTGTGGTTGCCGGACGTGATGAGCCAGAGTAATGGGTTCTGTGGCATGTGAAATGCTGGGAAGCTGTTGTCCATTATTAGCATTGACAGATATCTTGTACATGAGGGGGGTGGTAGGAATGTGAAGATGGTGAGCCAGTTCTAAATCCATAAAGTTACCTTCTGCCCCCGAATCCAGTAAGGCCTGGGTGTCGTGTGTGTTGGTTGCCCACCTTAGTATTACCGGAAGGAGAGTAGATGATGATGGTGAGGATGAGGTCTTCTCGGTGGAGATCCCACCCGATAGTAGCCTCATAGTTACTACCGGGCTTGATCTTTTAACGGGCACGAGTGGATGAAGTGGCCCGCCCTCCCGCAGTAAAGGCACAGTCCTTGGGATCTCCACCGTTCTCTCTCCTCCCGGGAAAGCCGAGCTCTACCCACCTGCATGGGCTCAGGGTCGTAAAGGGGACTGACCGTATCCAGGTTCTCAGAGCGTCTGGTCTCCGTGCCACAAAACGGATGGTCTTGTTGGAAACGGCTCATTCTGCTCAGCTGAGCATCCACTCGAAGTGCTAACTCGATCAGTCCATTGAGACTAGTGGGAAGGTCCAGCATATAAATTTCTCTCTGAATACGGTCAGCCAACCCATGCAGGAATCTGTCCCACTGCGCCTCCTCATTCCATCAGCACTCTGCAGCCAGGGTGCGGAACTGGATGGAATATTCCGACACCGAACCGTGACCTTGGCGGAGATCGGCGAGTAGTCTGGCCGCCTCCCTACCCGCCACCGCCCGATTGAAAACCCTCTACATTTCCTCAGAGAGTGCCTGGAACGAGGCGCAGCATGGGTTTTGATTCTCCCACGCCGCCGTTCCCCAGAGAGCCGCCCTGCTGGATAGTAGCGTCAGCACAAACGCCACTTTGGATCGTTCCTGATTAAACGTCTGAGGCTGTAATGCAAAGTGCATAGAACATCGGGTCAGAAAAGCTCTGCAAAACTCTGGTTCACCTGAATATGCTTCTGGCGTCGGCAGTCTCGGTTCTCGCCGCGGGGCAGAGGGGGCAGAGATGGCGGTGTGGGTGGCGCAGTGGAAACTCTTAGCTGTTGTATCTGTTGGGTGAGCTCGGACACCTGCGTCACAAGCGCTTGGACTGCCCTTCCTGTGAGAGAGATGTTCTCCTCTTGGGTGTCCATTCGAGCGATGCTTCGAGCCACAAACTCATCCCACGTGGTAGCGCCTGCTACATCCATGATGGGTCAGATCGTTCTGTTACGTAAAACAGAAAAAGCATGTAAATGCAAAGCATAGTTTATTATATTTCAGCACAAAGATCATAAATGATGAAGTAGCACAGCAGCACAAGCGGGCGGACACAAGGCAGGGTGGAATGGTAACGCAGGGACTTCGGTGGACAACGGATGGTGGTGCTCAGTCCAGTGATGATCCCTCGAATGAATCCCAGTGAGTGAATAATCCTTGTGACGGTGCTCGGTGATCCAGTGCTGAGTGAAGATTGAGGGAAGAACGACGTCAACACGGGGACTCCAGCTGACTAATACAGACATGGGAACAGGTACAGGCACACACCGGGGAGAACAACGATCTGACAACATGAAACACAGGTTATATAGTGAACTTATAAAGGCAACAAACAATTGAAACCAGCTGGCGCTGCTGATCATTGTTCATTCGACATCTAAATGCATCTGTCATAACTCTTCTTTTTTCACAGTGCAACAGCAGGATGTGAAAAGCTTGATGAATAGTTTGAATGTTACAGTATCAGCACTGACATCTACACTAAATAATGCAGGTGTGGAAATATTTTCATATTTTCACACTGTTCATATTATCTCTGTATTAAAGGACATAATTTGTTTAACTGCATCCTTTGTTTTCTCCCAGTTAAAAAGCAGGAACAGAAACAGAGGGAAACAGAAAGATCCCTGGACAGTTTGAAGTCTTCTGTACAATCTGATCAACAAAACAAACAGCGTGGCTTGGGTGAGACAAAAACATCAAACCACACAGCTAATATTTACAGAAGCATGAATACATAAATGTTTGTATGTTATTATAGACCTTTACGATAAAAGTTTACAATAAGGTTCCATTAGTTACTGTTTTTTAATGCATTAGTCAATACGTTTGATACAGCATCTTTGTTAACATGATTTAATAAAATATATATTTCCATTTGTTTGTTCGTGTTAGCTCTGGTTCCTTAATATTAAAAGATGCAACTTTTGATATTAATAATGCATTAATAAATGTTGACATTAACATTAGGATGAATACCTGTTTTGTGTATTTTTAATTGTTAAATTAACTGCATTGCCTACAAGCCTGTCTCATGCAGTAAATCACATTTACGGCTTTTGTCTCGTGTTAAAGAGTCTCTGAAGAGCTCATTGAGGGACCTGAAGAGTTCATTGTCAGATCTCACTTCTTCTTTCGCATCGATTTCCTCAAAACAACAAACCTCTGGTGAGTGAAAACCATAGAAACTTAGTAGATGGGAAAAGGAGAGTAAAGGAAACACTGGAAATGAAACCAAAACAGACCATCATCCTGACATGAACTCAACATTGCAATATTACTGCAATTGAATATGAAGACATGATTTCAGAAATATATCACTGTCAGCATGCAGAGATTTTAGAGTTAAGGTTGAAATGATTTTCACATTGAATTAATTGGATTGAAATCCCCGAGCACTGACTGACTGATGTGTTTTCTTCTTGTGTTCGATCAGAGGAAAGAGTCATGAACGCTCTGAAGGAGCTGATGAATAAAATAAGTGCCAAAACAGCAGGTATTTAGCACTAATTTACATGGTTACATGTGATTTCACTTAAAATTAAGTATAAGTATAATCAAAACTAAAAAGTGCATATTCTCTCCTTTCTTTCGTCCCTCTCACATTTGGCATGCCTTCTCTGTCTCTGACACAGACGTCTCTGTGGCCGTCTGTAAATCTGGCTGGATCTTGTACAAAAGCAGCTGTTTCTTGTTCTCTAGTAATCAACTCACCTGGTCAGAGGCACGAGATTACTGCAAAGCTCAGAATGCATTACTCCTGAAAATACAAGACGACGATGAGGAGTGGGTGTGTAATATCCATACATAATATAATATTTGGTGTTCATATTTTTCGCATTTTCTTATTTCTTTTTTTTTTTCCTACTAGGACTTTCTGAAAAAACATACCATACCCACAAGCTACTGGGTGGGTTTAACTGATCAGACCACAGGACGGTGGCGATGGGCGGATGGAACTCGTTACATCATGAATGAAGAGTGAGCTGATTTATTATAAACAATCATGCATTATTCACAACAACTTACATTTCTGAGCAAACATACACTATAATAATAATTTACCTTTCGATAATATCTAGCAGTATTAATGATTTTGACAGAAGTCTCTCATGTTTACTGAGCGAGTATGCATGTATTTGATCAAAAATATTGAATAATATTATTATTACAATTAAAATGAACGGTTTTCTATCCTAACTAGGGCTGGTCCGAATACTATTTTTGGAGTTTCGAAGCTTCAGTAATAATCAACACCGAATATTCAGAGGGAGGAGGCTGATCATATTCTTCTCTCTAACACCATGTCTACACCGGACTCGAGAGGCGCGGCGCGGCACGACATAATACAGTAGTACATATTATGCTGTATACACTGGATGCGGTGCATGCAGCTGACCAATTTCTGACAGTACAGTGCTGCTGCATTCTATTTATGACGTACTGACAGAAATTTCTAATGATTTTAGACAGTCGCTTTGTTGCGTCCAGTGTAAACAGACTTTAGCTATTGGGGCGCAGGGCGACATAACTGTCTCATGTACGCATTTTTATTATGTCGATAACTGTACATCCAATCGACTTCATGCATGGGCGGGTGTGTTGCTGCAGACCCAAAGGTAGTGCAGTGTCAAATTTTGGTGCAATATGCACACGCGACACGTTCCGAATAAATAAACTTTTAATAAACTACAGAACTATGGAAGACCAAAAGGGTCAAAAACACATGAATTTTAACAGGTCAACAACGCGTTAAATACCCGTATTTCACAAGTAAACAACATGTTGTTTATGCGTGAAAAAATCAGCACGTCAATACGTGAATTTATAGTGTTAAATACGTGTTAAATATATGTGAAGTACACATTAAAAATCAGTTTGAACAGGTCAGTGTCATTGGCTGCGAGGACAAAACCACTTCTGTGAGCTTAGGGGGGGTGTACCATTCATAGACAGGCAACCACCATTTAACATGTTATAGATCAGCTTATACAGCCTAATTATTGTCTTTTTTAAAAACTCTTCACCACTCATGCCTTTTCATAAATAAACACAGTGGATATTCTAGCTTCAATAGTGATCAAACTTAAAGGGTTAACAACTAAGTAACTAATCTGTTTCATGGTTGGTAACTGTAAAATTATTACTGGAACATTATTAATTAGTTACACTACTAGTTGCAAAAGTAATATTATTACAATATCTAAATTACTAGTAACTAGATACTGGCCATAACCGTAAAATTACATAAATAAGGTAATTTTAAGGTGTATCTGTTTAGGAATAGGATTGTTGTCCCATTCTTGTCTAATACAGGATTCTAGTTGCTCAACTGTCTTAGGTCTTCTTTATCGCATCTTTCTCTTTATGATACACCAAATGTTTTCTATGGCTGAAAGATCTGGACTGCAGGCTGGTCATTTCGGTACCCGGATCCTTCTTCTATGCAGCTATGATGTTGTAATTGATGCAGTATTTGGTCTGGCATTGTCATGTTGGAAAATGCAAGGTCTTCCCTGAAAGAGACGGCATCTGGATGGCAGCATATGTTGTTCTAGAACTTGGATATACCTTTCAGCATTGATGGTGCCTTTTTGGTGTAAGCTGCCCATGCCACACACACTCATGCAACCCCATACCATCAGAGATGCAGGCTTCTGAACTGAGCGCTGATAACTACTTGGGTTTTCCTTGATTGATCTGACCACGGAACAGTTTTCCACTTTGCCACAGTCCATTTTAAATGAGCCTTGGTCCAGAGAAAATGCGCTACTGGATTATGTTTAGATATGGCTTCTTCTTTTTTACCTCTAGAGATTTAGCCAGCAACGGCGAATGGCACGGTTGATTGTGTTCACTGACAATGTTTTCTGGAAGTATTCCTGAGCCCATGTTGTGATTTCCATTACAGTAGCATTCCTGTATGTGATGCAGTGCCATCACTGCCATTCAGGGCTTGACCCTTACGCATAGAGATTGTTCCAGTTTCGCTGAATCTTTGGATGATATTACGCACTGTATATGATGATAACTTCAAACTCTTTGCAATTTTTCTCTGAGAAACTCCTTTCTGATATTGCTCCACTATTTTTTGCTTCAGCTTTGGGGGAACTGGTGATCCTCTGCCCATCTTGACTTCTGAGAGACACTGCCACTCTGAGAGGCTCTTTTTATACCCAATCAACCTAATAATTTATCTAATAAGTTGCAAATTGGTCCTCCAGCTGTTCTTTATATGTACATTTAACTTTTCTGGCCTCTTATTGCTACCTGTCCCAACTTTTTTGGAATGTGTAGCTCTCACTAAATCCAAAATGAGCCAGTACTTGGCATGACATTTCAAAATGTCTTACTTTCAACATTTTATATGTTATTTATATTCTATTGTGAATATATTATAATGTTTATGAGATTTGTAAATTATACCATTCCTTTTTTCCTCACAATTTGTACAGTGTCCCAACTTTTTTGGAATCGGGTTTGTATAAAGTATCCAAAAGTTGCAGTATTTCAGGCCATTTTGTTTAGCTCTTAACTAACTAAATTTTAATCAACTAACTAAACTTTAAGTAACTAACTAAACTAACAAAATTTTAAGTAAGCCCAGTTTTATGAAAAATTTGATTAAAATAAAATTGCCTCGGTTTTGTCCACTCATGCCTTTTTGTAAATAAACTTTAGGAGACATTCTAGCTTTAAAAGGAATCAAATTTAAGTTAGCATCAGAGCATAAAAGGGTTAGTTCACCCAGATAGGAAAATTATGTCATTAATAACTTACCCTCGTGTTGTTACAAATCCGTGAGATCTCTGTTTATCTTTGAAACACAGTTTAAGATATTTTTTATTTAGTCTGAGAGCTCTCAGTCCCTCCATTGAAGCTGTGTGTACGGTATACTGTCATGTCCAGAAAGTAAGAAAAACATAATCAAAGAAGTCCATGTGACATCAGAGGGTCAGTTAGAATTTTTTGAAGCATCGAAAATACATTTTGCTCCAAAATAGCAAAAACTACGACTTTATTCAGCATTATCTTATTTTCCATGTCTGTTGTGAGAGATATTTCAAAACAAAGCAGTCTGGATATCTGGTTAGTGAACGAATCGTTCGATGTAACCGGATCTTTTTGAACCAATTCACCAAATCAAACTGAATCATTTAAACGGTTCGCGTCTCCAATAAGCATTAATCCACAAATGACTTAAGCTGTTAACTTTTTTATGTAGCTGACACTCCCTCTAGTGGTGCCGAAGCCCGGGAGAAGGAGGGACGCGCTGCTGAAGATCCCTCGCCGCTGTGGTGAATCCGCGGTGTCATCGAGCAGGTGAGGAAGTGTGCCGCCATGGACGCTCGAGGCGGTGGACTGGAGGGAGTTGCCAGGGACGGGCAAGCTCGCTTCCGGCTGCCCGGGATGTGGAGGGGTGGCTACCGTCCGTGAGGGAGCGAGTGAGTTGGCGCCGTTCGCCAGGGGGCGGAGCCTGCTGCCATTCCCCGGAACGGGGAGGAGCAGGGAACGTGGGACTCCTGCCGGCTGCCCAAAACCGTAGGAGCCGTCGCCGTCCACCGGGCGGCAGAGGAGTGACGTGCCGTCCACCGAGGGCCGTCCAGTTCCACCGCCACGCACCGCGGAGGAGATCACCCAGCTGGTGGATGGCCGAGCAGCAGTGCGTCTGGGAACCGGAATTTTATATTTTTTCCTGTCTACCCTCACTCCTCCTTCCATCTCCTTTTCTCTCACCTCGTCTGTCCTACCCCTAGGTTCCCGCAGGTCCCGGTGAGCGTAGAGCACAGTCTTGGGAGTACCCCCCGGCCTGCGAGGGGCGATGGGGGTATGTGACGAGTGGGGGGGGCCGAGGGACGTGGGAACGAGCGAGGCCGGTGGAGTGATTGGGAAGTGAGTGACACCTGCTCGACCCACCGGTCTCAAATCCCACAGAGGAGATGGAAGGATATAATACTGGAGCAACGAAGGATGAGTGAAGGACGAGAGAGGAACAGGCCTGGGCTTTATTTTATGTTTGGTTTTTATTTGTGTGCATTAGTTGTCCGTGAGGGGCTGATGCACTGTTTTGTGTTTATTTTTGTAATTACGGTTTCATTTTGATTGTCTGCCGGTTCCTGCCTCCTTCTTCCCGATGATTATGGAGTTTATATTATTACAGTTTTATTAAATTTTTTTGGTCGCCGTATTCACAAGTTTTTTCCAATTAAAAAAAAGAAACCGGACCTACACTGCCTTTGTCTTGTCCTCTCTCAATTTAAAGGGCTCCCACACAACTGAGGTTTTCTGCATTTTTGTCTCCTCTTCCAGATGAACTAAAATCGAATGTCAACCCATCGAACGAATTATTGAATATTCTGGTCCAGCCCTAATCATAACATACTATAAAATGTAGTTTATTCCTGTGAACAAAGTTGAATTTTCAGTATCATTACTCCAGTTTTCAGTGTCAAGTCATCTTTAGAAACCATTCTTATATGCTGATTTGCTGCTTAAGAATTATTTCTGATTATTATTATTATCAATGCTGAAACAGCTGTGCTGCAAAATATTTTTATGGAAGCAGTTACCCCAAAATTTTAGGGTAGCTTAAAAATAGTAATACTAATACTTTTATTCAGCAAGGATGCATTAAACTGATCAGAATTGACAGTGGTGACATTTATAAAGTTACAAAAGATTTCTGAAAGATCATTTGACAATGAAGACTGCAGTAATGATGCTGAAAATTCAGCTTTGATCACAGGAATATTTTAGCTTTACAAAATATTCAAACAGTTATTTGAAATAATAATGTTTCACAATGTTGCTCTTTTTTACTGTATTTTTGATGGTGAGCAGATAAGACTTCTTTCAGAAACAAAAATCTAAATTATCCCAAAGATATGACCACAGGCGTATTTATTCCTCCACGAGGTTATTTACAAATTTTGGCATTAAGATGGAGCTACATTTACATGTTTAACATAAAGCATAACATAAAGCAAATTTTAGATGCGATGTCAGAAAGATGCTCTATATGCATGTAGAAGTAATACATGTATTAACATTTATATGCGTTGTTTCAGGCACTGGAGTCCTGGGCAGCCGGATGACTGGAGAGACCATGGTATGGGAGAGGGAGGAGAGGACTGTGGGGAGATAACATACACTGGGAAACTAAATGACAACCACTGCTCTGTCAAAATGAGATTTATTTGCAGAGTGCAAATCTGAAATTCAAAATGTCTGTGATGAAGAGTGGTCAAAATGACCAGGAAGATCAGATCTCTTTTAAAGTGGTTTGTTGCATCACACGGTGTAGGACTGTTCGAAACCTCTCTTGCTTTTTCTTGTGTTAACTTCAACTTTTTAATAGAAATAAAAATATTTCACAAGTAGTTGGCTGCTTTCTGTCTGTTCCTGTAGGGCCGAATCTCAGGAAACCTGATAGTAACTTTAATATAGTAATATAGAATTAATTTACATTTTAAATAGGTTTTAATTTTAGTAAATTTGTATACGTCCATTTAATTTTTATTTTAGTTTTAGTCCTTTTAGTACTAAAACTTGAATTTGAAACTTTTAACAAATGTTTGAAATTACATTTGACATTTATTTTATTTCTGTAAGGTAATAGATTTGGTTGCGAATAATCATTAAGTCAAATGCAGTAAACAGTATCAATATAAGCTTATACATATATATTGTTTAGTGAATTAGTTTAGATTTTTCACTATATAGTAAATTAATTCTTATTGCTTTGTCTCTTTTTTGTAATTTTGTTTGTATTCAATCAGATTTTTGTCAGTTTAGATTTCTTTGTTATTTTTGTTATTTTTAGTTTTAGCTTCATTAATTTAGTATATTAGATTCTAAGATTATAATTAAATAAAAAATTAGATTAAATCTAAATAAAATTGTTGTAGTGATGTGTATGATGTTTGAATATGCAAAACTATAATTTATAACAAGCTGACATTAAGTTCATAGTCACACTGTGTTTTCAAAGAAGTGTTTAATGTACATTTTTACTAAAATGCCTTGTTAAATTGTATATGCATTAGCCAAAAAAAAAAAAAAAAAAACATTGTATGGTTCAAAATTATTGATTTTTCTTTTATGCCAAAAATCACTAGTATATTAAAAGTAAAGCTAATGTTCTATGAATATATTTTGTCGATTTCCTGTGTGTATATATATATATACAGTACAGACCAAAAGTTAGGACACACCTTCTCATTCAAAGAGTTTTCTTTATTTTCATGACTATGAAAATTGTAGAGTCACACTGAAGGCATCAAGAGCTATTTGAGCAAGAAGGAGAGGGATGGGGTGCTGCGCCAGATGACCTGGCCTCCACAGTCATCGGACCTGAACCCAATCCAGATGGTTTAGGAGTGAGCTGGACCGCAGACAGAAGGCAAAAGGGCCAACAAGTGCTAAGCATCTCTCGGGGAACTCCTTCAAGACTGTTGGAAGACCATTTCAGGTGACTACCTCTTGAAGCTCATCAAGAGAACGGCAAGAGTGTGCAAAGCAGTAAACAAAGCTAAAGAAGAACCTAGAATATGACATATTTTCAGTTGTTTCACACTTTTTTGTTATGTATATAATTCCATATATAATTCCACATGGGTTAATTCATAATTTTGATGCCTTCAGTGTGAATCTACAATTTTCATAGTCATGTTCAAGAAAACTCTTTGAATGAGAAGGTGTGTCCTAACTTTTGGTCTATACTGTATATATATATATTGCACATTCTAAACAAACATGGTCACAAGATTGAGGAAGTAAAGAAAGAGGTCATCTTTTTCAATAACTTCCTGATGGATGCTAAAAGACCCTCCATCCCTGAGATGAAACCTCCTCCTCCTCCGGGCCCAGGACAGGGTAAAACACACCTCAATCTTTGTCTTTACAGTGGGTATAACAAAAACTGTGTCCGTCTTCATTTCATTTCGAGAACGAGTCAATCGTTCGTTCGTTATCTGGCTCGGCTCGGTGTTCATCTTCAGTTCTCTCTTCACAGCAGTTCAGTCAGTCTACTGTTTGAGTAAATGAATTACTCCGGGATATTGGTTTGTTTGAACTCAGTGGGAGTGTCAACCAGATTAAAAAAAGTTAAAACCTTAAGTCATTTGTGGATTAATGCTTATTAGAGATGCAAAACATTTCAAATGATTCAATTCGATTTGGGTGACTGTTTCAAGAAGATCCAGTTACATCGAGTGATTCGTTCGCGAACCGGATATCTCTACACTGCAGTGAACACGCTCACAACAGACCCGGAAGAGAAGACAATGCTGAATACAGTCGTAGTTTTTGCTATTTTTGGACCAAAATGTATTTTCGATGCTTCAAAAAATTCTAACTGACCCTCTGATGACACATGGACTACTTTGATGAAGTTTTTATTACCTTTCTGGACATGGACAGTATACCGTAGATATTTTCAATGGAGGGACAGAAAGCTCTAGGACTAAATCAAAAATATCTTAAACTGTGTTCTGAAGATGAACGGAGATCTCACGGGTTTGGAACCACATGAGGGTAAGTTATTAATGACATAATTTTCCTTTTTGGGTGAACTACCCCTTTAAGTTCTCTTTTAGTTCCTCAAATGAGGACAAATGCTTTTCTGTAGTAATTAAAAATAGATTAAGATTCTTAATTGTTATTATTTAAGGGATCTAATTTATTTTTTTATATTTATTTATTTATTTATTTTGCAGCACAGAATTAGCTGTATAATCAAATGTGAACCATAAGACCAGACATATATTGGAAAAAAAATATATACAAACTTATAAGCAAATGAGCAATATAGACAAAGGAAAGACTTGTGACCAAGGCATAAATACAAAAGGAGAATTGGATTAAGTACAAATATAAACACAACATGGTAGTGCAAAGTGAAACAGTTCAATGCAGTAATCCAGAGGAGAATTGGGTTTGATGTTCTTGAAACCCGGACGGTACGACAAAGAAAAGCCTGCCCGGAGTTGAGTCTTTTGCCAGATCTAATATTTTCGAGATTCTTATGGTCGGTCCAGATGATTAAAGTTAACCCCGACCCTTCCAACCAATGACGCCACTCCTCCAACACTAACTTGATGGCCAACAATTCTGTTACCAATATCATAGTTACGTTAAGCGGGTGATAAACGATGGGAAAAAAACGTGCAAGGGTGCATCTTGTCATCTGAGGAAGCGCGTTGGGAAAGCACTGCATCTACCCCCACCTATGACGTGTTGACCTCCACCAAGAACTGACGTGTGGGATCAGGGGTGACTAAGATGGGAGCCGAAACAAAGTGACATTTGAGATTGGTGAATACAGCTTCGGCTGTATCAGACCACCTGAACGTCATTCTGGGGGAAGTCAAGGCCGGTCAGAGATGCGACTAGTTGGCTGAAGTTGGGAATAAAACGCAGATAGAAATTGGCGAACCCCAGAAACTGCTGTAGGGCCTTACAGGAATCTGGACTTGGCCAATCTATCAAAGCTTTAACCTTGTCAGGATCCATACATACTCCCTCAGAAGAGACAATGTAACCCAGGAAGAAAACAGACTGTGCATGAAAAACGCATTTCTCCACCTTGACAAAAAGCCCATCCTCTAGCTACCTCTGGAGTACTCGCCTGACATGCCTAACGTGTTCCTTGAGAGACAAAGAAAAAATCAATATGTCATCCAGATAAACATATATTAATTGGTCTACCAGGTCTCTCAGCACGTCATTCACAAGAGCTTGGAAAACTGCTGGAGAGTTGGAAAGGCCGAACGGCATAACCAAATATTCAAAGTGCCTTCTGGGGATGATGAATGCGGTTTTCCATTCATCCCCCTTCCTGATGCGGACCAAATGATAAGTGTTTGTAAATCCAATTTTGTTAAGATGGATGCTCCCTGCAACCTCTCGAAGGCTGAAGACATCAATGGCAAAGGATAAGTATTCTTTACCGTGATGTTGTTCAGCTCTCGGTAATCAATACAAGTTCGCAGAGAACCATCCTTCTTACCAACAAAAAATTATTATTTACAACATTATAAGTATCACTTATGTTTTATGCACTTGTGGCGCTTGGGCATTAATTTTATTCTCTTCGAGAATACATACTCACACGTTCAAGATAAAGCGCTGGGAGTTTCGTGCTTATCTAGCAAACTCGCACTGCATAATTAAGATGTTGATCAAATTAATGGATACAATTTTTGGAATAACTCGTTTGTAACGAAGCATTTTAAGACTTGTTAATAAACATCAAATCTTTTAAACTGATAAAGATTGTTGCTCGCATTATTCATTTCTGAAAAACATGCTAAGTTTAGCACACTAAATGTATTTGTTGTCTTAATCATATGCTTTCATCTTCGTTTATTCGGCCATTGTTTCATTCGCGTCTATCTACATCAATTCCTGAATGCTTTGTACTGGAATGGGATAAGTTTTATGACTTACGTCTCTCTGGTCACATAGACCATTCTGCAAAGAGGTCTTTGCTGTCTATTCCTGCACCAGCATCCTCTGAATAAGAGCATGAACGTAAACAGATGTGTTTTGTTGCTATGCTCAAACACTAAAGTTTTCCAAATACACATTATATTGACTAATCATTTCATCATACTTTCGCATAATCTCCCAAGGCCTTTCTGTAATCTGTTTTTATGTACTTCCTATCCTTTTACAGGATTCAATAGCCATTGAAGTTTAATTGGCTTGTAAGGCATCATTGAGTAATGTAAAGCGTTTTTATCCTTCTGCTATGGTAATGTATTAAGATTTATTTTTCTCTCTTTGTCCTAGTCCATGCATTACCAATATTTTTGGTCTGGTTTCTTTTGGGGAGTTCACTCATCGGGTTCATATGGTTAAATGGAGTCTGTCATGTTTTGCGGGAGTTAGCTAGAGAATAGTTCTGTTTTACAGTTTCAATATTTATGCTTGTGTTTTTATGCTTTCTTGCTTTTTTATTTGTTTATTAGATAATTTTACAAACCTTGGTATTTCATTGCAATGCAATCAATTAGATTCCATGGATGCAGATGCAGAGAACCGTTGCTCTCACCTGATCTTTACACAGCTCACTCTTCGGACTGGCTCTGTTATGATCACTGGATCTATCAAGCTGATGTATACATGGTCCTATTCCATTTGACTCTAGGTAAGATTCGGCTCAGTGCTCCGCAGGCATCTTAAAGTCCATGTGACCCGGAAGCTGCTGCTGACTTTATTTCATTTCATTGTAGTGACATCTCCAGCTGAAAAAGAATATTAATTAGAATGCATGGTTTGGTTGGGCTCCTGGTTTCTGTCTCTCACTCATAGCAAACTAACGGCTTAGGGGTGTTTAAGGATATTTTGCACATGCTGTCAAACTGTCGTCATCAGAAAACAAATGCATTACAGTGTGGAAGTAAATGTTCAGATTTTGATTAAAGATTACAAAGACAAACAATTATTGTTTACATCCAGACTGCTATAATCTGATTTTGTATTCTTATGTCTGGCTAAGTGATCTATTTGCAAAAACTGGTGGTGGTGGTGAAATACTGTATTACCCCTTTTCAACCAATCGTTACTACCTGTAGCTTAACTTAGCCTTTCCTTCCGTGACCTCCCCTCTATTCCTCTATTATCTAAGTGTAATTTCCTTCTGCAGTCCGTTTTTCTTTCTTTTGGGGTAGGCTCCGCCCTGCCTTCATCTTCGCAGGATTAGCTGGTATCTACAAACTTCAGATCCACGCTACGGATGGGGCCTATGCCAAAATAATTCTGTTTTTTGTATGTTTTTGTAAATAAACACTTCATTCTTATCTACACCTCCTGAGTCTTTCTAGTAGAAATACATTTCTCCATGGCCTCCATCTCAGGAATAGAAAGAGTGTAAAGTTTGCCTTGAGATGGGGACTTACCTGGTAATAACTCTATGGCACAACCTGCTGGATCTAGATTTTATTATCCTGTACCTTTTCCCAGATGGTAAGAGGCAGAGGTGGAAGTCACACATGTGCAAGTCACAGGTAAGTCTCAAGTATTAACCTTCAAGTCTCAAGCAAGTCCAAGTCAATTTTTGTGAGCAAGTCAAGTCACTGCTTTTGTCAAGCAATTCAAGGCAAGTCATAGCTTGGGTCAAGCAAGTCACTGTCAAGTCATACAAATGTTTGATTTAACTGAATTGATATATTAAAATAACTTCAAACTACAGTAGTTATGGACTATGCAAGTTTTATTTGCAACAAAACAAAATTGCAATATGAATTTCTACTCAAAAAGTGTCCACATACACTTACCCCCATGTCCTTCCAAAACCATAAAAATTTTGCTTGTCTCTGGATCACAATTTAAGATATTTTGGATGAAAACCGGGGGACTTATGACTGTCCCATACACTGCCAAGTAACTTACACTGTCCCGGTCCAGAAAAGTATGAAAAGCATAATCAGAGCAGTCCATCTGTCATCAGTGGTTCAATCGTAATGTTATGAAGCGACGAGAATACTTTTTGTACACAGAAAACACTAAAATAACAACTTTATTCAACAGTTTGTCTCCTCTGTGTCTCTCCATATCACCGTAGCAACATTTCAGAGAATATTATCTGAATGCAAGCAGCGTATGCTCTTCTGTGTCAGCCAACACTGCACTGATGTTCTGTTTTCTTTCAAATCAAAGCGTAAATACACCCAAAAAACGTATCCTTGTAGCATGGCCCATATTCTCCAAAATGGTGCTACGGTGATATGGAGAGACACAGAGGAGACAAATTGTTGAATAAAGTAATTTTTGTTTTCTTTGTGTACAAAAAGTATTCTATTCACTTCACAATGTTACAGTTGAACCACTGATGACAGATGGACTATTCTGACGATGTCTTTCATACTTTTCTGGACCTTGACACTGTTATTTATTTGGCTATGGGACAGTCACAAGACTCCCGGTTTTCATCCAAAATATTTTAAATTGAGCTCCGAAGATGAACAAAGCTTTTACGGGTTTGGAACGACATGGGGGTAAGTGATAAATGACAATATGTTCATTGAGGGGTGGAGTATCCCTTTAAGTTAGATCCACATGTAAAACTATGTGCAGCACATTTAGCTGAGGACAGCTTTCTCAATCTCAATCAGTTTAATGCCGGATTCGCACAAAGATTATTCTTGAAAGATGGAGCAGTTCCCTCTTTGTCTGGAGAAGGCAATATTTATGGACCACAATCGGTAAGTGTATTTTATTATGTAAGTGTAACAAAGAGGCTGAGGCAGAATGTGAATCCATTTGCAGGAGTTTATTAAAGGAAGATCGTACAATCAGAGTCATGTTACCAGACAATATGTCAATACCGTAAGGGCAGTCTGATCTTTCAACATACACAGGGGTTATCCAGTAAGCAGAGACGAGTAGGCAGGCGAACAGGTCAAACACTAACATCAATCAAGCAATAAAATCCAAAGGGGCAATCCAAAAGACGTGAACGAGATAACAGGCAGAATCCGGATCAAACAGGCAGTCCGAATACTCACAAGGAAAACGCTCGGTAAGGCAGGTTAACTGGCAATACTTCGCAGTGAAGTGACATGCTAGCACATGTTAAATAGTCCCAAACAGGAAATGACTGTAGAAGCAGAGGAAGTGGTGAACAGTCAATACTCCGGTGAGGGCTCCCTCTGCTGGCGTGGCGTTACATTAAGTTGGTGCGTTTAACAGTTTATGTAACTTATAACACAAACGGCAACACTGTTTAGCTTTGTTAGATGGTAGTGCTGTGCAAAAAAATCAAATTTTTAAGAAGCAAGTGGGCAGGATTTGTTTTGAAAACCTGGCAATCCTGATCTGAACGCACGTGCTGGAGATGTACTTCTAATCACAGAACGCTTTTACTGATGAGATGCGCATGAAAATCACATTTGATTTTTTTTGCACAGCACTACCATCTAGTAAACAAAGCTAAACAGTGTTGCACTTTGTGTAATAAATTACAGGAACTGTTAAACGCACCAACTTAAATAATAAAATACACTTACCGGTTGTGGTCCATAAACAACGCCTTCTCCAGACAAAGAGGGAACTTCTCCATCTTTCAAGAATAATCTTTGTGCAAATCCGGCATTAAACTGATTGAGATTGAGGAAACTGTCCTCAGCAAAATGTGCTGCACATAGTGTTACATGTGGATTATAATTTTCGGGAACCGAGTTAAACATAAATTGTACCATTGATCTCTAAGAACAGTGTCCCTGGGAAGCCCAAACAAAGATGATTGGACTCCGAGATGGCGACAAACACAAACGCAGCTGTTCTTTCTTCTCCGTGTGGGCGCAACAAGACCACGCCCCCTTTTTTGTGTATTCATGTGGGCAGAGGTAAAAAAAAAAAGCAATTTTAGTGAAGGAAGCAGAGGGATGTAGTCCAAACTGGTCATTCGATGTAGGCAAATTCTGTTAAATAAAATATCTCGCTTGGCATTGAACTTTGAGCTTTAGAATTTTACAGATATTATTTATACTCTAACAACAACATTACACACTAACTAAAGTTTAAAAGATGGGATCATGAAGAACGGGACCTTTAACACTGAAGACCATTTTTTTTTTTTTGGAAAAACTTCGCTAAATCTATTGACAAAGTCACTAAGTTGGCAACAGTGCGCACACTCTGTGTCACTTGGTTAGGTTGCAGTGGGTTCAAAAACAAACAGGTATTTATTGAACGAAAGACGATTAGACAGTAAATACGTTAGTTTGACAGCCACTCTCATATCCCAAGTTATCATCCCATTATATTTTTACAAAGTACAAGCTCAGCACAACTGTGCTTTGTTCATTCAGCAAAATGATTCATGCAAGTCAGTTCATAAGAAAGTGGATGTTTAAAGAAATCAAAATTAGAAACTAGATCCATGGAACATTTCAGAAACTTCTATAACATACTGGCAATCTTTAGCTAAATGGTTGGCTAAATGATAGTTTTACATGTTGACACATCAACAAAATGCATGATGTAAAGTACACTGTTTATTCTGCATTAGCAATAAAAATGACTGCTATAAATGCTAGTTATTTTTAAGTGTGTATACAAAGTTCTTAACGATCCACACAATGACAGTGTTTAGTGAACAACATCCTTCACACGCATACAATGGGGTTCAGTAGGGTCACACTGTAAATCTGATATTCAAAGTCCAATAAAAAAATTTAAATTTAAGGTTTTGAAAAGTTTAAAAGATTTATGAAAAAATGCACTATGCACTATTTTTATGATAATCAAATACAGATGAGTATCTGGACATTTATGATTATGTACTGTATAACCGCACACAGAATATATTTAAAAAACAGGAAGCTTATTGGCACAGTGGTTAACCAGAAAAAAAGGCAATTCATGACCAAAAAGTTGCCGACCCCTGGCCTACAGTGAAGAAATGACATAACAGTCATAAGACTTAAGAAAAGTCATATGGGATGGAAAAGAAGGTTTTTAGTGTGTCTCAATAACAATCCTCCCATTATAAACATTCCCATCAACTTTATAAGGAACTAAAATCTGCAGAATCCCAACAACAAGCAGCTGCTCATATTGCTCTCTTCTGTCTCAGGAAAATGGATAACACTGAAGAATACAGTAAACTGGAGATGGAATCTGAACCAAGGAAATCATTTCAGAGAGGTTTGAAATAAATGTATTTACATCGTCACGAATTTGTAACCAGTGAGCTTCAACTGTTGATCACATTCATGTGCTAATTAAATGCTTTGTGCTGATGCATGCATCATTGATATCATTGCTTATTATACATACCGCCTGTAAATAATGATAATAATGATTTAAATGACTTGAACAGCTTTGCTCCCAAACACTTGAACACTGAAATGCTTTTACTGTAATACTACTATACTGTTCTTCCTCACTATTTTTGTCTTGTTTTCCAGTGCAAATGAGAATCATAATGATATAGAAGTCATCTAGTTTTCTGATACAAATGTAGCAAATTTATAATTTAAAAAAGAACAAATGTCTGTTAATGGGCTTCTTCATCTGAAGAAACAAACTATTAAGAAACAAACTCATCTACATCTTGGATGGACTGAGGTTGAGCACATTTTCATCAAATTAAAATATTTTTGGGGGCAAATTATTTCTCTAAGAATGTGTAATTTTTTTAATTGATGCAAAAGTGAAATAAGTGTTTTTAAGATTATATTAAGACCAGCAGAAACCTTTTAAAATGAAAAATACAAATGTCTCAAGGGGATGTTTTTGTTCTCTGCAGATCTTCCATGCAGGAGACTAACTGTGATCCTTCTAGGAACAGTCTGCATTATTATTTTCATGGTCTTGACTTCTGTCATCTGTGAGTGGATTAAACGGCACAGTTTTGGCATACAATAACACTGACATAAATTTTTCATTTCATGATTTTTTCCACTATTTTTTCATATTTTCTAGCAGCTCTGCTATAGCTCGCCTCTTGTTTCAACCCAACTTTGGGTCAAATATGGACTAACCCAACTTTTGGGTAAAGAATTGAAGCTGCAGTCGGTAACTTTTGACGCTCTAGCGGTTAATAAACAGAACTGCTTGCGTCTTGCGGAAGAACATCGTAGCCGGAACTACTTCTCTCTGTTTATGTCTTTGAAGAATCACAAAGGTACTGGGTTACTCCGCCGCGGTACCCCCGAAGCAATCTAAAATAGTCCGAATATAAACACTTATTATAGGTGTACCCTAGTGATTCAGGACAAGCTAAAAACACGGTTTGGAAAATGGATTCATGGTGGACTCGCTTATTATGTTAATTTTTCTACATTTTGAACACAAACAAAGTTACGGACCGCAGCTCTGATTGGTTGTTTCTTACCGGGAGCGATGTATTTATGCAAATGGCAATAGGACACTGGGAGGAGCCAGAGGAGCTTGATTTTTTTCACAGATTATCTGTCTCATATTCTACTGTCAGGACATAATGACAGGTTTAACAAATATGTAAAAAATATTTTTTTTTACAAAAGTTCCCTACAGCACCTTTGAATGTAAAAATTTTACCCAATGGTTGGGTTAGTCCATATTTGACCCAAAATTGGGTTGAAACAACCCACCTTTTTTTTTTTTTTTTTTTTGTGAAAAGACCTGTGGTTGTTTCAACCAATAAACGTTTAAACAAAGTTGGGCAATAACCCATCTGCTGGGGCAAAACAAAACAATCGCTGGGTTTGTCCATATTTTACCCAGCGATGGGTTGTATTTAACACAGCATTTTTAAGAGTGGGGTTTTATGTTAATAGTCTACACACTGCTCAATGAACTATCCGGTACTAATCCGTAATTGTAATATGTGTACTTTGGTTCAAAGATTCCCATCAGGAACGAAAGTTCTCAATGCTGGAGAGCTGGATGAAAAGCCATACTTCTGATCTAACCTCAGTCAAATCTGATTTTCAGTACACAGGTGAGAACTTCATCATCATCATTGTCACAGATCAGTTTTGGTAATGGACTTTTAATTACTGATTATTTTTGACAGGAGGTGATCTAGAAAAGAAGGTTTCTGAGCTGCAGAACTTAGTGTTTAGCCTGAGTTCATATTTGAACACGTCTGGATCAAGTAACCCAGAGACCAGAGGTTGGTGCCTTGTCTTTGCCTTAATGTTTTATTCTTGGGAGATTGAATGAATTGATTGATTGTAATCTTTTAATTATAACCTGATCTGAAATTTCAACAGAAAACTCTTCAGATTGTCTCCATGAAGAATGTTGCATCTAAAGTCTGTCTTGGCATCTTTAATGCAAAGAATATTTTGACTTTGACAGAAAAGTCAATCTCAATAGACCATGATGGCTGACTATTCCTTTCCTCTTTGAATTTTGACGCTGAAAATAGTCTTAGACATGATATGTGCTTAAAAAGCATTGGTTATTTCCTAATTATCTGTCTCTTTGACTCTATATGCAAAAGAAATGCAAATAAAGAAGCTGTCTAATATTGAGACCCTGATGAGCGATCTCGGCTCGTCACTGAGTTCACTTGCATCCAAACAAGAAGAAAAACTACAAAAGCTTGGTGAGCACTGGACGTACACGTCAGCTTTGAATCCTCAAATATAAAATGACAATCTGTTTATTAATTGGTTTATTATTCTCTCTCCTTTAGAGCGTCAGCAGGATACGTCACACACTGAAGTCAAGAGTTTGATGGACGGTTTGAGTTCAGAAGTATCGACTCTTAGGAGTAAACTAACAGAGGACAATCCAAGGTCTATTTTACGCACACAACGTTTCTTGGGTAAGACAGCAAACATAGAATATATATAAATATTATGAATCATTCTGTTTATAGAATTGTGCTTTTTTCTACATTAGAGGTAATCATGCTAATGTAATTTATTTATTTTTTTATCTTCAACTAAAGTGGATATGTCAAAAACACTGACGGATCTGAAGGATTTAATGTCGGAAGTGAAATCATCAGTTCAGTCTCTTAGTTATAGACTATCTTTTACCAGTGAGTAAACTCTGATTTCCATTGTGCTGAAATATATGCATCTTCTAATGCTGTCATTTGTCAGAATTACCATTGCTATGGTGGTCAAAATAACAAGCATTGTGGGGTGGGTTAATAGGGTTAATAATGTGTGACCTGGGAGCACAAAACCGGTCATAAGGGTCTTTTTTTTAAATTGAGATTTATACATCACCTGAAAGATAAAATAAATAGCAATCCATTGATGCATGGTTAATTAGGTTGGACAATATTTGGCTGAGTTACAACTATTAGAAAATCTGGAATCTGAGGGTGCAAAAAAAAAAAAATTGAATATTGAGGAAAATCAGCTTTAAATTTGTCCAAATGCATATTACTAACTAAAAATTGATATATTTACAGTAGGAAATTTACAAGATATATTCATGGTACATGAGCTTTTCTTAATATCCTAATGATTTTTGACATAAAAGAAAAATGGATAATTTTGACCCATGCAATGTTTTTTTGGCTGTTGCTACAAATATACCCCAGGTACCAGGGTCACATAATGTTCAGCACGCACAAACATTCATCCTGTGTGATTAAAAAAAATGTTTTTTTACTTGTTTGTGGATAAACAAGATAAAATCAGTACTGAGAAATTACAAAACCTTCTCTCAGAGAAAACTAGTCCTGCCCAAAGAGGGTTTATTGGTGAGAATTCACTGAATTGTTCTGTCTCCTTCATTCGCTCGTTCTCTTACAGACTTACTTATACCAGGATGTACTGAATCTGGTTGGATCCCGTTCAGAAACAGCTGTTACCTGTTCTCGCATGACTCGATGACCTGGACCAAAGCTAAAAATTACTGTGAAGAGAAGGGCGCACTACTCCTAAAAATAGAAGATGGCTCTGAGAGGGAGTGGGTGCGTAACACACACACACACACACACACCCTTTAACTTTCCATTAAGTCTTTCAGTGATTATTTTTTCTACCTTACCAGGAATTTGTTACCAGTACAGCCAAACCACAAGAATACTGGACTGGTCTAACGGACCAGAACACAGGGCAGTGGAGATGGGCGGATGAAACTCCTTACACCATGAATAAAATGTGAGTTGAATATATAGAGAACTGGATATTTAGTTCCCTTTGTAAGTGCAGTCAGAGAGAGAACTCGAATATAAATAGATTGGACATGACCCAGGTCTGGTTGGGTTGCATATTGCATATAGCATAATACAAGAACTGTGAATGAATGCTGAAACAGGTTTTCAAATTTCAATTTCACAGAGAGTGGAGCCCTGGTCAGCCAGATGACTGGAAAGACCATGGCCTGGGAGAGGAAGGAGAGGACTGTGTGCACATTACA
This sequence comes from Carassius gibelio, assembly GCF_023724105.1. Lineage (NCBI taxonomy): Eukaryota > Metazoa > Chordata > Actinopteri > Cypriniformes > Cyprinidae > Carassius > Carassius gibelio. The sequence continues at coordinate 38,344,966 of NC_068375.1, read as the reverse complement.
GCATACGGGCTGCTAAATGATGCCCACTGCTCTATCAAAATGAACTATATATGTGAAAGGAGAAAACAGGACTGAGTGTGGTCAAAACTGAAAGAATATTTTAAAAAGAATTTGTGTGTGGTGGGGGTGTTATCTTTGGGTGTAAATTACTAATCAAATGAATTATGTGTTTGGTGTATGACTAATACAGCCTTTCTCCAGAGATTCACAAATCAAATGTAAGACTTTTTAAAATTAATACTGCATGCCATTCCAGTACAAACCCATTAAATCTTAAAACAAATATATATTCAACTGCAAAACAGGGCAACTGCATGTTTATATGATCAAAACTGTTTTTTTTTATCAATATTTACATTTGCATTGGAATTTGTTATTGAAATGCTGTTCTCTTATTAATGCACATAAACTACAAGTCAATTTAAGCTGGATACAATCATGTGTTTTTGAAGAAAAGCATTTAAAAAAAAATGATTGCATTGTACTAATAAACTCTACATTTTGAATGTGTTAAATAATATTCTTAGTCTTTCTTTCCTGTGACCCAGAGAGAAGCCACATGGGTTTACGCTGATATAAATGCAGATACGGATTAGTGTGAAACCAAAATACCAATACCAAGCATTTTATGCATATTGAGGGACTTTTAATCATAAACAATCCTGAAATACACGGAAACTGTACTTTTGAAATGGCTATGCTTTGCTACTTCCAAATGCTCATTCAGAAAAATGAGAGATATGCACTCTTGCAACCATCTAAAACATATTCAATTAGCCTTTTGAAGTTTAATAGTTGCATATCCGTATTGCAATTATTGTTTTCTGTCCCACAAATTTAAGACCTCTTAAAATAATCAAGATTTTTTTGTGTACTATTTGAAATTGTATGGCCTATTAAACCAAATTTAAGGCTTTTAAGGCTCCATAGGAATCCCGTAACATGACAAAATTAATATCTCATCCTAGCAAACGGACCCTACTCATTCTGTCAAAAATTCTATAATAATCACACTGATGAACTGTAATAAAATCAGAAACTTGTCAACCTGTGAACAGTTTAATCATGTGAAAACTTAAAGGTTAGTATTTTGGCTAAAGTGTGCATTTGAATGTACAAATACTTTTGTGGCAGTTGTCATTATGTCACAAATGTAGTCAATAGTGCTCTACTTGTATTATAAGTATTATATTTACCGTGCGACATTGTTAGAACTTTTAAAGAAATTTCATATTAGATGCATTTGGTTGACATCTGCTTATCAATATGTTTAAGCAATAAAAAAGGTCTGGTCGCTGGTATTTTCATACAGATTGTACTAAAAGAAAGGTACAGGATTTTTCATGGCAGATTTCATGCGTCATTTTCACAGTAACTCCATTTTTATTTATGTCCAAAATGGTTAGAATTATAAATTTCATAATAATTATTTTCACTTCCCTAGGTCAGTTCAGGTTTTCTTTTCTTTTTTGTGCTGGTTTAAAAGTCCAAGATCAGCAAAACAGCAGTATTTTGTTAAATCAGCAAAATTATTTTTGTCTTTCACTAACCATGCTACGGAATATGGAAGTAGTAAAAAGTAAAATTCCCTACAGCCGTCACAAACGTAAAAAAGTCATTGCACAGGATAGTGTACAGTATATATATATATATATATATATATACAGTATATATATACATGTATATACATATATTCACATACACACGTATACCCTCACCGGCCACAAGTAACACAAATTGCTAATCAGCTAATCACATGGAAGCAACTCAGTGCATTTAGACATCTAGATGTGGTGAAGACGAATTACTGAAGTTCAAAGCGAGCATCAGAATGAGGAAGAAAGGTGATTTAAGTGTCTTTGAACATGGGATGGTTGTTGGTGCCAGACGGGCTGGCCTGAATATTTCAAAAACTGCTGATCTACTGAGATTTTCACACACAATCATATCTAGGGTTTACAGAGGATGGTCTTAAAAAAGAGAAAACATCCAGTGAGTAACAGTTGTGTGGATGAAAATCTCTTGTTGAGGTCAGAGGAGAATGGGCAGACTGGTTAGAGATGATAGAAAGGCAACAGTAACTCAAATAACCACTCGTAACAATCAAGGGATGAAGAATAACATCTCTGAACATGAAAGCATGGATCCACCCGGCCTCGTCTCAATAGTTCAGGCTGGTGATGGTGGAGTAATAGTGTGGTGGGATATTTTCTTGGCACACTTTGGGCCCCTTAGTACCAATGGACCATCGTTTAAACTCCACAGTCTTGTTGCTGACCATGTCCATCTCTTTATGACTACAATGTACCCTTCTTCTGATGGCTACTTCCAGCAGGATAATGCACCATGTCACAAAGCTCAAATCATCTCAGACTGGTTTCTTGAACATGATAGTGAGTTCACTTTACTCAAATGGCCTCCACAGTCACCAGATCTTAATCCAATAGATCAGCTTTGGGATGTGGAGGAACGGGAGATTCACATCATGGATGTGCAGTCAACAGATCTACAGCAACTGCGTGATGCTATCATGTCAATATGGACCAAAATCTCTGAGGAATGTTTTCAACACCTTGTTGAATCAATGCAACAAAGAATTAAGACAATTCTGAAAGCAAAAGGGTGTCCAACCTGATACTAGCAAGGTGTACCCAATAAAGTGGCCAGTGAGTGTATGTGTATATACTGTATATCAAAATGGCAAACTAGATCCATGGAATGGGGCCCCTTTTTTGGGAGAATTCTATTTTATTTTATTTTTATTTATTTATTATTAATACAGTTTTTTTTGGTTATTAACAGATAATATTTAGCTAATGCATGACCTAACCAGCATCATACTTCTAATGAAGAACACTAAATAAAAAAGTTACAATTTTGTTCTAGAAATGTTCTCATCAGTGTCTCTGTAACAAAATACCTAGAATTCTCCCAGTTCCCTAAATATCAGAATGTGGAAGTGAATGTACCTTTGGTTTCATTTAAGGAACATGATTGCATAATGGATTATGATATAAGGGAGGTATTTTAATTTCTCGCTGGAAGAAGCAAGCAACTGCTTATTTTACTAACAATTCACGGCCTCAGAAAATGGGAATGGATCGCTTGGAAGAATACAGTAAAATGGAGATGGAGTGTGAACCAAAGAAATCATTTCAGAGAGGTTTGAAAGATTTATTAAAATTACATTCTATTTGATACAGAAAGAGAAATAGAGAAACTAACTTGAATCTTGAGACTTTAAACTTCATTTGACTTTTACAGTTCAGGTGAAATGGAAAATGTTTCATTAAGTCCTGCAATGGCACTTTTTTAAAATGTGTTGACACCTTTTTTAATTATCATTTTAAAAGCAACTTTTATATTTGGAATGTAATTGAAATTGAGAAAGACATTTAGTAAAACTTTTTCACATTCATGTGCTAAGTATATGGTTATTAATGTTTTGTACTGATATGTTTATCATTAGTTCTTTTGCTTATACAGTACACAGTGCTTGTATTATTACTCTAAACTCTTTTAGAGTATTAAAGTCTAAAAGAGGAGACGAAATGAACAGCAGGAATCAAGGGGATGTTTTTATTTTCTGCAGGTCTTCTAAACAGGAGACAAACTGGCATCTTTGTGCTTATGGGAACAGTCTGCATGATTATTTTCATGGTTTTGACTTCTGTCATCTGTGAGTGGATTAAACACCATGGTTATACATTATTATTATTACTATTATTATTATTATTAATATTATTTTATAAGAAATTGTTTTATTTATATTTTGTGTTAGTATTTTTCATGTCATGTAGTATCACCTATTCATTTTTAAAATATTAAAAATATTACATTTTACAGTATTCTGTCTATTAATATGATATTATAAAGCCGTTTAATTATAAAAAATAAAAAATAAAGATTTTTTTTTTTTTTTTTTTTTAGAATAAATTTATATGAAGAGTGTTGCAATGTTCTAAAAACAGCTCAGTTAACTAATAAACCAGAAACTGTGTTATGAATCTTGTTCTTGCAGGCTCTGAACAGATTTTACATAATCTCCAGTGAAAATCTTTTTTCTTTTCTGTTTACTTTGGTTCAAAGATTCCCATCAGGAACGAAAGTTCTCAATGCTGGAGAGCTGGATGAAAAGCCATACTTCTGATCTAACCTCAGTCAAATCTGAATTTCAGTACACAGGTGAGAACTTCATCATCATCATTGTCACAGATCAGTTTTGGTAATGGACTTTTAATTACGGATTATTTTGACAGGAGGTGATCTAGAAAAGAAGGTTTCTGAGCTGCAGAACTTAGTGTTCAGCATGAGTTCATATTTGAACACGTCTGGATCAAGTAACCCAGAGACCAGAGGTTGGTGCCTTTCATTGTTTTATCTTGTGGCAGATCGGAATAAAACATTTTTTTTATTTATTTATTTGCACACAAGTGTAATATGAGAATTCATGATGGGCATCAAACAGTTTCCAAATATTCTCCATGAAAAATTTCACATTTCTAATGCTTGTTTGGGGGAAATATTTAATGCAATTAATTTTTGCATGATTCAATCTCAACAGAGCATGATGCTTAACTATCCCTTTCCTCTTTGACATTTGTCCCTGAAAATACTCCAATATATGATATGTGCATAAAAAACATTGATTATTTCCTAATTATCTGTCTCTTTGACTCTTTATGCAAAAGAAATGCAAATAAAGAAGCTGTCTAATATTGAGACCCTGATGAGCGATCTCGGCTCGTCACTGAGTTCACTCGCATCCAAACAAGAAGAAAAACTACAAAAGCTGGGTGAGCACTGGACATACACGTCAGCTTTGAATCCTCAAATATAAAACAACATTTCATGGGTTTGAAGCTGTTTATTAATTGGCTTTTTCTCTCCTTTAGAGCGTCAGCAGGATACGTCACACACTGAAGTCAAGAGTCTGATGGACGCTTTGAGTAAACTAACAGAGGACAATCTGAGGACATCTTTTGTTTCTCTACATTATTTTCCACAAACATCAAGGACCTTGAGTAAGACCTAAAATGAGATTAATTAAAATTAACATTTCATTTAAAATTTGTAAATATTCTACATAATTATATTTTTCCTATATTAGAGGAAATCACGCTGATTTATTGTTTTCTTTTTTTCTTCAACTTAAGTGGGCATGTCAAGCTCACTGTCGGACCTGAAACATTCAATGGAGTTACTGAGATCATCTCTTCAAACTCTTTCTTATAAACTATCATTTACACGTGAGTGAATTGTAAACCCCTGTGCAATATTGCACTCGAATGTAAGCTGCTTTTGTATTAATGCAGAAAACCCATTGTTATTTCACCTAGAGAGTTCGTAATGAAGATGCACCACCAGCGTAACAAGAATTATATCTTCAGTTATGGTATTTGACGATGGTAAAATTAAATGAGGAGAAGCATTGAGGGGGTGGGAAGTAATATGCCGCACTATCTGGGTAGGATTACATTGATTTAATCTGCTTGAGACAAACAAAAAATAATGTGTGTAGAAATAAGAAAAAGGTCTGCGGGTGTGCAAAAAAATCATACAACAACAGTCCAGTGAAATAAGAATTTCCGAAACTGTCCAAATAGTGTAGATTCACCAAAATGAAAATTCAGTTGAATTCAGTAAATTAATAAATTAGTCATGTCCTCTTCTTTATTTTTGTATTGCTTTACAAGAAGGTTCATTAGTTAACATTTGGTTCAAATGAATGAACAATAATTCTACAGCATTTATTAATCTTAGTTAATTCCAAAATTTAATTAATGCATTATTCAAATCAAAAGTTGTGCTACATTAGTGTAAATTAACATGAACTAACAATGAACGTTTACTGTCATTAAGATGAATAAACACTGTAATAAATGTTCTGCTCATTGTTCTTTCATGTCTGTTAATAACTAATGTGAACTAATGGAACCTTATAGTAGTGTTACTAATTTGAGTTTTTAATATGATGTTTTGATTAAATGTTTTGCATGACTGAGTAAAAAACAATAGTTTCATGCAACACCATTGTGCACTCTTTGTTTCTCTCGCTTACATAGACTTACTTACATCTGGCTGTACTGAACCTGACTGGATACCGTTCAGAAACAGCTGTTACCTGTTCTCCCAGGATGTAATGAACTGGACCAAAGCAAAGGATTACTGTGAAGAGAAGGGCGGGTTTCTCCTAAAAATAGACGATGGCTCTGAGAAGGAGTGGGTGCGTTGTAGACACATAGACACCTTTTTCCTTAATGCCTTCCATTATGTATTTCGGAGATTCTTAATAACATTAATCTCCCTTTCTAGCAATTTGTTAGCAATTTCGCCAAACCACATGACTACTGGATTGGTCTAACGGACCAGATCACAGGCCAATGGAGATGGACGGATGACACTCCTTACATCATAAATAAAGAGTGAGTTGAATGTAGAGAGAACTAGATATTTTGGTTCCAGATAATTGAGTCTGATTCAAATTCATGACGAATTTTAAACAGATGGACATAATCCATGATCTGACAGGGTTGCGTATACTACCATATACTAAGTGTTTACTATTTATTATCTGAACTTTGGTGGCCCGCGATAGTTGAATCTGTCCCACCACAGTTTCATAATGAACCAAAAATATTGGTGAAGAAGGAGTGAAGAAGCTGATCAATATATGGGATGATTAGGAGACCATGATAATGAACAGAGGCCAATGGGAGAATTTGGCTAGGATGCCGGATCCTTGGAATATCTTTGTCGTAGTATCATTTCAGTGTTTAGGGGAATTTCCCACAGCTGGCTCAATGCATAGAATCAACAGCATTATTTCATTTTTATGAAGTAAATGGTCTGCTACAGCTTGGACTGAAGGGTTTAATGTGTAACAATGTAACCATCATTACTGCTGAAATATTATCATTATTTAATCAATAACATAAGGTGTTCTAAAAATGACAATGATATTTTGTATCACAATTATTTCTGAGGCAATATATCACCCAACAAAAAGTAGTTATCGTCATAGGCCTACTTTAAGTAAAACAATATACTTATGTTTTAATTTTAAATTGACATTTCAGTTGTTTTACAATAGATACTATTCGTCTAAGGGATATTATTAATAATACAAAAGTATCACTAATTATAAAGGTGAAGTAGTGTCTGCCAAAGTGCTGCACATTAACAAATAAACAGTTAAACAAAATTATTATATTTAATTGTTTGCCGCCTTTTAACACCAGTGTGAATGTGATGTAGACTGACACACTTTATCACAGCTAAAAAGAGGTTTTAGTCTGGGTAGAAGTCAATGGAAAGACTTTTTACTTGATTGCATCAATCAATGCACATTCAGAGGTCCTCCCAGCATAGTCTTGCAGAATCCTGTTGGAAACACTGCTAGCATAATAAACATACTTTACAAATATGTTACAGAGTTTATTTATTTTTGCAGACACTGGAGTCCCGGGCAGCCGGATGATTGGACCGAACACGGCCTGGGGGAAGGAGGAGAGGACTGTGGGCAGATTGCATATAATGGGATGCTAAATGATGCCCACTGCTCTACCAAAATGAAGTATATATGTGAAATGCAAAACTGAATGCACACAATTCTGAACATTGTAAATAGGCTTTGTTTCGACTGAGTTTTCTTGTATGTGAATTGTGTAAATTACAAATCACATTAATGATGTGTTTATCAGTGTTGCGGTGTAGTTACTAATACGACTAAACTTATATCTCATTCTACCGAATTAGCCTTTCTTGTTTAAACAGTAAACCAGCATTAAACAAATTTCCCACTGATAAACTAATAAAATAACTTATCTTTCCTGAATATTGATTAAACAAATTATTACTTTAAAATACTCAATACTCAGGTTAAACTGTGTTGTTCAGAATTATTACAAACTAATCACAACAACCAGATTGTAATTAATCTATAAAACCCAAACTGTCACTAAACTGTTTTTGAATAAAAAAAAAAAGTGTTTGTGTTTTGTTTTGTTTTTTTCAAACAATGGGTGAATGGTTTAATATTTAGTATTTTAGGCTTCTGTAAGAAATGTTTTATTTTCATTTTGAAATATAATTTGGTATGTGAAGGTTGAAACTAAATATATTTTCAACTTCAAAAATATATTTCATTGAGCTTCATTGTTTACAACATATGTTTAAAATATGTTTTGCCAGAAATATATAAATACCCAGGTGCATCACAACAAATTAGAATATTGTGGAAGAGTTCATTTATTTCAGTAATTCAACTCAAATTGTGAAACTCGTGTATTAAATAAATTCAATGCATACAGACTGTAGTAGTTTGAGTCTTTGGTTCTTTTAATTGTGATGATTTTGGCTCACATTTAACAAAAACCCACAAAAAAATCTCAACAAATTAGAATACTTCATAAGACCAATATATAAAAAAAAACATTTAATGAATTTTTGTCCTTCTGGAAAGTATGTTCATTTACTGTACATGCACTCAATACTTGGTTGCGGTTCCTTTTGCTTTAATTACTGCCTCAATTCGGCGTGTCATGGATGTGATCAGTTTGTGGCACTGCTGAAGTGGTCTGGAAGCACAGGTTTCTTTCACATTGACCTTCAGCTCATCTGCAGTGTTTGGTCTCTTGTTTCTCATCTTCCTCTTGTCAATAGCCCATAGATTCTCTCTGGAGTTCAGGTCTGGTGAGTTTGCTGGCCAGTCAAGCACATGAACACCATCGTCATTTAACCAACTTTTGGTGCTTTTGACAGTGTGGGCAGGTGCCAAATCCTTCTGGAAAATGAAATCAGCATCTTCAAAAAGCTGGTCAGCAGAAGGAAGCATGAAATTCTCCAACATTTCTTGGTAAAGAGGTGCAGTGACTTTGGTTTCCAAAAAACACAGTGGACCAACACCAGCAGATGACATTGCACCGCAAATCATCACAGACTGTGGAAACTTGGAATATGAGCTTCTCCAGCCTTCCTCCAGACTCTAGGACTTTGGTTTCCAAATGAAATACAAAACTTTATCTCATATGAAAAGAGGACTGTGGACCACTGGGCAACAGTCCAGCTCTTCTTCTCCTTGGTCCAGCTAAGACGCCTCTGATGTTGTCTGTGGTTCACTAAATCTCTTGACACGTCTGTGTGTGGTGGCTCTTGATGCCTTGACTCTAGTCTCAGTCCATTCCTTGTGAAGTTCACTCAAATTCTTGAATCGATTTTGCTTGACAATCCTCAATCCTGCGGTTCTCTCGGTTGGTTTAGCATCTTTTTCTTCTACACTTTTTCGTTGCACTCAACTTTCTATAAACATGCTTGGATACAGCACTCTGTGAACAGCGTTCTGTGAATGTTTGTAGCTTATCCTCCTTGTGAAGGGTGTCAGTGATTGTCTTCTGGACAACTGTCAGATCAGTCTTCCCTATGATTGTGTAGCCTAGTGAACCAAACTGAGAGACCATTCTGAAGGCTCAGGAAACCTTTGCAGGTGTTTTGAGTTGATTAGCTGATTTGCATGTCACCATATTCTAATTTGTTGAGATTAATTAGTGAATTGGTGGGTTTTTGTTAAATGTGAGCCAAAATCATCACAATTGAAAGAACCAAAGACTTAAACTACTTCAGTCTGTGTGCACTGAATTTAATACATGAGTTTCACAATTTGAGTTGCATTACTGAAATAAATGAACTTTTCCACAACATTTGAATTTGTTGAGATGCACCTGAAGTTAAATGTTAAAAAGATTAGTTATGTGTTCGCTGTTATTAAGTTTGTGTAACTCAACTGAATAAATCGGAAATGAGGTGGACTAGCAAACTGGGAACAAACAAGAGGTTAACAAACCATAGTGCCCTTGAGTGAAAAAAAAAGAAAAGAAAACTGAGCAAGCAGTCGTTTAGCAGATTCATTTCTCCCGAAAGACTTTGTTACAGGACACCCATCAGAGGTGACATGACGTGCATAGATTCTTGTAATAAGGAACTGAAAGTGCTATTATATACATTTCACAAAAGTAGGTCCTTCCACTAGTTTTGTCTCAAAGTGACTATTAATAAGGGAGGTGTTTTGGATCCTCATTAGAAAGCAAGTAATTGCAAGAGTGTTGTCATGGTGCTCTATCAGAAAAGTGGTAGCTCTGAAGAAATCATGAAAATGGACATGGAATTTGAAAAGAAGACGACTTTACACAAAGGTTTGCTAGATTTATGATACTGAACTGTATTTTGTTCAGAATGAAACTACGTCTTTGTGTTATATATGAGAGAAAGAGAGCTTTAGTTCGTTTTCCGGTACAAATATCTAAACATTCTAAGATCTCGACATTTACTCAGAAGCCTTGAAGAAGTCTTGTTTTCAGAAAATAATGAAGTGCATAAAAAAGAAGTGAGTTTGTTTAAAATAAGATCCACCAGTGGGGTAAGAAAAATAAACTTTTATTTGCATTTAAATGAAGTTGATTTCTTTTACCGCACTGGCAGAATTATTTTTCTTATTTTAACCATAAACTCACATCATTTTGATAGTTTTACCAGAAAACAAGACTTCATGTTTTAAGTCATTTTGCTTCTTTAATAAACCTTGATTGGACAATGTTTAGGTATTTGTACTGAAAAACAAGACAAATCATTTTATCATCATAAAAATTGTATTTGTTTACTCATCAAGCAGGGACATATTTAAGTAAATGTCCTAATGTCAAACATTATATATATGTAATAACAGTCATGTTAATAAATTGCTGGCATGAAGTGTTTCTTAAAACATTCTTGATCATATGTTACTTTAAAGGTTGCTGCAAATTTGTCTTAGAAATTTGTCACAAATGTCAAATTTTCTAATGAAAGATTTGTACATTTCTCGTGGTGTGTTGTTGTTTTGCAGATCGTTGTAGCAGGAAAACTGGCATCCTCCTAATTCTAGGAGTTTGCATGATTGTCTTCATGACCATGACTTTTTTCATCTGTGAGTGGATTAAACAACATGCAATCTTTATGTGTCATGCTATAAATATGTTAGAAAGTGAGCTGTAATCCAAAAAAAGGAAACTGGAAACTGTAACTGAAAAAAAGTATTTGCAGATACCTTTTTGCAATGGTATTTTTTACATTATGCTGATTTGAAAAAAAAATCTTTATTTTCGCTCATAGTTTTGCATCAACAAAAAAAATTCTCGATGTTGGAGAGTTGGATGAACAGTCAGAGTTCAAATCTGACTTCAGTCAATCCTGATCTTCAGAAAACAGGTGAGAACTTAAACAATACTTTACACAAGATAGCTGAAAACATCCTCATCCTCAGATCATGATTTAGGGACATAGCATTGCATCACTTGTTCACCAATGAATCATCTGCAGTGAATGGGTGCCGTCAGAATGAGAGTCCAAACAAGTGATGTAATGCTAAATTTCTCCAAATCTGGTTTCTTTCAACATCTTTCTTTTTTTGGGTGAAGTATTCATTAGATCCCTTTTTTCTAAGCACTACATACTCATATTTGAACATGCATATCTCCAGATCAACTTCAGAAAAAAAGTGTGATATGAATTTTTAAATCTCTATCACTTTATACAACATAAGAAGTGCAAGAAAAGTCCAATATTGAGACCTTGATGACCAATCTTGCCTCTTCATTGAGTTCAATCATTTTTGTTGGAAAACCTACAAAAGCTGGAAGATTGTGTTCCTTTAAATCGTCCAAATCCAATACATGAATATTAGCTATCTAAATAAATCAAACTAAATAAATAATTTCTTCACAGAGCGTCAGGATGTGTTATACACTGAAGTGAAGAGTTTGAGTTCTGCAGTATCAGCGCTGACATCCAAACTAAATGATACAGGTTTGCAAATATAATCCTGGACCACAAAACCAGTCATAAGGGTGCATTGTTCGTGACAATAAATAAGCTTTCCATTGATGTATGGTTTGTTAGGATCAGACAAAATTTGGCAGAGATACAACTATTTGAAAATCTGTGCAACAAAAAAATCCAAATACTGAGAAGATCACTTTTAAAGTTGTTCAAATGAAGTTTTTGGCAATGCATATTACTAATCAAAGTCTAAGTTTTGATAAATTTCCTAAATATCTTCATGGAACATATATATTTACTTTATTGCATTAAAGAAAATCTATAACTTTTACCCATAACATTATTTTTTTTTTTTGGCTATAGCTACAAATATGCCCCAGCGACTTAAGACTGCTTTTGTTGTACATGGTCACTTATCTTTCCATTTAATTCTAAGAGCAATCTCTTTGAACATAGGCCTATATATTCTTAAGTGCTTAACAATCTAATATATATATATATATATTTTTTTTTCACTTCACAGTTCGCAATCAGGACCAGAAACAGACTGAAACAAAACAATTATTAAGCAATTTGATCTCATCTGTTACATCTCTACAGTCTGATCTACAAAAAAAGCAGCGTGACTTTGGTAAGACAGAAACCTGACATATACATTTTCTATTATTATTATTTTTAATTATTATTTATTTCAATTTCAAAGAGTTCAAGAATTCACAACAGTGAACAATACTTCAAGAGCATTTATTAATCTTAGCAAATATCAATATTTACTAATGCATCTTTAAGATCTGTTAACATTAGTCAATGCATTGGGAACTAATATTCGTATGCATATTAATATATAATTACTCGTTATTTCATGTTGGTTAATAGAATAACTACTGTGAAAAAGGTTTGAAAAAAATTGTTGATTAAATATATATATATATATATTATATATATTTTATGTATGTTATATATATGTATTTTTTATATATATATATATATTTTCTAATTTATCAAGCCTTTATTGCTGTGCACACAGTGATCTTATTGATATATCTTATTAATGTTTTTTGTCTCGTGTTAAAGAGTCTGTGTCGAGCTCACTGAGGGACCTGAAGAGTTCAGTTTCAGATCTCTCTTCTTCTGTCTCAACTGTTTCTTCTCAACTATCATCAGTCAGCAGTGAGTAAACCTTACATCACACGTGCAATACAGCACTCGATTCAATAACAGTCCAGTAAATGCAACGTCTTCCCATAAAACGTCTTGTTCACAGTGAAAGATGTGTCACAAACTGACATAAAGAGTTTGATGAATAATCTGAGTTCTGCAGTGTCAGCGCTGACGGTGCAGCTGAATGATGCAGGTCTGGAAATCTTTCAATTGCATCACATTAATATTATTATCTGTGGATTTTTAAACTGCAATGCTTCTTCCCTCCCAGTTAACAAGCAGGACCAGAAACAGAGTCAAACAGAAAGATCACTGGACAGTCTGAAGACATCGGTAGAGTCTGATCAACAAAACAAACAACGTGACTTCGGTAAAAGCATTATTATAAGCTATTCATCGAAGCATAAGTAAATTAAATAAATCTGCAAAAGAATAATTGAATGTCATTATTGTTTTATGCACTTCTATAATTGCTCCATCTGGGGAAACATTCTGTCTAATTTACGTCTCTGTGTTAAAGAGTCTCTGTCGAGCTCACTGAGGGACCTGAAGGGTTCAGTTTCAGATCTCTCTTCTTCTGTCTCAACTGTTTCTTCTCAACTATCAGTCCACAGTGAGTAAACCTTACATCACGTGCAATACAGCACTCAATTCAATAACTCTACACTCAGGGAGTGAATTATAGAGTGAGGTGGTTCGAACCCCTCCAAAGGACATCAAAACAATTTAGTCAATATATTTCATAAGACATGCTTCAGTAGTTCTTTTGAATTAAACAAGTCTTAAAAGAAAAGTTCACACAAAAATTTATATTTGCTAAGCATTTATTCACACTCAGGCTGTCCAAGATTTAGAAGAGTTTGTTTCTTCATCAGAACAGATTTGTAGAAATGTAGCATTACATCACTTGCTGACCAATGGATGCTCTGCAGTGAATGGGTGCCGTCAGAATGAGAGTCCAAACAGCTGATAAAAACACCACAATGTGATTGTAATGTGATGTAATCGGATTATTGTGATGTTTTTATCAGCTGTTTGGTCTCTCATTCTGACGGCACCCATTCACTGCAGAGCATCCATTGATGAGACACTGATGCAATGATAAATTACACTAAATCTGATGACAAAACAAACTCATCTACATCGGGGATGACCTGAGGGTGAGCACATTTAAAGCAAATGTTCATTTTAGGGTGAACTATCCCTTTAAAAAGAGTCATGCTAATAGCGTGATACAATTTACTACATTCAACATCAACATAAATGCATCTGTCCTAACTCTTCTTTTCCATAGTGCAACAGCAGGATGTGAAAAGCTTGATGAACAGTTTGAATGTTATAGTATCACCACTGACATCTACACTAAATGATGCAGGTGTGGAAATATTTACGTATTTTCACATTGTTCATATTATCTGTTTAATGAAGGACATAATTTGTTTAACTGCAATCCTTTGTTTTCTCCCAGTTAAAAAGCAGGAACAGAAACAGAGGGAAACAGAAAGATCCCTGGACAGTTTGAAGTCTTCTGTACAATCTGATCAACAAAACAAACAGCGTGACTTGGGTGAGACAAAAACATCAAACCACACAGCTAATATTTACAGAAGCATGAATACATAATATTAAAAGATACAACTTTAAAAAAATAATGCATTAGTAAATGTTGATGTAAACTTTAAGATGAATAGATGCATGTATTTTTAATAAGCCTTTCTAATGCAGTAAATCAGATTTACGGCTTTTGTCTCGTGTTAAAGAGTCTCTGAAGAGCTCATTGAGGGACCTGAAGAGTTCATTGTCAGATCTCACTTCTTCTTTCGCATCGATTTCCTCAAAACAACAAACCTCTGGTGAGTGAAAACCATAGAAACTTAGTAGATGGGAAAAGGAGAGTAAAGGAAACATTGGAAATGAAACCAAAACAGACCATCATCCTGACATGAACTCAACATTGCAATATTACTGCAATTGAATATGAAGACATGATTTCAGGAATATATCACTGTCAGCGTGCAGAGATTTTAGAGTTAAGATTTGAATAATTTTTCACATTGAATTAATTGGATTGAAATCCCCGAGCACTGACTGACTGATGTGTTTTCTTCTTGTGTTCGATCAGAGGAAAGAGTCATGAACGCTCTGAAGGAGCTGATGAATAAAATAAGTGCCAAAACAGCAGGTATATCTTTTTTTTCCCTAGTGCATTTAAATAATATTAAGCTGACTTAAAAATCAACTTGCATCTCATATAAAAAATTATATTGATGCGCTAAAGTAAAATGAAAAAGTGTATTTTGTCACAATTTATCATTCATTTTTTTTTCAGTGCATATTTTCTCCTTTCTTTCGTCCCTCTCACATTTGGCATGCCTTCTCTGTCTCTGACACAGACGTCCCTGTGGCTAACTGTAAATCTGGCTGGATCTTGTACAAAAGCAGCTGTTTCTTGTTCTCTAGTAATCAACTCACCTGGTCAGAGGCACGAGATTACTGCAAAGCTCAGAATGCATTACTCCTGAAAATACAAGACGACGATGAGGAGTGGGTGTGTAATATCCATACATAATATAATATTTGGTTTTCATATTTTTCCCTCTTACTCATTTCATATTTTTCCCCACAGGCCTTTCTGAACAATCAAACCATGCCCACAGGCTTCTGGGTGGGTCTAACTGATCAGACAACAGGCCAGTGGAGATGGGCGGATGAAACTCCTTACATCATGAATAAAGAGTGAGCTGATTTATTATAAACAATCATGCATTATTCACAACATCTCGCATTTCTGAGCAAACATGCACTATAATAATGCACTTTTGAATAATATACTGTGGCTGTCAGTGTTAATGTTTTTGACAGAAGTCTCTCATGTTTACTGAGGATGCATTAATTTTATTTGATTAAAAACTTTAATATTGTGACATATTATTATTACAATTAAAATTCCCTGTTTTCATACCTGTTTTCACCTGTGACATACTAGTGTAATTTATTCCTGTGATGCGCAGCTGTATTTTCAGCATCATTACCATGATCTTCAGAAATCATTCTAATATTCTGATTTAGTGCTGATCAAGAAACATTTATGATTATTAAAGCTGCAGTAGGTAACTTTTGTAAAAATATATTTTTTACATATTTGTTAAACCTGTCATTATGTCCTGACAGTAGAATATGAGACAGATAATCTGTGAAAAAATCAAGCTCCTGTGGCTCCTCCCAGTGTCCTATTGCCATTTGCAGGAATACCGTCGCTCCCGGTAAAAAACAACCAATCAGAGCTGCGGTCCGTAACTTTGTTTGTGTTCAAAATGTAGAAAAATGAACATAATAAGCGAGTACAGCATGAATCCATTTTCCAAACCGTGTTTTTAGCTTGTCCTGAATCACTAGGGTGCACCTATAATAAGTGTTTATATTCGGACTATTTTAGATTGCTTCGGGGGTACCGCGGCGGAGTAACCCAGTACCTTTGTTATTCTTCATAGACATAAACAGAGAGAAGTAGTTCCGGCTACGATGTTCTTCCGCAAGACGCAAGCAGTTCTGTTTATTAACCGCTAGAGCGTCAAAAGTTACTGACTGCAGCTTTAATATCAATGTTGAAAACAGCTGTGCTGCCGAATATTTTGTGGAAGCGGTTACCCCAAAATTTTGGGGTTATCTTAAAAATAGCAATACTAATACTTTTATTCAGCAAGGATGCATTCAATTGATCAGAATTGACAGGAATGCTTTTTAATGTTACAAAAGATCCTGTTTCAAATAAAGGCTATTATTTTTAGCGATTCATTAAACAAAGAATCTTGAATATTATCATGATTTCTGAAGATCATGTGACACTGAAGACTGGAGGAATGATGCTGAAAATACAGCTGTGCATCACAGAAATAATTTCGCAGTTATTTGAAATAATAAGGTTTACAATGTTGCTATTTTTTACTTTACTTTTGATGGTGAGCAGATGAGACTTCTTTGAGAAACAAAAATCTCAATTATTCCAATCATTTGAACACAATTCTGTTTATTCCTCCATGAGGTTATGTACACATTTTGGCCTTAAGAGGGCGCTACATTTACATGTTTATCTTATCCATAAGTGAATAGTCACATAGTTATTAATTTCCATTTCACAGGATGTGTTCTTTAATATTTGCCATTTGTGGTTGTATTTGTTTTCTTGTTTTTTTTCGTATAATTACCCACTGCAGTTATGAATAGGAAAGAAAGCAGCTACATCAAGTCAAGACAATGTATTTGTCAAGTAAATGCATCTTGCATTAAACAAATATTTCAGTTGAATTTTTGTTGGAATTAAATACATAACATAAAGCAAACTTAAGGTGGGATGGGATGCCAGACAGGTGCTCTATATGCATGCAGATGTAATAGATGTATTAACATTTGTTGGCATTGTTTCAGGCGCTGGAATCCTGGGCAGCCGGATGACTGGAGAGACCATGGTATGGGAGAGGGAGGAGAGGACTGTGGACAGATAACATATACTGGGAAACTAAATGACAACCACTGCTCTGTCAAAATGAGATTTATTTGCAGAGTGTAATCCTGAACCTCAAAAGGTCTTTGATGAATTGCAGTCAAAATGAGAAGGAAGATCAGATCTCCTCAGATCTCTCAGTAGCCTTTTTCTTGTATTTACTTAATCTTAACAATTCTTGTTTACTTAATCTTTTAATAAAAAAACAAATATTTCACAAGTAGTTGGCTGTTTTCTGTCGGTCCACTGGAGATGCTCTGATGTCTCCGATTACATTAGAGATTAAGAAATACGGGTTTTACTGCCAAACCTAAATATACAGTCATGTAGTTGAAACTATTATTACTACTGTCAGCCATTCCTGATAAATTCCTTTAAAAATAAAAAAATATTTTAGTATCATTAATAAAGTAATATAGTGTTAATTTACATTTTAAACATGATTTAATTTTAGTAAATATATAAAATACGAAGAAAAAATTTACATCTATTAAAAAAAAACGTTTGAAATTGCATTTAACATTTATTTTATTTCAGTAAATGTAATAGATTTGGTTGGGAATATTCATTATGTCAAATGAAATAAACAGTATCAATATAAGCTTATAGGAAGATATTATTTAATGAATTTGTTTTTTTTTATTATATATTGAATTTGCTCTTATTACTTTGTTGTTGTTTTTTGATTTTTTTTTTTCTTTTTTTTTTTTGTCTATTTGGATGTTTTTTTTTCAATGAGTTATTTTTTTATGTTTTATTTTAGAAATTAAACTAGTTTAAAAACTGTTGCCTTAGCAGCTAACTGAAACATTTACTGACATTTATTTCCCATATTTAAATATTAATTTTGTTTCAATAAAATTTAGTTTTAGTTGTGAAAAATGTTGTCAAACCTTTTAAAGTTGCCTTTGTACTAGTTAAATGACACATTTGAATGAGGAAACCTTAATTTATAACAAGTTGACATTAAGTTTAAGTTCATTGTCATACTGTGTGTTACATTGGAGCCGAATCAGCATGAGATGTGTAGATCAATGTGTAAGGCTTTATTAAGAGACATGGTCATAAACAGTCTTGGGTCAAACAATAGCAATCAGCTATAACGAAGAGCAATCCTAGAACAAGCATGGATCTTTGAGCAAACAATATCCATAGGGGTAGACAAGAAGGGGAATCCAATGATACGAGCAATAATCCAGACGAGGTGTGAACACATTCCACAACAGAAGACAAAGGGTTAATCCAATACAGAAAAGCAGAAGGTCAGGAAACAGACTAAAACTAAACTAGAAGTGACTCTGTCTGTAAAGCAGCTCTCTAGGAGAGTGATAAGCGCTAAACAATACTCTGAACTTGTGATTGGTGAAAAGGATCATGGGAAATGTAGTCCAGGGTGTACTGTGTAGTGTGAAAGACTGTGTGGTGAATTAACAGAAGTTCAAAGACCGGGTCATGACAATGTGTTTTCAAAGCTGAAGATAATGTGCATTAGTACTAAAATGCCTTGTTGAAATATGTGACCCTGGACCACAAAACCAGTCATAAGGGTTTTTAATTGAGATGTATACAACATCTAATAAATAAACTTTCCATTGATGAATGGTTTATTAGGATCAGAAAATATTTGGCCGAGATACAATTATTTAAAAATCTGGAATCTGAAGGTGCAAAAAAAAAAAAAAAAAAATATTGAGAAAATCGGTTTTAATGTTGTCCAAATTAAGCAATTCATATTACTCTTTAAAAAAGAAGTTTTGATATATTTAAGGTAGGAAATTTACAAAATATTTTCCAGGTACATGGTCTTTACTTAATATCCTTATGATTTTTGGCATTAAGAAAAATCTATAATTTTTTGGGCTATTGCTACCAATATACCTGTGCTACTTAAGGCTACTTAATGTTTTGGTTTTGTGCTACAGGGTCACATATGTGCTCTCCCTATTTGAAATAAATCTAACTATAATCTTTTATTTTGACTGGTTACCCTAATTCTGGTAATTGCCAGAAAAAGCAGTAAACGGCATCAACAGAAGTTTGCCTATCCCACGCCTCCCAGCTAATCATTACAGCTCCTGAACAATCATTACACCACCAACACCACTTACTCTCGTACTCTCAGTTTGCTTTCACACCACTCAGTCTCTCTGAAGAAGCATGGCGGAGGAAGAGGAGGCCGGCAGACCCACATGGAGCAGGCAGATAGAGTTCACTCTGGCTGGGATCGGCTGCGCTGTGGGCTTGGGGAATATCTGGAGGTTCCCGTACCTGTGCTACAGGAGCGGTGGAGGTAAGACACAGACTGGTGAAATAATGTTCCTGACTTATGTTAACTAATGCTATGAATCTGATTTAAAGATGTTTTTCTCCCATGACTCATGTACCATTAATTAAACTATTGCTGTGAAAACTTTCATTATGAATCAATGCATATGAATTTCATATACTAACAATGATAGCAGAGTCTGTTATCTTCTGTTGTTATTTAACAATTTCACCTTTACCTTTCAGACTGTAAAAGTTAGATCATATGTCCACACGTGAATGACAGTGGATAAATTAGTTTATCTGTAACTGTAACAGTGCGTAAGATCAACCATGACTCTGCAATTCATCTCAGATCACATATTGCGACAATGTTTCTGCATAATTAATATGTTATCCAAATGCAGGTGCACCATCAAGAGATGGAGACTGATTTAAAGTTATAAATATTATTTTTGGGTTTTAGATATTTTGTTATAATATATTATATAAAAACACTATGTTCACATGTACATTTAAATTTTTAAGGTTTACATTTGTATATTCAAAGTTATAACTATATATTGAGATTTATATAAATTTATTTACAATTTACAATTTAAACCATATTCAGGTTTACATTCATATATTCAAAATGTCCATTTAAGTACCTTAGAAATATACATATTGCAACACTGATGTATTCAGGTTTGCATCTGTATATTCAGAGTTACAATGGTGTATTTGCATTAAAAATTTTTAATTCACTATTTACATTTACATAATCATCATGGGATCTCGCTTAGAGAGACCAATCTACTTTGAGTGTAAACTTGATGAGCCAATGCACATTGACATGCAATTACTACATCCAGAAGGCGCTGATCACAGCATGAGTATAAGTAGGCAGCAGGTGCATCACATATTCAACTTTTTACTTCAGAGTTTAAAAATCACATCATTGTGGTCATGACTATTCTATGGAAACAAGACTGAACGAACAGAACAGAACAGTTTTCCGCTTTGCCACAGTTCATTTTAAATGAGCCTTGGCCCAGAGAATACGCCTGCGCTTCTGGATTCTATAGAGCTTTAGCCGGCAATAGCGAATGGCATGGTTTATTGTGTTCACGACAATGTTTTCTGGAAGATTCCTGAGCCTATGATGTGATTTCCATTACAGTAGCATTCCTGTATATGATGCAGTGGCAACTAAAAGCCCAAAGGTCATTGGCATCCAGTTTGGTTTTCCAGCCTTTACCTTTACGCTCAGAGATTGTTCCAGATTCTCTGAATCTTTGGATGGTATTATGCACTGTAAATGATGATAACTTCAAACTCTTTGAAATTTGTCTTTGAGAAACTCCTTTCTGATATTGCGCCACTGTTTTTCGCCACAGCATTGGGGGAATTGGTGATCCTCTGCCCATCTTGACTTCTGAGAGACACTGCCACTCCGAGAGGCTCTTTTTATACCCAGTCATGTTGCCAA
Source organism: Carassius gibelio (assembly GCF_023724105.1). Lineage (NCBI taxonomy): Eukaryota > Metazoa > Chordata > Actinopteri > Cypriniformes > Cyprinidae > Carassius > Carassius gibelio. The sequence continues at coordinate 38,323,757 of NC_068375.1, read as the reverse complement.
TTGACCTAATAAGTTGCAAATTGGTCCTCCAGTTGTTACTTATATGTACATTTAACTTTTCTGGCCTCTTATTACTGCCTGTCCCAACTTTTTTTGGAATGTGTAGCTCTCATGAAATCCAAAATGAGCCAATATTTGGCATGACATTTCAAAATGTCTCACTTTCAACATTTTATATGTTATCTATATTCTATTGTGAATAAAATATAAGTTTATGAGATTTGTAAATTACTCAATTCCTTTTTTACTCACAATTTGTCCAGAGTCCCAACTTTTTTGGAATCTGTATATATTCAATATTCTGACTATATATTCTGATTTACATTTTTATATTTAGAGTTATAGATTTACATTTACATTTACATAATCAGAATTTCCATTAATATATTCAGAATAATAAATATTATGTTTACATGTATATATTCAGATTTGCATGCCTATATTCAGAGATATAACTATATATTCATATTTACTTTTTTAAAATCACAACTTACATTTCTATAATCAGGGTATAACTTACTTTCATAATAACACTTTTACATTATTCAGAGTTATATACACGATTTACATTTGTATATTCAGAGTTACAGCTAAATATTCTGATTTACATCGTGCATCTCTTAGTTAAATGTTGATGTGTTTATTATCATCCCCAGGTGCGTTCCTGGTGCCTTACCTGCTCATGCTGGTAGTGCTGGGGATCCCGCTGCTGCACATGGAGCTGACGCTCGGCCAATATCTGAGAAGGGGACCCGTCCTGGCCCTGACCAAAGCCTGTCCCCTGCTGAAAGGTTCATTTCAATTTTAATGCAGTTTAATGCATTATACAGACTTACAGATCCATATAGATGCAATATCTATGTCACTGCTAATGATAAGATGATATGGAAATATATTACTATTCTATTTGCTCTAATTGATTTAAAATAAAAAAGCTGCTTGCTATGTGTACTGTGCTAGACTAACTGAGACTTGTCACAGCACTTGTATAATGTTGCTCTGTTGTTGGTCTGATTGCTTCTGTTATTCTCCTCATTTGTAAACTGCTATAGATTAAAGCGTCTGCTAAATGATTAAATGTAAATGTAAATATATTACTGACTCAAGGTCTGGCTAAAGGTCAATAACTGTTATAAATCTATCCAGGTGTTGGCATGGCAACGGTGGCCATCTCTTTCATCATGTGCACATACTATAATATCATTATCACATGGGCGCTGTACTACATGTTCAGCTCTTTTCGGAGCGAGCTGCTCTGGGAAAACTGCAACAACACATGGAACACGGCCAACTGCACCGACCGTGTGACCAACAGCTCCACATCCTCCACCGCCAGCCAGCAATTCTTCAAGTGTGTTCATATGCTTTTCTTGTTAAAGCTACACTGTGTAACTTTTTTTTTTTTTTTGCTTTTTCAAAATTAACATTTAAATAATGAACGAGTGCATCATGCTAGCTAACAAAAGCATGTTCCATGAACGTTTTGCTAATGTTACCATTAAGTTATCTAAACGTTATCTCTAAATGTTCAATTAATGTTGTATGGGATTTTAAGGGAACATTCCATTTCTACATATTATGACAACATCACTTTTTTTAAATGTTCTCTGAGAAACATGTAACTTTAATTATTTTATTAAAAAAATTTTTTTTAAAGATAAGAAGTTTAACTTTAAGTTAAGAAAAACATCCAACTAAAATATTCAAAAAAAGGCTCCATAAACAATATTCTCGCATAGTCAGACCTTCAGACGTAAATTAATATAGTAAGCTTATAATAAGTACTTATGTTTTAGAGCTAGAAACCACAAACATATATCATTCCTCCGTGTGTGTTTATGTCACATCTGTTAATAAAATAAGTAGGGCAGGTGGCTATAGTAGTAACAAATAAGGGCACGTAATAAAACATGTATCAACATAGTTAGCATATTGGATGCATGGACTATTTTCACAAAAAAATGTTGCCAATCTCCAAACCAGTTACTCCATGGTTATGTTTAAAGCAAATGTTGCCAGACTTTTCTGATGTTATTTTAAAATAATATAAGTATATATGCTGTTTACCTGGTCATAACATAAAACATTTTTTCAGATATTCGACTTTATTTAAAGAGTTTTGATGTCGCACAAGACTTCATATTCATCCATGCAGAATAGTAGAGCCAAAGTGCAATGACCGAAACAGTTACAATAGTATAGCTTTCAGTTTTTATTTGTTAGTGAAGTTTGTCGTATTGACCGCATTGGATGTGTTGGCTGTGTTAGTTATAAGGTGCTGGAGAGGACCAGTGGTGTGGAGGAGACGGGCACCTTGAGGTGGGAGCTGTTCCTCCTGCTGCTGCTGTCCTGGATCCTCGTCTACCTCTGCATCTTTAAAGGAGTCAAATCCACTGGGAAGGTAAGATGTGAACAGATGAAGAATATCAGTCAGCATTACTGCTGGCCAAAATCTACAAAATACCACTTCAGTATTTCTATCATGTTCAATTCTTGTCGTTTATTTGTAAATATTTTTTGTAAGTTTACTAACAATCTCTTAAAATTAAAAATTAAAAGGAAATTCTATCCCATTCCATTATTGTGGGAAAACTAAATAAAAAAGGTAATTGTGACTTTTAATCTCACAGTTCTGACTTGTTTTCTCAGAATTGCTTGATACAAACTCCCAATTCAGATTCAAATTCTCAGTTGTGAGACATAAGTCAGAACTGCGAAATATAAACTCACAATTCTGACTTTATATCTCGCAATCCTGAATTTTTTTTTCTCAGAATTGGACTTTTCAGACTTTATAATATTGAATGTTATAAAGTCAGAATTGCGGGATATAAAGTTACAACTGCGAGACTTTATTTACAGTTCTTTTTATACAGTTCTGACTTTATAACTCACAATTCAAAAAAAGTCAGAATTGTGAAATAAAAAGTCACAATAACCTATAAATATAAATATAAATATAAATATATATATATATATATATATATATATATATATATATATATATATATATATATATATATATATATAGTGGTGGAAATGGGCTTCCATTCAAAACAAATCAGCGTGTGATAAACAAGTGATAAAAAAATTAAACAATGAAACATTGAAAAACAGCAAAGAAGTAGTTAATGTTGCGGTGTGTAACAAAACTATTTTATTATTCACGCAAAATATAAATACAAAATAATTTAATTTTCTTTGTTTTGGCTGAATTTTTTTATTTTATTATTTCTGTACGATTCACCCATTTAAAGTATGTGTTATTTCAAGATACTTCAAAGAAAACCACAGTATTTCTGTATCATGGCATCATGTACTTAAAACCATGCTAATTCAATGTGCATTAATTGCAAGTTCAAACAGAATACATCAATCATCTTCATGCACTACACTAACATTTGTTGCATTACATTGTTTTTATAATGTTCACTGCACACAGCTCTCATTAACTCATAAATTATAGTATTTTTTATGGTAGGCCTAATGCATTCAAACATCATGGTAGCAGGTGTTGTATAACCTTTGTACTTATTCAGATTTAAATAAGCATAACAATAATGGTCAAAATGTGCATAGCTGTAATGAAAATATTGTTACTCTCCAAAAAACATAAAATATCCCCAAATTTTTAGATTTGAAAAATAATCGTTATTTTTGTAATGTTTAGATTTTTGTTGTTGTTGTTATTTAATGATTTTTTTTTTCTCAAATATACATTTATTATAAGTTGTTGTTTGTGTGTGCATCACAGGTGGTTTACTTCACGGCTCTGTTTCCATACGTGATTCTTCTGGCTCTTCTGATCAATAACGTGCAGCTTCCGGGAGCCATAGACGGCATCCGATTCTTCATCATACCCGAGTGGGACAAGCTGCTCAATGTGGAGGTGGGTACGAGTAGACTGAGATAAATGAGAAACAGGCAGTGCATTTGTTATTATTTTAGTGAAAGAAAACAAATGCATGCAATTTAATTTATGCTGTGAAACTGAATTGACAGCTGGAAGATAACTGATTTTTGGTGTGTAGTTCTGATTGTACAGTACATTGTTTGGCCTGTGTTTTATCTTAACGTTGTGTAATGTTTGTGTGTTAAGGTATGGATTAATGCAGCAGCTCAGATCTTTAACTCCATTGGGATCGGCTTCGGCTCGCTGATGGCGATGGCCAGCTACAACTCCTACAACAACAATATCCTCAAGTGAGAACTTGTTGCATACAACATACCATCCCTAATCTACTTTCAAGTTATATAAATATCGCAAATCAAGTTGTACTTGCATTTCTCTGGAGCAAAGATCACTATGATAATGAATTTATTGTTCTAATGAATTTATATGACCTTGCATTTTATGTAAATGTACTTTTATGTCATCAGGGCTCAATGTGCAAGAAGAAGGCGAACACACTTATCTAGGTTTTCACTAACATTGACTTTTCTTCTAATATTCGTCTCTTTTTTTCATCGACTGTAGAGACACTCTGGCCATTTCCATCACAAATTCCGTGACTAGTATTTTCGCCGGATTCGTCATTTTTTCAGCATTCGGCTACATGTCTCATCTCCAGAATGTGCCGGTCAGTGAAATCGCAGTGGACGGTGGGTTACTCTAATGTTCATTTGATTACTTGCATCAAAGCTTTTCACTAGTATTGTTAAATCTGCTGTGTCTTAAATGATTCTCCGTGTAGGTCCGGGTCTAGTGTTTGTGGTTTACCCACAAGCCTTTGCAACGATGCCCGTTGCTCCTTTGTGGGCCTTTCTCTTCTTTTTCATGCTACTCTGCCTCGGCCTGGACAGTCAGGTATGATGAGAACACTTCCTGTCATTTTAACGTACCCATTCCTGGTTAATGTGGCTAAAATAACATTTATGAGACGCAGTCTGATCAACCCGTGTTAAATGAGCTGATATGATGTTAAAGTGAGTTCGTTTAATGAATTATTAATGTATTCATAAAAAACAAACAACTGTGTCAAGGTGTAAATACATAACAAGAGATAAGTTATCATTTTATCTTAATTGTTTTTCTATAATGCTACTTTGCACTGTTAGCAGATAAAAAATTGTTGCTTTATTTTTTATAACAAATTGTAATAATATATAACAACCATGGGAGACTTGTACTGCCTTTATCTAATGAAACCCATATTTTATCATGATAGGAATTACAGAAAAATTCCCAATTTAAATAAATTAATGAATGGCCTTATCTGGCTTTATTTTCTAAATGCAAATATATATATATATATATATATATATATATATATATATATATATATTCTTTTCATTACGGAGTCAAATGAACCTGGAGATGTTTTCACGAGGATTGTATGAACTGTCACATCTGTGATTTATAATTCATGAAATGTGAGCTGCTCATTGACTTTGTTCATCTCACTCTCATAAAACATTAAGCAACACGTGCATGAATGTTTGTTGGAGTAATGCTGTTTGAATCATTTCACAGAAACCAGAGCTAAAGCATTGTTAAACTTTAGCTTCTGTTGTGTTTGTGTTCTGCAGTTTGCCATGGTCGAGGTGATGGTGACCAGTCTGTTGGACAGCTACAGTAAACCCATACTCAAGTACCTCAAACACAAGGAGTTTCTTGTGCTAGTAGTCTGTGGTTCAGCCTTCCTTCTGGGCATTCCTAATGTCATGCAGGTTACAAGAACACTTTTTTACTATTTTATTTTATTTTATTTTATTTTTTATTTTATATTATTATTTTTAAATATTATTTTTGTGTATTTTTTATTATATTTAATTTTCTCTTTAGCTTCCCATTAAAATAGTTTACAATTTAGCAATTATTTAGTATCTATGATTTTTTTGTTTATTCTTCTTGCTATTAATTGTTGTTGTTCATTTATTTATAAATTTTTTCAAATAATTTTGTTTGCATTTTGTCTAATGTGATTATATTAAGTGTGACTTCAGTGTACCTGAAAGAAAGAAAGAAAGAAAGAATAGCCAATGGTCCCTCAGGCTTTATTTTCTATATGCTAAATATTATTTATATTTTTTATTTCTATTTAATTCTAAAGTCAAATAAACCTGGACATGTTTTCGAGATTTGTAATTCATAAAACATATCAAAATATTAATATAGAGAAAATATCAATCAAATACTGCATTTGATCTTTTTTCCTCACTGATGTTTTCCATCATGTTTGTCTTTGGGCTTTATTGCCTTCAAATAAAATCAATTTAATTTTCTTTCAAATAAATTATGCTTTGTTTTCTAATCTTAATCTTAAGTGTAATGTGTCGGTGAAAAAAACTTTATGGAAGCCCGTTTCCGCCACTGAATAATAAAAAAAAGGTAATTGTGACTTTTTATCTCTCAGTTCTGACTTATTCTTATTCTGAAATAAAGTCAGAACTGTGGTATATATACTCGCAATTGCAAATACAAGTTTATATCTCGCATTCCTGACTTTTTTTCCTCGCAATTTTGACTTTTATTCTCAGAATTGTGAGATAAAAACTCACAGTTGTTAGAACATATCACAACCATTGTGAATTTATTGTAACAATTGTGTTTATATCATGCAATTATGACTTTATAACTCACAATTGCATGCTATAGTATAAAGTGTGAGAAAATAAGTCAGAATGGCAAGATATTCATTCAGAATTGTGAAATATAAAGTCAGAATTGCGAGCTAAAAGAGAAAAAAAGGTGTAAAATCTTATATCTCACAATTCTGACTTTAAAACTCACAATCATGAGTTTATATCTTGCCAGTGCTTTAAGTGGGCCGGTACGCACTTGTACTCATACCAACGCTTCCAAATATAGCTCTTGAGCATACAGCCACCTCTCAGTGCCCCCAGAACGTGCTTTAAGCGTACTGGTGCGTTCATTTGGACATCTGTTTTAATAGAGGTTTTAATCCTTTTCCTGCGCTGCCGCTTTTCAGAGCACTCTTCACAATGCACGCTTCGTAATTCTTCCTAGTGCGGAGCCTGGAGCGTGAATCATTTGAACCAGTTCGGGAGTTCGGAGCGGGTTCGCAAATCATTTGAGTCAGTTTGAAGATCGCGAATCATTTGAATCAGTTCGGGAGTTCGGAGCTGGATCTCGAATCATTTGAGTCAGTTTGGGGATCGCAAATCATTTGAATCAGTTCGGGAGTTTGGAGCGGCTTCGCGGACCATTTGAATCAATTCGAGAGCTCGGAGCGGGTTCGCGATTCATTTGAGTCAGTTTGGGAGTTCAGAGCGGGATCGCGAATCATTTGAGTCAGTTTGGGAGTTCGGAGCGGGTTCGCGAATCATTAGCCCCTTTCACACTGCCATTCCGGCAAATACAGCGGTAAAGTGTTCCTGTAATTGTTCCCTGGTCGCTAGATTTGGCACTTTCACACAGCCAGTGATGACCCGGTATATGTGCGTGCTTTCACACACAACCCCTGAAGATCCCGTAACGACACGTGACATCAGCGTGTGACGTGTAATGTACGAGTCGACAACGCTTGGCACGTTATACTTTAACTGAAGCAAGCAAACGATCTCTGCGTCAGCGCGGAAAGTGAGGAACTAACTGATCTCTGCTTCATTACAGTTTGCACATGTGTTTTCGTCGCGAATGTTGATCTTCCTTCAAAACAGCCGGTAAAAGAGTCGCGCGATAACGCGCGTCATCACTTCGATACCGAATTAGATCTGGCTTTTGTTCACACAGCGCTCGTTCCGGATCGATTACCGCAATGTTACTATGTCCCCGACCCGGGTTCGATTCGGTAATCAATTCCGGGACGTGGTTGCTTTCACACAGAAGGCGACCAGGCAATGTTACGGGAATATTGCGGGTCCGACGTGCAGTGTGAAAGGGGCTATTGAGTCAATTTGGGGATCGCAAATCATTTGAATCAGTTCGGGAGTTCGGAGCGGCTTCGCGGATCATTTGAATCAATTCGGGAGTTCGTAGCTGGTTTGTGAATCATTTGAGTCAGTTTGGGAGTTCGGAGCGTGAATCATTTGAACCAGTTCGGGAGTTCGGAGCGGGATCACGAATCGCGAATCATTTGAGTCAGTTCGGGAGTTCAGAGCGGGATCGCGAATCATTTGAATCAGTTCGGAAGTTCGTAGCGGGTTTGCGAATCATTTGAGTCAGTTTGGGAGTTCGGAGCGGGATCGCGAATCATTTGAATCAGTTCGGAAGTTCGTAGCGGGTTTGCGAATCATTTGAGTCAGTTTGGGAGTTCGGAGTGTGAATAATTTGAGTCAGTTCGGGAGTTTGAATGCAGTAATGCAGTAGCTCTTTCTAAGGGTATTTTTTCAAAATCCTTTTGCACATTTTATTTGTGTTCAGTAGTTCTTTCTAGCTCAAGCAAATCCTCAAACTAATAAAAGGATTTATTATTAAGATCGCCTGTTGACTGCTGTATATAAAACCCCTTCAATATAGTTGTTGTTACCTCAGGGGATGAGGGGAGTCATCAAAAAAACAAAACAGAAAATAAAATTTTTTTGGCTATTAATAGAGTACCGGCACCTCTTTTGGGCCACTTAAAGCACTGTATCTTACAATTCTGTGAAAAAAGTCAGAATTCTTGAAATAACCTTTTAAAAATAAAATGTAATATTCAGTGGCAGAAACAGGCTTCCATACAAAACAAAACAGCAGTGTGTGATAAACAAGCGATAAACAAATCAGACATCAAAAAACAACAACAAAAATAGTCAATGAAAATTTAAGTCTAATAGAGGTGATCTTAAGTGTGACTTCACTGTCTCAATGCTGTATTTTAGCTTTTTTTTCATGCATTTTTTTTTTTTTACCACAATTATGTTTTAAAACAGCTTTATTGATTATTATTCTTTTTCAATTAAATTACATAAAAAATAAAAAAATAAAACATTATGGATGCATTTGTGTCTGTAAAGCGAGAATGCATTACGAACAGGTTTTATGAAGTTGATGAACCTGGAAATGTCTGTCAAACTAACGCTCATCTTTGGACTCAGGTGGGGATCTATGTGTTCCAGCTGATGGATCATTATACAGCTATCGTCTCCATCATGTTCCTGGCGTTTTTTGAGGTGGTTGCTGTTTGTTGGCTTTACGGTGAGAGACAAACTGTGTCTGTTTCTACAGGCAGTGTGCATGTCTTCATCTGTTTCATCAAGCATGGAAAGAAAGCTCTTTGTTTCTTGTTTTAACAGGTGTAAAGCGTCTGTGCAGTAACATACTGGAGATGACAGGAAAGAGACCCAGTATTTTCTTCAGGGTCTGCTGGTGGGTCATTTGTCCTGCTTTGATAACCGTGAGTGTGCGATCACAGCGTTTCTGACACAGTGCTTGATCTGAAAGCCCAGCGTGGATTGGTGTTAGAACTGAAGGTGTTTCTGTGTCTCTCAGGTTATCCTGGTGTTCTCGGTGATTCAGTTTAAGCCAGCGCGCTATGAGGATTACGTTTACCCGCCGTGGGCTCAGGGTGTGGGGTGGCTCATCGCTTTGGCCTCCATCATCTGGATTCCTCTAGCAGCTGTGCACACGCTCTGGGTTCTGCCCGGATCCTTCACCGAGGTACTTCACCAAATCTGCTTATGCTTTGGAAGGGAAATATTATTGAAGCATCTGTTCAAACGTTTGGGTCAGTAACATCTGTAATGCTTCTGCTCACCAAGGCTGCATTTATTTAATCAAAAATACAGTAATATTGTGAAATATTATTACGATTTAAAATAGCGGTTTTGTATTTGAATATATTGTAAAATAGAATTTATTTCTGTGATGCGCTGCTGAATTTTCAGAATCATTATCTTCTGTGTCACATGATCTTCAGAAATCATTTTACTGTTCAAGAAACATTTCTGATTATTATCGTTTATCGTTCATATTTTTTTGTGAAAAACGTGTTTTTATGATTCTTTTATGAATAGAAAGTTCAAAAGAACAATTTTTTTTTGAAACAGAATCTTTTGCAATATTATAAATGTCTTCGCTCTAACTTTTGATCAATTTAATGCATCCTTCCTGAATAAAAGTTTGTTTTTGCATAATAATTATAGCTGTTTAGTCCCTGATATGCAGAAAACATATTTGCATAAGGATTTCTAATCAAAACGGCCAATGTAACATACTCCGCAATCAAAAAAAAGTTTTTTTTTTCATTTCATTAAGATGAATACTGACATAATTGTTTTATTAAAATTAATAATAAAAATTATAATAATTAATTATTGGTAAAATATATATTTTAAAAATGTTTAATTACATTTTTTTTTTAATAAAAATGTTACTGACCCCAAATTTTGATATACACCATAAAAAATAAATACTATAATTATTATTTTTTTTTTTTATTTCAACTGAATGTGTTACTTGCCATTTCTTTGTAATTATTTGTAAAAAAGTACTAGCAATTTCTGAGTAACACATTATTTTTGATTGAAGTGATTGTTTGAACTTAAAGAACCAGTCAATTAAAAACATATCGGGGCCTGATGGGGAAAATTTTCTGTTTCGTATATACAAGCTCTTCAACACTGTACTGGAGATATGTGCTTCTTTCTTTTCTTTCAGAGACTAAAAAAGTCCATCACACCGTTTTCTCTGGACGAGGACTCGGAGAACCCGTATTACAAGCAGAAAGGAGCCATTATGGAGGTGATTCCCAACATCGCCGTCATCGGCTCCATCGTACCTCTATCTGACAAACCACCAATCCTGGACTAAACCAGACTGAGCAGAACCAGAGACACGTCTAGGGAATATTTACTGGAGACCTGTTTGAAATATAGTCCCAAATGTTAGTTTTAACAAGTAGCTCTCTTTACAGGATTCATGATGCATTGCAGAACATTGTCATGGGGGTTTATGTTGATCTCAATAAAACTAAAGATCGTTAACCTCTTCTGTTTTACAGTCAAAGACACAGTCGTTTTTTTAACCCATCACGTTTTATTCTCATTAGCAGGTGTTTGGTTTAATCTTTATGGGCGTGACGATTGAACAACAGTCTAACGTGAGATAAAACCCTCGCTCAGAGTCCATGCAGTGAACTTCACCCTTCAACTTTGCTCTCCTTTACAGCAGGAGCTCCTTATTGTGTACATCTTCAGTTTGTTAAGTGTTAGAAGCTGACATTCATACGGATTCAGAATTCATTAATGCTAAAAATATACAAACCAAACACTGTTAACATTGGTGATAGTTCACGTGGATTTATTCATGAAAACAGGTAGGTTTCAGAATACCTTCAGATTAATACTTTGTTCTTTGATCCCAACATGCTGCAGATTAATGGCTATGATCTCAATTCATGTGGGCCAATCTCAAGAAACATGCACATTCACCGTAAAACCAAAAGAAGTACGAACGTTAAGCCTCTTTTTCGGAGCATAATGATTTTTCATTGTGACATTATTAAAATCACAATTAAGCACATTTTGTAATGCAAGCAATTGTTTTATTACATTACAAAAACTTGCCGTAATTAAAAAGATTTAAATCTGCATAAAGGCATTTCGACAAAGATTAAGTATATGTGAAAATTAATTTTTGTTGACCAAAAAAAATAAAAAAATAAAAATAAATATATATATATATATATATATATATATATATATATATATATATATATATAAATATAAATATATATATATATATATATATATATATATATATATATATATTAATTATTTAAATATATATTAATTAAATATGCTTAAAGGCATCACAACACATAAGATCAATTTTATTAGGAATTGTTTTTTTGGGGGATTATGGTAATGTGAATTAGGGGTATTTATAATTGTAATGAAAATAAGGTCATAAAGCATTAAGAATTTTAATTGTGACAATAATTTGATTACAATTAAACACATTAAGTGCTTTTTTATTTGTGTTAAAAAATAATTACCATAAGAATGTTTTTTAAGTAGTGAAATAAATACCTCCAGCAAAAATGTCATGTAATTAAAGTATATTTATTATATTAAAAGGTAAATTAAAACATAAAATTGGTAAAAAACCAAACCCAAATACTCAATTTTAATAGGAATTTATTATTATTATTATTAGAGAAATGCGAATTGTCTAATAATTTTCTTAATTGTCATTAAACTAATATCACAAAATATTATCTTAATTTTCTCAAGAGTACTGAATTTAATTTATTTCATATAATTTCATTTAAGCTTCCATTGGTGAAATTAAGGGTAGTTTTAATAGAAAAGAAACACACACACACACACAAACAAGTTTTAGATTGTTTTGTAGAGGTGACATACAGTGAAAAGGAAATTAATTTGTCCATAACCAATAATCATAATCAAGTTTAATCCATAAGAATTGACTATATCAAGTATTATTTCTTTTCAAGTCCTCAACAGTGTTTTCATACGTAAAGAAGCCAGTGTTGTACCTTTCATTCAGTGAAAGTTCAATGTAAAAACCAAGGTTTATCAGCAGGTTTCTGCAGTCAAACGGGTTTCTCTTGTGAAAAATCACAAGCTTGATTTCGTTTCACCGATTCACATGAACAGATGCTGGATCGGTATGAGAACCACATCTACATACAAAAAAATATTACAGTAGGCTAACTAACATCACCTCACCGAGCAGCGAGCGGTTTCTATTCATCACACTCTCAAACAGATATGTAATATGACCTAAAAACAAAATGTATGTGCATTTCACGGCACACTGGTCTCAGATGACTGTATCAAACAGTAACACACTTTAAATCTTCCTTCTTTTGCTCCAGTTTCTCAGGTTGTGTGTTTTTAGAAAAGCCTGTAAGTTTCCCCTTATATTAGAGACAGCAGCAGACTGCGTGCATCTGTGATCTCCCGAGCATCAGATGGAGACACACAGAGCTGTGTGTAAGATCCGATCTGCAAACCCAAACCTATTCCCTTCAATCAGTTCTTTAAAACTAGGTGTTAAAGGTGTTTTTGCCCAGTAGGTGTCGCCCAATGTCTGTCGTCTTGTTCCAGATCGGCTCCTACGACACCTGCTCCACCGACCGCATCTGAACATCACCGATCTACAGCAGAGAGAGAGAGACAAATTCAATACAGATCGATCCTAGCTGGATCCTTCACACAGTTTATCACTTCTTGAAAACTACTTGAAAATGTCCTCGCTCTCAGGCCATCCAAGATACAGATTCGGAGAAATGTAGCATTGCATAAGTGTCTCATCAATGGATGCCCTGCAGTGAATGGGTGCCGTCAGAATGAGAGACCAAACCGCTGATAAAAACATCACAATAATCCACACCGCTCCACTCCAGCAGTCAACATCTGGAGAAGACAAAAGCTGCGCGTTTGTACGAAACAAATCTATAATTAAAGCTTTCTTAATTTAAATTTCTGGCTAAAATATGAGTCCATAATCCATAATGATGCTTCCTCCAGTGATAAATGGTCTGGTCTGAATCAGGAGAAAAATCTGCACAGATCAAGCACCGTTTACAAACCAAAAAAGCTCTTAACTAATATGTAGCTGGATTTTAATCTGAGAGACCAACAGGAGATGGACTTTTTCACTGGAGGAAGCATCATTATGGATTATGGACTCATATTTTAGCTGGAAATGTAAATTAAAATCATCTTAATGGATTTGTTTCTTACAAACACGCATCTCTTGTCTTCTCCAGATGTTAACTGATGGACTGGAGTGGTGTGGATTATTGTGATGTTTTTATCACCTGTTAGGACTCTCATTCTGACGGCACCCATTCACTGCAGAGCACCCATTGATGAGACACTGATGCAATGCTACATTTCTCCAAATCTGATGAAGAAACAAACTCACCCACATCTTGGATGTCCTGAGGGTGAACATTTTCAGCAAATTAAAATTTGTGGGTGAACTATTCCTTTAAAGCGAAAGCTGTTTTGTCTATCTGAAAACATTTCAAACTGCACGTGGTTTTTGTTATTTAATAAATGATTGAGATGGACATTTTTCAGGTTTTGAAGAAAAATTAGAAAAAGCTTTCTACTTTGTAGTCAATGAACCTCGTAGTTGAACTTGAAATAGATATTGTTATAAAATAAAAAAGGGCTTCTGTCCCAGAAAACACACAGAAAAATCATGGATCCACAATTTGCAAATGCAATTCAACAACATATTATTACAAGTTAAAATAAGTGTTTTCTACTTTAATATCTGTTAAAGTGTAATATATTCATGTGATGCATAGCCGTATTTTCAGCATCATTTCTCCAGTCTTCAGTGTCACATGATCTTCAGAAATCATAATAATATACTGATCTGCTGCTGAAGGGACGTGTCTCACTGGTAGAGTGTGTTTATTTCGGTCTCACCTGGACATGAGCAGGTGCGCTCAGGACGTATGTGACAGCGCTGGCGATGTCTTCTGCTTTCAAACACTGCAGAAGACAGTTCATCATGCAGTTAAACAGCAGGACTCGTATATAGAGACACGTCACACACGCCATCCGTTTACCTTCATACTTTCATAAACAGCCGCGGCTCTCTCCGGATCGCTGTTGTGATGCCTGAAGGCAAATTCAGTTTCCACTATTCCAGGTGATATACTCTAGGAAAAAGGAAAATTGATAGGTTGATAATTACGACGATGCTGATTTCTTTATTACATGAAAGGGCATCAGATTACTAAATTAATTATATTGTCAAAGATTGATAAGATTTCAGAAAGGCTGCATTATCTACAACAGCAGCTTAAATGTGTCACGATCGTTAGCTGGAGTGCCCACAAACTTCAGTAGAGGGCACTCCACTCAGGACCATTCCACCCATCAACCACCAGATGTCACCATATCACTTGGACACTAGCACCTCTCATGTGTTGCACCACACCCAAACTACATCTCCCATGAGCCTCTGCTTCACTATCACCTTGTCACACCTGCACCTCATTCATCAGCTATTTTCTTGCCACACCTGCACCTCATTTACACACACATATAAGCAGCACTCACGCACAGCCACATTGCGAAGTCTTGTTTAGCCTGTCTGACATTTCCGAGTGGTTTTCCAAGTGTTTGTTCTCCCGGAGTATGATTTTTTACAAAGTTTTCTCCTCAGTTGTAATGTTAAAACTACCAGTTATCTGATGATGGGGTTCATTAACTATTTTGTTATAAGAAAACTTTTGACCTAAAATATTTACTTAAATAAATGTTTTTCTTTCTTTATTCTTAGGGGTTTACATTTTTGTCATCTGAATCCATTTGACCTAATATCACTTCATTAATTCATATTTCAAAAATGTAACAACACATTTGTATATTCACAGTTCTCTGATGCTGGTTAATGGTCACAAGTCATGCATGTAAACATCTTTTTTAAATAAGCGTTTTATTTTAAAATTATTAATTGTTTTGTTTTCATTTTTTTGATTCAATTAATTATTAGCTGTCCATCAGCTCATGAACCATAGTTTGGGAGTCTCTGATCTAGGTTATAAATACCCCTGCTATTTTAGGATCCTTGAGATACTATTTTTAGTTCTTATTAATATTTTGAACGAGCTTTTATTAAAATTTTCCAGTTTTCATTTTAAATTTAGTTAAAGTTTTATTAATTTTGTTGTGTGTATGTCATTTTTATTATTATTACTATTATATATTTTTTTATATGTCTATATATATGTCTATATATTATAGGTAAAAACAAATAGCCTGAATGCACTGTAAGTCGCTTTGGATAAAAGCATCTGCTAAATGTATTAATTTAATTTAATGAAGTTTTCACATTTTTAGTTATTTTAGTACATCATAGAAAATGAGAAATGTTGCCTTGTCACCTAGCCGAAATAAAATGTTTTTTTTTGTTGTTGTTTGTTTTGTTTATATTTTATTTTAGATAAGGTTTACTTTATTTCAAGTAACTACATGTTTTGAGTTCACTTTGATAAGTGTGTGAGTGTCTATGTGTGTGTGTGTGTGTGTGTGTGGGCTCACCGTGGCTCGGATGTGTGTCCTGGCCTCCCGTAGCTCCTGTCTCAGTCCCTCTGTCATAGCGGTCACAGCGTATTTGGTGGCGCAGTAGAAGTGTTCGTCAGCGCTGGGCACCATCCTGTGACCCCCCATACTGCCGAGAGAAGAGCAGAAACAGCCCCGGATGAGTGTGAGTGTGTTCAGCAGCACATCTCTGCTGTTAAACACCTCAGACACACAGTAAAGCTCAGCACCTGTTGATGTTGATGATGTGTCCGTCATCCACGTGTCTCTCCTTCATGGACTGATAGGCCTCACGCGTGCAGATGGCCAGAGCGAGTATGTTGACCTGCACAGGAACACAGATGGTGAATGAATGGATGATAAAGATCCAGATAAAGATCTAGGGTCATATTTTATCACAAAATGGTTCCTGTAGCTGAAGCAGTAATGCACGATGCTAGCAACGCCAAGGCCCTGGGTTCGAATCTGATACAACTGATACAATGTTTACCTTGAATATAATGCAAGTAAAAGAATTGCCCAGGCAATTACAATTTAAAAGAAGTAAATAATAATTTATGTTTTGCAAATAAAAAATAAAAAAGCCTATTTGGACTTGTGTTGGGAACGTTAACTAAAACTTAAAATTAAAATGCACACAGAGACCATAGATCGTGCAGCGCACACACAGAAACGCTGTTGTGCACAGAAACTTTTAATAAAATAGCTTTGAAACTGACCCGTTGCATTTTAAGTATATAATCTTCATTGCTAAACTTATTTGTTTTTGATCTCGGGTACGGGCTGAGTTTGGGCTTCAGTCTAAATGAAGGTTGCCAATATCAGTGCATGAATCAAACTCAATCAGAATGCAATGCAACTGTTTGTTGGTGCATCAACATTTAAATTCATGCATTTGACAGACAAAAACAATTTCTATTTTTACACTTTAACAGTTCATGCATTGCATAGGAATCAAACCCATGAGCTTTGCATTGCAGATCTACATTGCACGGGAAACAGCTGCCATCGCTCAAGTAGCTGTTGAGTTAGGAAAAGTGGTTTTGAGTGAGAACTGCAGCTAACAAGTAAGTGAAGAGCTGTTTGAGTGCTTTCAGCGCTTTATTTAACTGCACATGATGAAGTGTTGAAAAGGTGAGTGCAAATTAAATATGCAAAAGTAATGGATAAAAGTTTGACCAATCCATGGCTGTTTTAAAACGAAGGCAGCATTTTCAGACGAAATGATGAAAAAGTAGGCAGCAACATTAGGACAGCAACTCTGCATTTAACAGCACAGCATTGCAACTTTATGCAAGTATATGAGACAGAAATCAGTCAGTCGGGATGCTGCCTATATAGACAGCAAAAGTAATGATGTGTGTGTTTTTAACTTACATCGATCATATTCCTCCAGCCCTCTGTCCTTCCGCTCAGCAGCGGTTCGTTGTGAGCCAGGCCGGCGTTGTTGATGCACACGTCCACTCCCTGGTGCAACGTCTTAATGGCTGAAAACATGGACAGAATCTCTTCCTCGTTGCACAGATCACACTTATACGGGATCAGAGTGCCGCTGTATCCCGCGCTCTGACACTCGGCTGCCAGCTTCTGCAAGGACCAGAACAGAAAAGGTTTGAAAACTGTGACCTTTCAGTGTCTTCTGAAACGGATGACGAGACTGACAGCTGTTTGAGATCATAAGAAGAGCACTGTTTGAACATAATATAACATGGAGTCAGAGACGTTTTGGATCCATGTGCAGTACTTTATTATCAAGAATGGTCAAACAAGCAGAGATGAGAAAACGGCGTCATGTATGTCAGGGGATATCCAGAAACAGTAACACGCAGAGGTCGGGGCAGGCAGCAGAGAATCACAGTCAGTATAAACAATCCAAGATCAGACACGGAAGGAACAAATACTAGGAAACAGCTCGGAAATGCCAGACAGAACTAAACAAGACTTCGCACTATTAGAGAGTCCAAACAGTAGATATAGGGGAGTGGTAATGGGGAACACCTGGTGGTGCCCGAACTGAGCAAGACGAACTGAGCAAGAAGGTTTGAAACCTACATCTGTAACTTAGTCCAAATTTGGGGAACTGTACTGTAATATTTCTTGCATTAAAAAAGGTGGGTTTTTGTTTGTATATGCTGTCAATTATAGTTCTTTGAAGTCGGAAAGTCACACTTACAAAAAAAAAAAAAACATTGGAATCGACCAAGAAATTTGAATGTAAATGTATTTTTTTAAAAATGTATTTAAATATATTAGCAATAAATGAAAAATATTTATAAATGAATTAATAATCCCATTATTGTGCAACATATACATATTTGAAAACATGAGTCATGTCACATTACATTTTTAAATAAATTTAAATTAACCACTTTTTATGAAACCGTAAAAATAATAATAATAATAATAAAAAAACGGTGGATGATTTAAGAATTTTAATTAAGATATTGAAAATTCTACCACTGAACAGAAAGCAATATTGTTATTAACACTCAAAATATCCACATTTAGTCTCTCAGCACTGGCTACAGAACGCACAAGTGAAATCAATGCCAACGTGCTGCATTACAGAAAAAAAAACTGAGATTTAATTTAAACAGAGAAAGAGAGAGAGAGGATATCACAGGATGAGCTGCTCTCTAATTCACTTTCTTACGACTGCATGGAAATAGGTACAAGAGCAGGAAAAAGCTGGTGTGAAGGAGAGATGTTTGGGGAATTCTGAGCTGTAAGTACACACACACACACACACACACACAGGTCTTTCTTTCTTTCTGTCTCCTATCACCTGCAGCGAAGAGCAATTTGGCCTGTCACTGTATATTCACATCTTCATTAGTAAAGCTGAAGATCTGAAACAGGAAGTGAACAAAAGAGCCAGAAACAGCTCCGAAGTACAATAGCCATAACTAATCCAATCAGACGCTGCTAACGAGGGCTGTCAGACTCACCAGTACTGATGATGTCAATACTCCATAAGTCCATATTGAAGTATACATCTACAGCTATTTTAAATTGTAATATTTCACATAATTACAGTATTTTTTATTAAATAAATGCACCCTTGGCATAAGTATGAAAGGCTGATTAATTGGGACAGTAATTAAATAAAATAAAATAATAATAATAATAATAATAAAATAAACTAAAAAAATAATAAAAAAATAAATAAAATAAACTAAAATAAAATAAACTAAAAAATAAAAAATCTGAATTTTGAGATAAAAAGTCACAATTAATTTCTTTTTAAATTCCGTGGCAGAAATTGGCTTTCATAAATAAGGGACTTCTGTGTGTGTGTTTGTGTGTGTGTGTTTTCCTCCCATTTATTTACTTTTACATTATTTACTTGATACTGTTGTTAAATCTACTGTAAAACACTTCAAGTACAGTACTTCAATTGCATCTTTGTTCTACGGTTTATATACTTAGTTCTGTTGCTCGTAATTAGGGCCCGAGCACCGAGGTGCGAGGACCCTCTTGTATCTGCTTCGTTTTTTATTAGGGCCCGAGCACCGAGGTGCGAGGACCCTCTTGTATCTGCTTTGTTTTTTATTAGGGCCCGAGCACCGAGGTGCGAGGACCCTCTTGTATCTGCTTTGTTTTTAGGGCTCAAGCCTGGAGGGCGAGAGCCCTATTGTTTTCCTTAGGATTATTTGTTATTATTATTATTTATTATTATTATTTTTCTTCAAGGTTTCGGGGGCTTTTGGGGCCCTTAACATGCTTAAAAAGTCTTGAAAATTGGCACACACATTGGAACCTGCGGCCATTAGGGCTGGGCAGAGACTGATACACGGGCGTGGCACAGAGGCTCTACAGCGCCCCCTGGAATATGGAGGGCCATATATCATACATACTTGCACGTAGACGCGCGAAACTCGGTACACATATAGAACTCATCAATACAAACAACTTTCGTATTGCATATCATAGGCTCCGCCCAACAGGAAGTTGGCTATTTAGGGTTTATTATTCATATTTGTCGTCAAAGTTGTGGGGGCTTTTGGAGTCCTTAACATACTCAAAAACTCTTGAAAATTTGCACACACCTTTGGATCTGTGGCCTTTAGGAGCCTGCAGAGGTTGGGACCTGGGCGTGGCACAGGGGCTCTACGGCGCCCCCTGGAACACAGTCATAAATGTTGATGTATAGCTCACACATACTTGCACGTATTAATATGAAACTCAGTACACATATAGATCTCATCGTGCCGAACAACTTGCGTATTGCATGTCATAGGCTCCGCCCAACAGGAAGTCAGCTATTTAGAGTTATGTAAAAAGCGCATGCTCTGGAATTTGATATACTTGTCATAGGTTTTTTACTCGATTGCCACCAAACTCGGTCAACATGATCTCAAGACATTGGGGATGAAAAATTGCCAGGGGATTTTTGATATCTCTAACGGTTTGCTCGTAGCGAGGCGTTGAATTTATGGCGAGAATTGAGAAACAGGAAGTGTCTAATACTATCCGCATACATTTCCTAATTTTAATCAAACTTCATCAGATTATTCATTGTATGATGTCGATCGCATAAATGTGACTATTAGGAGTCAAAGTTATAGCGCCACCAACTGGCAGCAGGAAGTGTGTCATTTTCAAAATGCTTTGAATTCAGCATCTTATTTTTACTCGATTTGCTTCAAACTTCATCAGAATAATGTTAAAACACAGCCGATATAAATCTGCTGGGGGGATATTGATATCTAAAAATATTGTTGCCGTGGCAACATGTCAAACTGGAATACTTCTCAGGTGATTTTGAGGCATATAACATGCTTAGAATTTCATCAAACTCAGAACACATATCAGTATTAGTGACAGCTAGACACTGGCAAAAGTTCATACGAGGGCGTGGAAGAGGCACTCTATAGCGCCACCTTTTGTCAAAAGTGAGGGGGTTAGTTTTAGCTACAGACACCAAACTCAGTACAAAAAGTGTTCTTATCAAGACGGACAACTTTCTAATTCACAGTCATCAGCTACGACCAACAGGAAGTCGGCTATTTTGATTTGAATGTGGATTGTTTTTTACATTTAGCTGTGAATTAATGCATACTGCTCAGAGGAGAGTAACACTATACACACCAAACTTGGTCTACATGTTGAAAAAACATTGAGGAACTTAAATTGCCAATGGGTTTTGGATAGCTTGGATGGTTTTGTCGTGGTGATTTTTTAAAATGACAATAAAGATGGAATTATTAATTTTCCTGCATTTTTAAATTCCAAACACTTCAAAACCTTTTTTCATACAGAAAAAAAGTTATTCTGAGTAAATATGCATAGTTTCATGACTTTACAACACTGTATGGATAACAGAAAATTAAAAAACTGTCAGACATCTCATATCACTCTGTCCATCTGTTTGAGTGTGTGTGCTTAGACTTCCATTTTCTGAGAGAAAATGCGCCCCTACAGGTGCAGTTACCGGACTAAAAAAGGGAGGAGACTGTCTTTTGGTTTCGATTTTAAATCGGTTAAAATACAAATAAATACTTGGATTTAATTCACACTGACAAGCTAAACCAACATATATGATTATTATCAGGTCAGGGCTCATTAATAATGGATGTGTGGTCAGTGATACGTGAGAAACAGGAGAGATGAATCACCGCTCTGAGCAGGAGCGTGTGGAATGATGAGCTCAGAAAAAACGAGTTTATTCTTGTTTTATAGCTATTAAAAATAAAGTATTGCAGCGATATCACACAATTCACCAATTAGAGCACACCAAGAGCTAAATTAAGATGTTTTTGAACTGTTTGTGTGAAAATGAAATATTTGCGGCTGCCTATCTGAAATCACTGCCTCCGATCAGCGCGCACAGTGTCACAAGTTCAAAACTAACGAATTTATTCTTGTTTAAGAGCTTTTTAAAATAAATTATTGCCATAAATGCACACAATACATCCATTATAACACAACACGAGCTAAATGCAGGTGTTTGTGACCCGTTTAAGTGTGCAAGACTATTTGAAAGCGCGACTGGCAGAATAACATATATCTCTCGAGCTGCAGGATTCTGCCTTTCGTCGTAAGAACGAACACATCACGGACAAGATTATTTCAAAATACATAATAGCTTGGCGAATATAAACGAAAACAGCCACGTGAACATAAACTGTTGAGAATTAAATCTGAAGTGGATCTACTGGATTTTAATATTAAGTGACCGCATATACCAGCTGCTTCTGTCTTCAATTTTAATCTATATAAAAAATTAAACTCATTCATCTTGGCTGCTTTTTTAATGTGTGTACGTATTTATTTATTATTTTGCTCTAACAAGACTTAATCTATATTTAATTAAATCAATTACATTTTATTTTACATTTGATTTGTCCATTTCTGCATCTAAACGCCTAAAAACCTAAAACATGCTCTATTATACTATTGTTAGCAATTTCTTTATCGTCCAATTTATCTGGTGTACACGCTTTTATTTTCATAATAAACTCGTTTGTTAGATTATACACAGTTATAGTGGTCTATAATAAATATTGACAGGTTTTATTCAAAATGTTTAGAATGATCGCCGTAGGCAAATTTTTTTAATTTAAATAAATAAAAAACATTGGAAAAGAATAACTTGTACTTTTTTATACATTTTGTATAGTTTCATAGTTTATGCATTATAGTTATAAAAACAAACAAATTTAGCCACTCACATAGAAATCTTAGGCCTTATCCTTTTCTGACAGTTTTAGGGATTTTTAAAAATCCTAAAAAACCTTATTTGTGCTGCAAATAATAATTTCAAACTAATTTGATACTGACCTCTGACATCCTGTGACATGATATTTATTTGAATTTACATAATCTCATGGATGTAACAGTAAATCTGTTCAGCTCACAGATCAAGATTAAGCTCTAATGCAAGCAGAACTTTCACAAATGCTTTTAGGTCAATAAAATCATTACAAAACACTTACAAATCATTTAAGGGATTTGATAACACTGTAAAATAATGTCTAATTTGTTAACATTAGCAAATGCATTGAAAACACTTTATAATAACTGCACTCATTAGTAAATAGTCAGTTCATGCTTCATAAAGCCTTGTCCCAATATTAATAGTCAGTAGTAAGCAGTTTATAAATACAGCTATAAATAGGTCATTTATTAAAAAGGAGAGTAAAGGGTCAGTTATCTTCCTATGAAAAATAAAAATAAAATAAAAATAAACAAACAACAACACAGATTGATACAGAACTCAGAAATGTTATTGTGGATTTATGATAAAATCAGCCTGTAAATGAATTCATTCTCCTCCAAGAAGACATAAGTAGTTCACACCAAACTTTTTTAACATGAAGCCATATACTGAAGATGTTAAATTGCGAATGGGTTTAGGATACCTTAAATGGTGTGGCCATAGAGATTTATTCAAGTAACATAAAAAAAATACAATAGTTATTTTACTATATCTTTAAAAATTTTAATTCCAACTCTTCATAATTTTTTTATATACGTAGAAGTCATCATTTGAAGGAAGCACAGTAAGTTTCATAGCTTTATCATTTTCAAGAGCCAGCATAAAATTAAAACTATCATAACATATAAATCAAGCTTGCAATTCTTAGTACCAATAATGGCCACCAGATGGAGCTATAGGATCACTTTTAAATAATTATTGTAGAAACAAGTATGATTTAAATCATTTATAGAAATCTTTCAAAGAAAAATAATATGAATTTTATGTATTTTACTGATAAAATGACCTCCACTTTATTAGAATAACAAGCTGAAGTATTGTGAACTGTATATTAAGAATAATTCTTTATAGGCTTTATGGACAGATACGTTTTGAGTGACTCTTGAAGGTTCAACCCCACATCCTCTTTTACCACTGTTTAAAGAATGTATCTTACAGTACAGGTGTGGATGAATTTTGAATGGCTTGAATGGTTTTGTCATGGTGATTTTTTGAAATAACAGTAAAAAAGTAACCTTTAAATGTCTTTTATTTTTTTAAGTGCAGCTTCTAAACACTTCAAAAAAATGTACACATAGAAGACAAGTCATTCTGAGGAAATATGCATACTTTCATGACTATACAACACTATATGGATGATAGAAAATTAAAAAACTGTCATACATCTGATGTCACTCTGTCCCTCTGTCACTGTGGGTAATGTGTGTGTGTGTGTGTGTGTGTATGTGTGTGTGTGTGTGTGTTAAGTGAATTAGGTGTGAAACTATCAGGGAGCATTTAGTCTCCAGTGCCAACATTTTACAGAACTGCCACTTTCCTGGAGTCTCAGAATTACAATGTGTCAGGTTCTGAGAGATCTAAGATTCCAAAAAATTATTTAATTAGAATACCATGAAGTATTGTGAAATACTATATATTAAGACTTTATATATAGGCTTTATGAACAGATTAGAGTGACTCGTGAAGGACCAGCACCACCTACTCTTGTCCGATGGTTTGAGGAATATATCTTCCAGAATCCGGGATTAAGATTTAGGAGCTCATTTTTATTCCACCTCCTTTCCTGAAAGTTTGTCTTGCAGAATTGACTAAAAAATAATCTTCACATTAATTCCTAATTATTTTGCAATTATTTTTGTCAGTTCTTCTTGACCTGTTTTTTTTTCTTCTTCTTTTCTGACCTCATGACCCAGTCAGCATTTTTGTACAATGGTCAAGTCTTAACTTATCCATTTCTGTATTGCATTTGTGTTTGATATTTCTCATGGGTATTTCATAATTTTCGACTTTGAGTTAAAACAGTTTGAGTTAAAACTCTTTTTTAGCGCATTTCATCTGTAAAAGAAAACATGCCTAATAATTCTGCACATGAATATAAGGAGTTTTTCTCTTCCAGCTTTCCTGGACTATTGTATAGCACTCATAAATGATTAAATAAAAGATAATGGTAGTTATTAAGATTGATATGGTTTGGAATTGGTAAAATGTGCTTGGGAAAAAATCACAATAAAACAATGTTTTAATGTTTAAGTTTGGAATATTAACTGACATGAATGAATGCTATATAAATATTGTTCATGTTAACATAATGTTTATAAATGAAATCTTATTGTAAAGTGTTACTATATATATATATATATATATATATATATATATATATATATATATATATATTGTTCTGTGAATGCGACTTTAAAGTCTAGATGATTCGGATTAACCCTTTAACCGCCATTTCCTTTAAAACCTCACTGCCAGAGGGATATTGTGAATGCATGTGCCCGCTGGGCACAGTTTACCTGATGCCACCAGGGTGGCGATGGCATTGGTGGCTTGAGCCCGCCATCGCTGCTTGCAGCTATATTTAGGGCCCGAGCACCGAGGTGCGAGGACCCTCTTGTATCTGCTTTGTTTTTTATTATTATTATTCTTCTTCTTCTTCTTCTTCTCCCGAATGAATCGCATTTTTGAGGGCTTTAACATGCTCAAAAAGTCATGAAACTTTGCACACTCGTCAAACCTGGTGAAAATTTTCGTCTGATATAGGATTCAGAAGAGGGTGTGGCAAAATGGCTCGACAGCGCCACCTATACCAAGAAAATCAACAGCCTTCCAGCTATGTTTCACGTACATGCACGAAAATTGGCACACATATGTAACACACCAATACCTACAAAAAAGACTCTTGGAGCGAAATTCTAAACCCAACAGGAAGTCGGTTATTTTTAATATTATGAGCATATTTTGTGTAATTTTGGTCATTTCCATGTGTTGTATTTTAACGAACTAGAGAGTTCTTCAAATCAACACCAAATTTGGTATGCCTAATCTAAAGGCCTTTGCGATGTTAAATTGCGAAGATCCTGACTTTTCGTTGAAGGGCGTGTCCGTGGCGGCCTGGCGAATTTCGATGATTCGCCATGAAAAATGAAGTTCCTATAACTCACACATACAATGACCAATCTGCCCCAAACTTCACATGTTTGATGAGACTCCGAACCTGAACAGATTGACATGCCCATATTCAGTTATAGTCATAGCGCCACCTATTGGCAACAGGAAGTGACATATTTTACGCTGCGACGAACTACTCCTAGAAATTTTATGACATCAATGTATTTTTTGTGGTCAGTCTAATCTAAAGGCCTGTGCGATGTTCAGTTGTGAAGATCTTGAGTTTTCGTTAAAAGGCTTGTTCATGGCGCCGCGACGAAGTTCGATGTCTCGCCATGCGAATAAAAGATGTTATAACTCAGGCATAAGATGTCCGATCTTCCCCAAACTTCACATGTGTGATAAGAGTCCTGGCCTGAACAGATCTTCAGGCCAATATTCCACCGGGTGTGGCAGAATGGCTCTATAGCGCCACCTATACACTTTCAACGGAGTGCGCCTCGAGCTATGTTTCACGTACATGTACAAAAATTGGTACACACATGTAACACTCCAATACCTACAAAAAAGTCTCTTGGTACGAAATCCGGATCCCAACAGGAAGTCGGTTATTTTGAATTTTCCCTTCAAAATTTCTGTTGTTTTTGCCATTTTCAGGGGTTGTACTTTAACGAACTCCTCCTAGACATTTATTCAGATCAACACCAAACTTGGTCAGTGTAATCTAAAGCCCTTTGCGATAATAAATTGCGAAGGACTTGAGGTTTCGTTAAAGGGCGGGTCCATGGCGGCCTGACAAATTTCGATGTTTCGCCATGAAAAAGGAAGTTGCTGTAACTCAGACATACAATGTCCAATCTGACCCAAACTTCACATGTTGGATAAGACTCTTGACCTGAACAGATCTACATGCCAATATTCAGTTATAGTCATAGCGCCACCTATTGGCAACAGGAAGTTACATATTTTACACTGCGACAAACTACTCCTTGAAATTTTATGACATCAATGTCTTTTTTGTGGTCAGTCTAATCTATAGACCTGTGTGATGTTTAGTTGTGAAGATCTTGAGTTTTTGTTAAAAGGTGTGTCCATGGCGCCGTGATGAAGTTCAATGTCTCGCCATGGGAATAAAAGATGTTATAACTCAGGCATAAAATGTCCGATCTTGCCCAAACTTCACTTGTGTGATAAGGGTCCTGGCCTGGACAGATCTGAAGGCCAATATTCCATCGAGTGTGGCAAAATGGCTCAATAGCGCCACCTATACACTTTCAACGGAGTGCGTATACACTTTAAACGGAGTGCGCCTTGAGCTATGTTTCACCTACATGTACAAAAATCGGTACACACATGTAACACACCAATATCTACGAAAAAGTATCTTGGTACGAAGTCCGAATCCCAACAGGAAGTCAGTTATTTGGAATTTTCTATGCAAAATTAGTGTTGTTTTGGCCATTTTCAGGGGTTGTACTTTAACGAACTCCTCCTAGATATTTATTCAGATCAACACCAAACTTGGTCAGTGTAATCTAAAGCCTTTTGCGATCTTAAATTGCGAAGATCTTGAGGTTTCGTTAAAGGGCGTGTCCATGGCGGCCTGACAAATTTCATTGTTTCGCCATGAAATAGGATGTTGTTGTAACTCAGGCATAAAATGTCCAATCCTCCCCAAACCTCACATGTTCGATAAAAGTCCTGCCCTGAACACATCTGAAG
Source organism: Carassius gibelio (assembly GCF_023724105.1). Classification (NCBI taxonomy): domain Eukaryota; kingdom Metazoa; phylum Chordata; class Actinopteri; order Cypriniformes; family Cyprinidae; genus Carassius; species Carassius gibelio. The sequence goes on along the minus strand of NC_068375.1, from coordinate 38,296,282 downwards.
GCCAATATTCCATTATAATGATAGCGCCACCTGCTGGCAACAGGAAGATTGGCACATATATGGAATAAACATTGATATATTCTACTTATATTTATGAGTTTAAACGCATATTTCTCACCGTTCACCTATTAACTAAAGCCACTCGCTGCCGGTGAGCCCGGGTGCGAGGGCCCGTTCATCGCTGCTTGCAGCTTTAATTAGGGCCCGAGCACCGAGGTGCGAGGACCCTCTTGTATCTGCTTTGTTTTTTATTATTATTATTCTTCTTCTTCTTCTTCTTCTTCTTCTCCCGAATGAATCGCATTTTTGAGGGCTTTAACATGCTCAAAAAGTCATGAAACTTTGCACACTCGTCAAACCTGGTGAAAATTTTCGTCTGATATAGGATTCAGAAGAGGGTGTGGCAAAATGGCTCGACAGCGCCACCTATACCAAGAAAATCAACAGCCTTCCAGCTATGTTTCACGTACATGCACGAAAATTGGCACACATATGTAACACACCAATACCTACAAAAAAGACTCTTGGAGCGAAATTCTAAACCCAACAGGAAGTCGGTTATTTTTAATATTATGAGCATATTTTGTGTAATTTTGGTCATTTCCATGTGTTGTATTTTAACGAACTCCTCCTAGAGAGTTCTTCAAATCAACACCAAATTTGGTATGCCTAATCTAAAGGCCTTTGCGATGTTAAATTGCGAAGATCCTGACTTTTCGTTGAAGGGCGTGTCCGTGGCGGCCTGGCGAATTTCGATGATTCGCCATGAAAAATGAAGTTGCTATAACTCACACATACAATGACCAATCTGCCCCAAACTTCACATGTTTGATGAGACTCCGAACCTGAACAGATTGACATGCCCATATTCAGTTATAGTCATAGCGCCACCTATTGGCAACAGGAAGTGACATATTTTATGCTGCGACTAACTACTCCTAGAAATTTTATGACATCAATGTCTTTTTTGTGGTCAGTCTAATCTAAAGGCCTGTGCGATGTTCAGTTGTGAAGATCTTGAGTTTTCGTTAAAAGGCTTGTTCATGGCGCCGCGACGAAGTTCGATGTCTCGCCATGCGAATAAAAGATGTTATAACTCAGGCATAAAATGTCCGATCTTCCCCAAACTTCACATGTGTGATAAGAGTCCTGGCCTGAACAGATCTGCAGGCCAATATTCCACCGGGTGTGGCAGAATGGCTCTATAGCGCCACCTATACACTTTCAACGGAGTGCGCCTCGAGCTATGTTTCACGTACATGTACAAAAATTGGTACACACATGTAACACTCCAATACCTACAAAAAAGTCTCTTGGTACGAAATCCGGATCCCAACAGGAAGTCGGTTATTTTGAATTTTCCCTTCAAAATTGCTGTTGTTTTTGCCATTTTCAGGGGTTGTACTTTAACGAACTCCTCCTAGAGATTTATTCAGATCAACATCAAACTTGGTCAGTGTAATCTAAAGCCCTTTGCGATAATAAATTGCGAAAGACTTGAGGTTTCGTTAAAGGGCGGGTCCATGGCGGCCTGGAAAATTTCGATGTTTCGCCATGAAAAAGGAAGTTGCTGTAATTCAGACATACAATGTCCAATCTGCCCCAAACTTCACATGTTGGATAAGACTCTTGACCTGAACAGATCTACATGCCAATATTCAGTTATAGTCATAGCGCCACCTATTGGCAACAGGAAGTTACATATTTTACACTGCGACAAACTACTCCTAGAAATTTTATGACATCAATGTCTTTTTTGTGGTCAGTCTAATCTAAAGACCTGTGTGATGTTTAGTTGTGAATATCTTGAGTTTTTGTTAAAAGGTGTGTCCATGGCGCCGTGATGAAGTTCGATGTCTCGCCATGGGAATAAAAGATGTTATAACTCAGGCATAAAATGTCCGATCTTGCCCAAACTTCACTTGTGTGATAAGGGTCCTGGCCTGAACAGATCTGAAGGCCAATATTCCATCGAGTGTGGCAAAATGGCTCAATAGCGCCACCTATACACTTTCAACGGAGTGCGTATACACTTTAAACGGAGTGCGCCTTGAGCTATGTTTCACGTACATGTACAAGAATCGGTACACACATGTAACACACCAATATCTACGAAAAAGTCTCTTGGTACGAAGTCCGAATCCCAACAGGAAGTCAGTTATTTGGAATTTTCTCTGCAAAATTAGTGTTGTTTTGGCCATTTTCAGGGGTTGTACTTTAACGAACTCCTCCTAGATATTTATTCAGATCAACACCAAACTTGGTCAGTGTAATCTAAAGCCTTTTGCGATCTTAAATTGCGAAGATCTTGATGTTTCGTTAAAGGGCGTGTCCATGGCGGCCTGACAAATTTCATTGTTTCGCCATGAAATAGGATGTTGTTGTAACTCAGGCATAAAGTGTCCAATCCTCCCCAAACCTCACATGTTCGATAAAAGTCCTGCCCTGAACACATCTGAAGGCCAATATTCCATTATAATGATAGCGCCACCTGCTGGCAACAGGAAGATTGGCACATATATGGAATAAACATTGATATATTCTACTTATATTTATGAGTTTAAACGCATATTTCTCACCGTTCACCTATTAACTAAAGCCACTCGCTGCCGGTGAGCCCGGGTGCGAGGGCCCGTTCATCGCTGCTTGCAGCTTTAATTTATTATTATTATTCTTCTTCTTCTTCTTCTCCCGAATGAATCGCATTTTTGAGGGCTTTAACATGCTCAAAAAGTCATGAAACTTTGCACACGCGTCAAACCTGGTGAAAATTTTCGTCTGATATAGGATTCAGAAGAGGGTGTGGCAAAATGGCTCGACAGCGCCACCTATACCAAGGAAATCAACAGCCTTCCAGCTATGTTTCACGTACATGCACGAAAATTGGCACACATATGTAACACACCAATACCTACAAAAAAGACTCTTGGAGCGAAATTCTAAACCCAACAGGAAGTCGGTTATTTTTAATATTATGAGCATATTTTGTGTAATTTTGGTCATTTCCATGTGTTGTATTTTAACGAACTCCTCCTAGAGAGTTCTTCAAATCAACACCAAATTTGGTATGCCTAATCTAAAGGCCTTTGCGATGTTAAATTGCGAAGATCTTGAGTTTTCGTTGAAGGGCGTGTCCGTGGCGGCCTGGCGAATTTCGATGATTCGCCATGAAAAATGAAGTTGCTATAACTCACACATACAATGTCCAATCTGCCCCAAACTTCACATGTTTGATGAGACTCCGAACCTGAACAGATTGACATGCCCATATTCAGTTATAGTCATAGCGCCACCTATTGGCAACAGGAAGTGACATATTTTACGCTGCGACGAACTACTCCTAGAAATTTTATGACATCAATGTCTTTTTTGTGGTCAGTCTAATCTAAAGGCCTGTGCGATGTTCAGTTGTGAAGATCTTGAGTTTTCGTTAAAAGGCTTGTTCATGGCGCCGCGACGAAGTTCAATGTCTCGCCATGGGAATAAAAGATGTTATAACTCATGCATAAAATGTCCGATCTTCCCCAAACTTCAAATGTGTGATAAGAGTCCTGGACTGAACAGATCTGCAGGCCAATATTCCACCGGGTGTGGCAGAATGGCTCTATAGCGCCACCTATACACTTTCAACGAAGTGCGCCTCGAGCTATGTTTCACGTACATGTACAAAAATTGGTACACACATGTAACACTCCAATACCTACAAAAAAGTCTCTTGGTACGATATCCGGATCCCAACAGGAAGTCGGTTATTTTTAATTTTCCCTTCAAAATTGGTGTTGTTTTTGCCATTTTCAGGGGTTGTACTTTAACGAACTCCTCCTAGAGATTTATTCAGATCAACACCAAACTTGGTCAGTGTAATCTAAAGCCCTTTGCGATAATAAATTGCGAAGGACTTGAGGTTTCGTTAAAGGGCGGGTCCATGGCGGCCTGACAAATTTCGATGTTTCGCCATGAAAAAGGAAGTTGCTGTAACTCAGACATACAATGTCCAATCTGCCCCAAACTTCACATGTTGGATAAGACTCTTGACCTGAACAGATCTACATGCCAATATTCAGTTATAGTCATAGCGCCACCTATTGGCAACAGGAAGTTACATATTTTACACTGCGACAAACTACTCCTAGAAATTTTATGACATCAATGTCTTTTTTGTGGTCAGTCTAATCTAAAGACCTGTGTGATGTTTAGTTGTGAAGATCTTGAGTTTTTGTTAAAAGGTGTGTCCATGGCGCTGTGATGAAGTTCGATGTCTCGCCATGGGGATAAAAGATGTTATAACTCAGGCATAAAATGTCCGATCTGGCCCAAACTTCACTTGTGTGATAAGGGTCCTGGCCTAAACAGATCTGAAGGCGAATATTTCATCGAGTGTGGCAAAATGGCTCGATAGCGCCACCTATACACTTTCAACAGAGTGCGTATACACTTTAAACGGAGTGCGCGTCGAGCTATGTTTCATGTACATGTACAAAAATCGGTACACACATGTAACACACCAATATCTACGAAAAAATCTCTTGGTACGAAATCCGAATCCCAACAGGAAGTCAGTTATTTAGAATTTTCTCTGCAAAATTAGTGTTGTTTTGGCCATTTACAGGGGTTGGACTTTAACGAACTCCTCCTAGAGATTTATTCAGATCAACACCAAACTTGGTCAGTGTAATCTAAACCCTTTTGCGATCTTAGATTGCGAAGATCTTGAGGTTTCGTTAAAGGGCGTGTCCATGGCGGCCTGACAAATTTCGATGTTTCGCCATGAAATAGGATGTTGTTGTAACTCAAGCATAAAATGTCCAATCCTCCCCAAACCTCACATGTTCGACAAAAGTCCTGCCCTGAACACATCTGAAGGCCAATATTCCACTATAATGATAGCGCCACCTACTGGCAACAGGAAGATTGGCACATATTTGGAATAAACATTGATATATTCTACTTATATTTATGAGTTTAAACGCATATTTCTCACCGTTCACCTATTAACTAAAGCCACTCGCTGCTGGTGAGCCCGGGTGCGAGGGCCCGTTCATCGCTGCTTGCAGCTTTAATTATTAGGGCTCAAGCCTGGAGGGCGAGAGCCCTATTGTTTTCCTTAGGATTATTTGTTATTATTATTATTATTTATTCTTCTAATTTTTTTCCAAGGTTTCGGGGGCTTTTGGGGTCCTTAACATGCTTAAAAAGTCTTGAAATTTGGCACACACATTGGAACCTGCGGCCATTAGGGCCGGGCAGAGACTGATACACGGGCGTGGCACAGGGGCTCTACAGCGCCTCCTGGAATACTGAGGGCCATATATCATACTTACTTGCACGTAGACACACGAAACTCGGTACACATGTAGATCTCATCAAACCAAACAACTTTCGTACTGCATGTCATAGGCTCCGCCCAACAGAAAGTTGGCTATTTTGGGTTTAGTAGTCATATTTTTCGTCAAAGTTGTGGGGGCTTTTGGGGTCCTTAACATACTCAAAAACTCTTGAAAATTTGCACACACTTTGGAATCTGTGGCCTTTAGGAGCCTGCAGAAGCTGGGACCCGGGCGTGGCACAGGGGCTCTACGGCGCCCCCTGGAACACAGTCAGAAATGTTGATGTATAGCTCACACATACTTGCCAATATTCATATGAAACTCAGTACACATATAGATCTCATTGTGCCGAACAACTTTCGTATTGAATATCATAGGCTCCACCCAACAGGAAGTCAGCTATTTAGAGTAATGTAAAAAGCGCATGCTCTGGAATTTGAAATACTTGTCATAGGTTTTTTACTCGATTGCCGCCAAACTCGGTCAACATGATCTCAAGACATTGAGGATGAAAAATTGCCAGGGGATTTTTGATATCTCGAACGGTTTGCTCGTGGCGAGGCTTTGAAATTATGGCGAGAAATGAGAAACAGGAAGTGTCTAATACCATCCACATACATTTCCTAATTTTAATCAAACTTCATCAGATTATTCATTGTATGATGTCGATCACATATATGTGACTATTAGGAGTCAAAGTTATAGCGCCACCAACTGGCAGCAGGAAGTGTGTCATTTTCAAAATGCTTTGAATTCAGCATCTTATTTTTACTCGATTTGCTCCAAACTTCATCAGAATAATGTTAAAACACAGCCGATATAAATCTGCAAGTGGGATATTGATATCTAAAAATATTTTTGCCGTGGCAACATGTCAAACTGGAATACTTCTCAGGTGATTTTGAGTCATATAAACATACTTAGAATTTCATCAAACTCAGAACACATATCAGTATTAGGGACAGCTAGACACTGGCACAATTTCATAAGAGGGCGTGGAAGAGGCACTCTATAGCGCCACCTTTTGTCAAAAGTGGGGGGGTTAGTTTTAGCTACAGACACCAAACTCAGTACAAAAATTGTTCTTATCAAGATGGACAACTTTCTAATTCACAGTCATCAGCTACGACCAACAGGAAGTCGGCTATTTTGATTTGAATGTGGATTGTTTTTTACATTTAGCTGTGAATTAATGCATACTGCTCAGAGGAGAGTAACACTATACACACCAAACTTTGTCTACATGTTGAAAAAACATTGAGGAACTTAAAATGTGAACGGGTTTTGGATAGCTTGGATGGTTTTGTCATGGTGATTTTTTTAAATGACATTAAAGATGGAATTATTAATGTTCCTGCATTTTTGAATTCCAAACACTTCAAAACCTTTTTTCATGCAGAAAAAAAGTTATTCTGAGTAAATATGCATAGTTTCATGACTTTACAACACTGTATGGATAACAGAAAATTAAAAAAACTGTCAGACATCTCATCTCACTCTGTCCATCTGTTTGACTGTGTGTGCTTAGACTTCCATTGTCTGAGAGAAAATGCGCCCCTACAGGTGCAGTTACCGGACTAAAAAAGGGAGGAGACTGTCTTTTGGTTTCACTTTTAAATCGGTTAAAATACAAATAAATACTTGGATTTAATTCAAACTGACAAGCTAAACCAACATATATGATTATTACCGGGTCAGGGCTCATTAATAATGGATGTGTGGTCAGTGATACGTGAGAAACACGAGAGATGAATCACCGCTCTGAGCAAGAGCGTGTGGAATGATGAGCTCAGAAAAAACGAGTTTATTCTTGTTTTATAGCTATTAAAAATAAAGTATTGCAGCGATATCACACAATTCACCAATTAGAGCACACCAAGAGCTAAATTAAGATGTTTTTGAACTGTTTGTGTGAAAATGAAATATTTGCGGCTGCCTATCTGAAATCACTGCCTCCGATCAGCGCGTACAGTGTCACAAGTTCAAAACTAATGAATTTATTCTTGTTTAAGAGCTTTTTAAAATAAATTATTGCCATAAATGCGCACAATACATCCATTATAACACAACACGAGCTAAATGCAGGTGTTTGTGACCCGTTTATGTGCGCAAGACTATTTGAAAGCGCGACTGGCAGAATAACATTGATCTCTCTCTGGAGCTGCAGGATTCTGCCTTTTGTCGTACGAACGAACACATAACGGACAAGATTATTTCAAAACACATAATAGCTTGGCGACTATAAACGAAAACAGCCACGTGAACATAAACTGGATCTACTGGATTTGAATATTAAAGTGACCACATTTACCACTTGCTTCTGTCTTCAATTTTAATCTATATAAAAAAGGAAACTCATTCGACTTGGCTGCTTTTTTAATGTGTGCGTATTTATTTATTTACCTTTTTATACATTTTGTATAATTTCATAGTTTGTGTATTACAATTATAAAAACAAAAATAAATTTAGCCACTCACATAGAAATAGCTTAGGCCTTAAACTTTTTCTGACAGTTTTAGGGATTTTTAAAAATCCTAAAAAAAACTTATTTGTGCTGCAAATAATAATTTCAAACTCATTTGATACTGACCTATGACATCCTGTGACATTATATTTATTTTAACTTACATAATCTCTTGGATGTAACAGTAAATCTGTTCAGCTCACAGATCAATACTAAGCTGTAATGCAAGCAGAACTTTCACAAATGCTTATGAGTCATTTAAGGATTTGATAACACTGTAAAATAATGTCTAATTTGTTAACATTAGCAAATGCATTGATAACACTTTATAATAACTGCACTCATTAGTAAATAGTCAGTTCATGCTTTATAAAGCCTTGTCCCAATATTAATAGTCAGTAGTAAGCAGTTTATAAATACAGCTATAAATAGCTTGTCCTTGGTTTATAAGCACATTTATTAAAAAGAAGAGTAAGTTATCTTCCTATGAAAAATAAAAGATAAAAATAAACAAACAACAACACAGATTGATACAGAACTCAGAAATTGTATTGTGGAATTATGATAAAATCAGCCTGTAAATGAATTCATACTCCTCCTCATACTACTCCATACTCCTTTTTCAACATGATGCCAATATACTGAGATGTTAAATTGTGAATGGGTTTAGGATAGCTTAAATGGTGTTGCCATAGAGATTTATTAAAGTAACATAAAAAATACAATAGTTATTTTACTATATCTTTAAAAATTTTCATTCTAACTCTTCATAATTTTTTATATAAGTAGAAGTCCTGATTTGAAGGAAGCACAGTAAGTTTCATAGCTTTATCCTTTTCAAAAGCCAGCATAAAATTAAAACTATCATAACTTATAAATCAAGCTTGCAATTCTTAGTACCTATAATGGCCACCAGAGGGAGCTATAGGATTACTTTTAAATAATTATTGTAGAAACGAGTATGATTTAAATAATTTATAGAAATCTTTCAAATAAAATAATATGTATTTTAGGAATTTTACTGATAAAATGACCCTCACTTAATTAGAATAACAAGCTGAAGTATTGTGAACTGTATATTAAGAATAATTCTTTATAGGCTTTATGGACAGATACGTTTTGAGTGACTCTTGAAGGTTCAGCACCACATCCTCTTTTACCACTGTTTAAAGAATTAATCTTACAGAACAGGTGTGAATGAATTTGGGATAGCTTGAATGGTTTTGTCGTGGTGATTTTTTGAAATAATAGTAAAAAAGGAACCAGTAAATGTCTTTTTATTTTTTTAAAGTGCAGCTTCTAAACACTTCAAAAAAAATGTACACATAGAAGACCAGTCATTCTGAGGCATATTTCCTCAGAATGACTGGTCTCATGACAATAGTTTCATGACTATACAACACTATATGGATGATAGAAAATTAAAAAACTATCATACATCTGATGTTACTCTGTCCCTCTGTCACTGTAGGTAATGTGTGTGTGTGTGTTAAGTGAATTAGGTGTGAAACTATCAGGGAGCATTTAGTCTCCAGCGCCAACATTTTACAGAACTGCCACTTTCCTGGAGTCTCCAGAATTACTCGGTGTCAGGCTCTGAGAGACTTAAGATTCCAAAAAATGATTTAATTAGAATACCATGAAGTATTGTGAAATACTATATATTAAGGCTTTATATATAGGCTTTATGAACAGATTAAAGAGACTCGTGAAGGACCAGCACCACCTCCTCTTGTTCGATGGTTTGAGGATTAAGATTTAGGAGCTCATTTTTATTCCACCTCCTTTCCTGAAAGTCTGTCTTGCAGAATTGACTAAAAATTAATCTTCACATTATTTCCTAATTATTTTGCAATTCTTTTTGTTAGTTCTTCTTGACCTGTTTTTCTCTTCCAGCTTTCCTGGACTATTGTATAGCACTCATAAATGATTAAATAAAAAATAATGGTAGTTATTAAGATTGATATGGTTTGGAATTGGTAAAATGTGCTTGGAAAAAAATCACAATAAAACAATGTTTTAATGTTTAAGTTTGGAATATTAACTGACATGAATGAATGCTATATAAATATTGTTCATGTTAACATAATGTTTATGAATGGAATCTTATTGTAAAGTGTTACTAAAGTTATATATATATATATTGTTCTGTGAATGTGATTTTAAAGTCTAGATGATTCGGATTAACCCTTTAACTGCCATATCCTTTAAAACCTCACTGCCAGAGGGATATTGTGAATGCATGTGCCCGCTGGGCACAGTTTACCTGATGCCACCGGGGTGGCGATGGCATTGGTGGCTTGAGCCCGCCATCGCTGCTTGCAGCTATATTTATTATTCTTCTTCTTCTTCTTCTTCTTCTTCTCCCGAATGAATCGCATTTTTGAGGGCTTTAACATGCTCAAAAAGTCATGAAACTTTGCACACTCGTCAAACCTGGTGAAAATTTTCGTCTGATATAGGATTCAGAAGAGGGTGTGGCAAAATGGCTCGACAGCGCCACCTATACCAAGAAAATCAACAGCCTTCCAGCTATGTTTCACGTACATGCACGAAAATTGGCACACATATGTAACACACCAATACCTACAAAAAAGACTCTTGGAGCGAAATTCTAAACCCAACAGGAAATCGGTTATTTTTAATATTATGAGCATATTTTGTGTAATTTTGGTCATTTCCATGTGTTGTATTTTAACGAACTCCTCCTAGAGAGTTCTTCAAATCAACACCAAATTTGGTATGCCTAATCTAAAGGCCTTTGCGATGTAAAATTGCGAAGATCCTGACTTTTCGTTGAAGGGCGTGTCCGTGGCGGCCTGGCGAATTTCGATGATTCGCCATGAAAAATGAAGTTGCTATAACTCACACATACAATGACCAATCTGCCCCAAACTTCACATGTTTGATGAGACTCCGAACCTGAACAGATTGACATGCCCATATTCAGTTATAGTCATAGCGCCACCTATTGGCAACAGGAAGTGACATATTTTATGCTGCGACGAAATACTCCTAGAAATTTTATGACATCAATGTCTTTTTTGTGGTCAGTCTAATCTAAAGGCCTGTGCGATGTTCAGTTGTGAAGATCTTGAGTTTTCGTTAAAAGGCTTGTTCATGGCGTCGCGACGAAGTTCGATGTCTCGCCATGCGAATAAAAGATGTTATAACTCAGGCATAAGATGTCCGATCTTCCCCAAACTTCACATGTGTGATAAGAGTCCTGGCCTGAACAGATCTGCAGGCCAATATTCCACCGGGTGTGGCAGAATGGCTCTATAGCGCCACCTATACACTTTCAACGGAGTGCGCCTCGAGCTATGTTTCACGTACATGTACAAAAATTGGTACACACATGTAACACTCCAATACCTACAAAAAAGTCTCTTGGTACAAAATCCGGATCCCAACAGGAAGTCGGTTATTTTGAATTTTCCCTTCAAAATTGGTGTTGTTTTTGCCATTTTCAGGGGTTGTACTTTAACGAACTCCTCCTAGAGATTTATTCAGATCAACATCAAACTTGGTCAGTGTAATCTAAAGCCCTTTGCGATAATAAATTGTGAAGGACTTGAGGTTTCGTTAAAGGGCGGGTCCATGGCGGCCTGAAAAATTTCGATGTTTCGCCATGAAAAAGGAAGTTGCTGTAACTCAGACATACAATGTCCAATCTGCCCCAAACTTCACATGTTGGATAAGACTCTTGACCCGAACAGATCTACATGCCAATATTCAGTTATAGTAATAGCGCCACCTATTGGCAACAGGAAGTTACATATTTTACACTGCGACAAACTACTCCTAGAAATTTTATGACATCAATGTCTTTTTTGTGGTCAGTCTAATCTAAAGACCTGTGTGATGTTTAGTTGTGAATATCTTGAGTTTTTGTTAAAAGGTGTGTCCATGGCGCCGTGATGAAGTTCAATGTCTCGCCATGGGAATAAAAGATGTTATAACTCAGGCATAAAATGTCCGATCTTGCCCAAACTTCACTTGTGTGATAAGGGTCCTGGCCTGAACAGATCTGAAGGCCAATATTCCATCGAGTGTGGCAAAATGGCTCAATAGCGCCACCTATACACTTTCAACGGAGTGTGTATACACTTTAAACGGAGTGCGCCTTGAGCTATGTTTCACGTACATGTACAAGAATCGGTACACACATGTAACACACCAATATCTACGAAAAAGTCTCTTGGTACGAAGTCCGAATCCCAACAGGAAGTCAGTTATTTGGAATTTTCTCTGCAAAATTAGTGTTGTTTTGGCCATTTTCAGGGGTTGTACTTTAACGAACTCCTCCTAGATATTTATTCAGATCAACACCAAACTTGGTCAGTGTAATCTAAAGCCTTTTGCGATCTTAAATTGCAAAGATCTTGAGGTTTCGTTAAAGGGCGTGTCCATGGCGGCCTGACAAATTTCATTGTTTCGCCATGAAATAGGATGTTGTTGTAACTCAGGCATAAAGTGTCCAATCCTCCCCAAACCTCACATGTTCGATAAAAGTCCTGCCCTGAACACATCTGAAGGCCAATATTCCATTATAATGATAGCGCCACCTGCTGGCAACAGGAAGATTGGCACATATATGGAATAAACATTGATATATTCTACTTATATTTATGAGTTTAAACGCATATTTCTCACCGTTCACCTATTAACTAAAGCCACTCGCTGCCGGTGAGCCCGGGTGCGAGGGCCCGTTCATCGCTGCTTGCAGCTTTAATTAGGGCCCGAGCACCGAGGTGCGAGGACCCTCTTGTATCTGCTTTGTTTATTATTAGGGCTCAAGCCTGGAGGGCGAGAGCCCTATTGTTTTCCTTAGGATTATTTGTTATTATTATTATTTTTCTTCAAGGTTTCGGGGGCTTTTGGGGCCCTTAACATGCTTAAAAAGTCTTGAAAATTGGCACACACATTGGAACCTGCGGCCATTAGGGCCGGGCAGAGACTGATACACGGGCGTGGCACAGGGGCTCTACAGCGCCCCCTGGAATACTGAGGGCCATATATCATACATACTTGCATGTAGACACACGAAACTCGGTACACATGTAGATCTCATCAAACCAAACAACTTTTGTACTGCATGTCATAGGCTCCGCCCAACAGGAAGTTGGATATTTAGGGTTTAGTATTCATATTTTTCGCCAAAGTTGTGGGGGCTTTTGGGGTCCTTAACATACTCAAAAACTCTTGAAAATTTGCGCACACTTTGGAATCTGTGGCCTTTAGGAGCCTGCAGAGGCTGGGACCCGGGCGTGGCACAGGGGCTCTACGGCGCCCCCTGGAACACAGTCATAAATGTTGATGTATAGCTCACACATACTTGCTCGTATTAATATGAAACTCAGTACACATATAGATCTCATCGTGCTGAACAACTTTCGTACTGCATGTCATTCGGCTCCGCCCAACAGGAAGTCAGCTATTTAGAGTTATGTAAAAAGCGCATGCTCTGGAATTTGAAATACTTGTCATAGGTTTTTTTGCCGATTGCCACCAAATCCGGTCAACATGATCTCAAGACATTGGGGATGAAAAATTGCCAGGGGATTTTTGATATCTCGAACGGTTTGCTCGTGGCGAGGTGTTGAAATTATGGCGAGAAATGAGAAACAGGAAGTGTCTAATACCATCCACATACATTTCCTGATTTTAATCAAACTGCATCAGATTATTCGTTGTATGATGTCGATCGCATATATGTGACTATTAGGAGTCAAAGTTATAGCGCCACCAACTGGCAGCAGGAAGTGTGTCATTTTCAAAATGATTTGAATTCAGCATCTTATTTTTACTCGATTTGCTTCAAACTTCATCAGAATAATGTTAAAACACAGCCGATATAAATCTGCTGGGGGGATATTGATATCTAAAAATATTGTTGCCGTGGCAACATGTTAAACTGGAATACTTCTCAGGTGATTTTGAGGCATATAACATGCTTAGAATTTCATCAAACTCAGAACACATATCAGTATTTATGATAACTAGACACTGGCAAAAGTTCATAAGAGGGCGTGGAAGAGGCACTCTATAGCGCCACCTTATGTCAAAAGTGGCGGGGTTAGTTTTAGCTACAGACACCAAACTCGGTACAAAAATTTTTCTTATCAAGACGGACAACTTTCTAATTCACAGTCATCAGCTACGATCAACAGGAAGTCAGCTATTTTGATTTGAATGTGGATTTTTTTTTTTACATTTAGCTGTGAATTAATGCATACTGCTCAGAGGAGAGTAACACTATACACACCAAACTTTGTCTACATGATGCCAAAACATTTTAAACAACTTAAATTGCCAATGGATTTTGGATAGCTTAAACGGTTTTGTCGTGGTGATTTTTTTAAATGACAGTAAAAATGGAATTATTAATTTTCCTGCATTTTTAAATTCCAAACACTTCAAAACCTTTTTTCGTACAGAAAAAAAGTCATTCTGAGTAAATATGGATAGTTTCACGACTTTACAACACTGTATGGATAACAGAAAATTAAAAAACTGTTAGACATCTCATCTCACTCTGTCCCTCTGTTTGAGTATATGTGCTTCAGACTTCCATTGTCTGAGAGAAATAGCGCCCCTACAGGTTCAATTCCCGGACTTTTACTTTCACTTTTAAATCGGTTAAAAATACAAATAAATACTTAGATTTAATTCACACTGACAAGCTAAACCAACATATCTGATTATTACCGGTTCAGGGCTCATGGATAAATTATTTCTGGCCAGATATACGTGAGAAATAGGAGAGATGAATCACCGCTGTGATCACGAGCGTCTGGAGTAAAGAGCTCAGAAAAAACGAATTTATTCCTGTTTTAAAGCTTTTAAAAATAAATTATTACAGCGATATCACACAATCAACCAATTAGAACACACCAAGAGATAAATTCAGATGTTTTTGAACTGTTTGTGTGAAAATGAATTATTTGCGGCTGCCTATCTGAAATCACCGCCTCCGATCAGCGCGTACAGTGTCGAGCTCAAAACAAACGAATTTATTCTTGTTTAAGAGCTTTTTTAAATAAAATATTACCACAAATGCACACAATAAACCCATTGTAACACTACAAGAGCTAAATGCAGGTGTTTGTGACCCGTTTAAGTGTGCAAGACTATTTGAAAGCGAGACTGGCAGAATAACATAACTCTCGAGCTGCAGGATTCTGGCTTTCGTCGTACGAACGAACACATCACGGACAAGATTATTTCAAAACACATAATAGCTTGGCGACTATAAACGAAAACAGCCACGTGAACAAAAACTGTTGAGAAATAAATCTGAAATGGATCTACTGGATTTTAATATTAAGTGACCGCATATACCAGCTGCTTCTGTCTTCAATTTTGATCCATATAAAAAATGAAACTCATTCATCTTGGCTGCTTTTTTTAATGTGTGTACGTATTTATTTATTTATTTATTTATTTATTTATTATTTTGCTCTAACAAGAATTAATCTATATTTAATTAAATCAATTACATTTTATTTTACATTTGATTTGTCCATTTCTGCATCTAAACGCCTAAAAACCTAAAACATGCTCTATTATACTATTGTTAGCAATTTCTTTATCGTCCAATTTATCTGGTGTACACTTTTATTTTCATAATAAACTTGTTCGTTAGATTATACACAGTTACAGTGATCTATAATAAATATTGACAGGTTTTATTCAAGCTGTTTAGAATGATTCCAGTAGGCAAATTTTTTGAAATGTAAATAAAATAAAAAAAATTTAAATAAATAAATAAATAAAAAACATTGGAAAAGAATAACTGTTGTACATTTTTATACATTTTGTATAATTTCATAGTTTATGCATTATAGTTATAAAAACAAATAAATTTAGCCACTCACATAAAATCTTATAGGCCTTATCCTTTTCTGACAGTTTTAGGGATTTTTAAAAATCCTAAAAAACCTTATTTGTGCTGCAAATAATAATTTCAAACTCAAACAGTAAATATTCAGTTCATGCTTTATAAAGCCTTGTCCCAATATTAATAGTCAGTAGTAAGCAGTTTATAAATACAGCTATAAAAAGCTTGTTCTTGGGTTATAAGCACATTTATTAAAAAGGAGAGTAAAGGGTCAGTTATCTTCCTATGAAAATTAATAAAAAACAAAAAAAAAACAAACAACAACACAGATTGATACAGAACTCAGAAATTTTATTGTGGATTTATGATAAAATCAGCCTGTAAATGAATTCATACTCCTCCAAGAAGACACAAGTTCACAGCAAACTTTTTTAACATGAAGCTAATATACTGAAGATGTTAAATTGTGAATGGGTTTAGGATAGCTTAAATGGTGTGGCCATAGCGATTTATTAAAGTAACATAAAAAAATACAATCGTTATTTTACTATATCTTTAAAATTTTTCATTCCAACTCTTCATAATTTTTTATATACGTAGAAGTCATCATTTGAAGGAAGCACAGTAAGTTTCATAGCTTTATCATTTTCAAGAGCCAGCATAAAATTAAAACTATCATAACTTATAAATCAAGCTTGCAATTCTTAGTTCCAATAATGACCACCAGATGGAGCTATAGGATTACTTTTAAATAATTATTGTAAAACAAGTATGATTTAAATCATTTATAGAAATCTTTCAAAGAAAAATAATATGTATTTTATGTATTTTACTGATAAAATGACCCTCACTTAATTAGAATAACAAGCTGAAGTATTGTGAACTGTATATTAAGAATAATTCTTTATAAGCTTTATGGACAGATACGTTTTGAGTGACTCTTGAAGGTTCAGCACCACATCCTCTTTTACCACTGTTTAAAGAATTTATCTTACAGAACAGGTGCGAATGAATTTTGGATAGCTTGAATGGTTTTGTCGTGGTGATTTTTTGAAATAACAGTAAAAAAGTAACCAGTAAATGTCTTTTATTTTTTTAAAGTGCAGCTTCTAAACACTTCAAAAAAATGTACACATAGAATACAAGTCATTCTGAGGAAATATGCATGGTTTCATGACTATACAACATTATATGGATGATAGAAAATTAAAAAACTATCATACATCTGATGTCACTCTGTCCCTCTGTCACTGTGGGTAATGTGTGTGTGTGTGTGTGTGTGTGTGTTAAGTGAATTAGGTGTGAAACTATCAGGGAGCATTTAGTCTCCATCGCCAACATTTTACAGAACTGCCACTTTCCTGGAGTCTCAGAAGTACAATGTGTCAGGTTCTGAGAGATCTAAGATTCCAAAAAATTATTTAATTAGAATACCATGAAGTATTGTGAAATACTATATATTAAGTCTTTATATATAGGCTTCATGAACAGATTAGAGTGACTCGTGAAGGACCAGCACCACCTCCTCTTGTCCGATGGTTTGAGGAATATATTTTCCTGAATCCGGAATTAAGATTTAGGAGCTCATTTTTTTTCCACCTCCTTTCCTGAAAGTCTGTCTTGCAAAATTGACTAAAAATTAATCTTCACATTAATTCCTAATTATTTTGCAATTCTTTTTGTCAGTTCTTCTTAACCTGTTTTTTTCTTCTTCTTTTCTGACCTCATGACCCTGTCAGCATTTTTGTACAATGGTCAAGTCTTAATTTATCCATTTCTGTATTGCATTTGTGTTTGATATTTCTCATGGGTATTTCATAATTTTCGACTTTGAGTTAAAACAGTTTGAGTTAAAACTCTTTTTTAGCGCATTTCATCTGTAAAAGAAAACATGCCTAATAATTCTGCACACATGAATATAAGGAGTTTTTCTCTTCCAGCTTTCCTGGACTATTGTATAGCACTCATAAATGATTAAATAAAAAATAATGGTAGTTATTAAGATTGATATGGTTTGGAATTGGTAAAATGTGCTTGGAAAAAAATCACAATAAAACAATGTTTTAATGTTTAAGTTTGGAATATTAACTGACATGAATGAATCCTATATAAATATTATTCATGTTAACATAATGTTTATAAATGAAATCTTATTGTAAAGTGTTACTAAAGTTATATATATATATATATATATATATATATATATATATATAGTTCTGTGAATGTGATTTTAAAGTCTAGATGATTCGGATTAACCCTTTAACTGCCATATCCCTTAAAACTTCACTGCCAGAGGGATATTGTGAATGCATGTGCCCGCTGGGCACAGTTTACCTGATGCCACCGGGGTGGCGATGGCATTGGTGGCTTGAGCCCGCCATCGCTGCTTGCAGCTATATTTATTATTCTTCTTCTTCTTCTTCTCCCGAATGAATCGCATTTTTGAGGGCTTTAACATGCTCAAAAAGTCATGAAACTTTGCACACGCGTCAAACCTGGTGAAAATTTTCGTCTGATATAGGATTCAGAAGAGGGTGTAGCAAAATGGCTCGACAGCGCCACCTATACTAAGAAAATCAACAGCCTTCCAGCTATGTTTCACGTACATGCACGAAAATTGGCACACATATGTAACACACCAATACCTACAAAAAAGACTCTTGGACCAAAATTCTAAACCCAACAGGAAGTCGGTTATTTTTAATATTATTAGCAAATTTTGTGTAATTTTGGTCATTTCCATATGTTGTATTTTAACGAACTCCTCCTAGAGATTTCTTCAAATCAACACCAAATTTGGTATGCCTAATCTAAAGTCCTTTGCGATGTTAAATTGCGAAGATCCTGACTTTTCGTTGAAGGGCGTGTCCGTGGCGGCCTGGCGAATTTCGATGATTCGCCACGAAAAATTAAGTTGCTATAACTCACACATACAATGTCCAATCTGCCCCAAACTTCACATGTTTGATGAAACTCCGAACCTGAACAGATTGACATGCCCATATTCAGTTATAGTCATAGCGCCACCTATTGGCAACAGGAAGTAACATATTTTACGCTGCGACAAACTACTCCTAGAAATTTTATGACATCAATGTCTTTTTTGTGGTCAGTCTAATCTAAAGGCCTGTGCGATATTCAGTTGTGAAGATCTTGAGTTTTCGTTAAAAGGCTTGTTCATGGCGCCGCGACGAAGTTCGATGTCTCGCCATGGGAATAAAAGATGTTATAACTCAGGCATAAAATGTCCGATCTTCCCCAAACTTCACATGTGTGATAAGAGTCCTGGCCTGAACAGATCTGCAGGCCAGTATTCCACCGGGTGTGGCAGAATGGCTCTATAGCGCCACCTATACACTTTCAATGGAGTGCGCCTCGAGCTATATTTCACGTACACGTACAAAAATTGGTACACGCATGTAACATTCCAATACCTACAAAAAAGTCTCTTGGTATGAAATCCGGATCCCAACAGGAAGTCGGTTATTTTGAATTTTCCCTTCAAAATTGGTGTTGTTTTTGCCATTTTCAGGGGTTGTACTTTAACGAACTCCTCCTAGAGATTTATTCAGATCAACACCAAACTTGATCAGTGTAATCTAAAGCCATTTGCGATGTTAAATTGCGAAGGACATGAGGTTTCGTTAAAGGGCGTATCCATGGCGGCCTGACAAATTTAGATGTTTCGCCATGAAAAAGGAAGTTGCTGTAACTCAGACATACAATGTCCAATCTACCCCAAACTTCACATGTTGGATGAGACTCTTGACCTGAACAGATCTACATGCCAATGTTCAGTTATAGTCATAGCGCCACCTATTGGCAACAGGAAGTGACATATTTTACACTGTGACAAACTACTCCTAGAAATTTGATGACATCAATGTCTTTTTTTGTGGTCAGTCTAATCTAAAGACCTGTGTGATGTTTAGTTGTGAAGATCTTGAGTTTTTGTTAAAAGGCGTGTCCATGGCGCCGTGACGAAGTTCGATGTCTCGCCATGGGAATAAAAGATGTTTTAACTCAGGCATAAAATGTCCGATCTTGATCAAACTTCACATGTGTGATAAGGGTCCTGGCCTGAACAGATCTGAAGGCCAATATTCCATCGGGTGTGGCAAAATGGCTCGATAGCGCCACCTATACACTTTCAACGGAGTGCGTATTCACTTTCAACGGAGTGCGTCTCGAGCTATGTTTCATGTACATGTACAAAAATCAGTACACACATGTAACACACCAATATCTACGAAAAAGTCTCTTGGTACAAAATCCGAATCCCAACAGGAAGTCAGTTATTTAGAATTTTCTCTGCAAAATTGGCGTTGTTTTTGCCATTTTCAGGGGTTGTACTTTAGCAAACTCCTCCTAGAGATTTATTCAGATCAACACCAAACTTGGTCAGTTAAATCTTAAGGCCTTTGAGATGTTAAATGGTGAATATCTTGAGGTTTCGTTAAAGGGCGTGTCCATGGTGGCCTGACAAATTTCGATGTTTCGCCATGAAAAGGAAGTTGCTGTAACTCAGACATACAATGTCCAATCTGCCCCAAACTTCACATGTTAGATAAGACTTCTGCCCTTAACAGATCTACATGCCTATTTTCAGTTATAGTCATAGCGCCACCTGCTGGCAACAGGAAGTGACATGTTTTAGGCTGCGACAAACTACTCCTAGAATTTTTTTGAGATTAAAGTATTTTTTGTAGTCAGTCTAATCTAAAGGCCTGTGCAATGTTAACTTGTGGAGATCTTGAGTTTTTGTTAAAGGGCGTGTCCATGGCGCCATGACAAATTTTGATGTCTCGCCACAGTAAGAGAAGTTGTTGGAACTCAGGCATAATTTGTTCAGTCTTCCCCAAACCTCACATGTTCGATAAGAGTCCTGCCCTAAACACATTTGAAGGCCAATATTCCATTATAATGAGAACACCACCTGCTGGCAACAGGAAGATTGGCACATATATGGAGTAAACTTTGATATATTCCACTTATATTTATGAGTTTAAATGCATATTTCTCATCGTTCACCTAATTAATAAAGCCACTCGCTGGCGGTGAGCCCGGGTGCGAGGGCCCGTTCATCGCTGCTTGCAGCTTTAATTAGGGCCCGAGCACCGAGGTGCGAGGACCCTCTTGTATCTGCTTTGTTTATTATTATTATTATTATTATTATTATTATTATTCTTCTTCTTCTTCTCCCGAATGAATCGCATTTTTGAGGGCTTTAACATGCTCAAAAAGTCATGAAACTTTGCACACGCGTCAAACCTGGTGAAAATTTTCGTCTGATATAGGATTCAGAAGAGGGTGTGGCAAAATGGCTCGACAGCGCCACCTATACCAAGAAAATCAACAGCCTTCCAGCTATGTTTCACCTACATGCACGAAAATTGGCACACATATGTAACACACCAATACCTACAAAAAAGACTCTTGGAGCGAAATTCTAAACCCAACAGGAAGTCGGTTATTTTTAATATTATGAGCATATTTTGTGTAATTTTGGTCATTTCCATGTGTTGTATTTTAACGAACTCCTCCTAGAGATTTCTTCAAATCAACACCAAATTTGGTATGCCTAATCTAAAGGCCTTTGCGATGTTAAATTGCGAAGATCTTGAGTTTTCGTTGAAGGGCGTGTCCGTGGCGGCCTGGCGAATTTCGATGATTCGCCATGAAAAATGAAGTTGCTATAACTCACACATACAATGTCCAATCTGCCCCAAACTTCACATGTTTGATGAGATTCCGAACCTGAACAGATTGACATGCCCATATTCAGTTATAGTCATAGCGCCACCTATTGGCAACAGGAAGTGACATATTTTACGCTGCGACGAACTACTCCTAGAAATTTTATGACATCAGTGTCTTTTTTGTGGTCAGTCTAATCTAAAGGCCTGTGCGATGTTCAGTTGTGAAGATTTTGAGTTTTCGTTAAAAGGCTTGTTCATGGCGCCGCAACGAAGTTCGATGTCTCGCCATGGGAATAAAAGATGTTATAACTCAGGCATAAAGTGTCCGATCTTCCCCAAACTTCACATGTGTGATAAGAGTCCTGACCTGAACAGATCTGCAGGCCAATATTCCACCGGGTGTGGCAGAATGGCTCTATAGCGCCACCTATACACTTTCAACGGAGTGCGCCTCGAGCTATGTTTCACGTACATGTACAAAAATTGGTACACACATGTAACACACCAATACCTACAAAAAAGTCTCTTGGTACGAAATCCGGATCCCAACAGGAAGTCGGTTATTTTGAATTTTCCCTTCAAAATTGGTGTTGTTTTTGCCATTTTCAGGGGTTGTACTTTAACGAACTCCTCCTAGAGATTTATTCAGATCAACACCAAACTTGGTCAGTGTAATCTAAAGCCCTTTGCGATAATAAATTGCGAAGGACTTGAGGTTTCGTTAAAGGGCGGGTCCATGGCGGCCTGACAAATTTCGATGTTTCGCCATGAAAAAGGAAGTTGCTGTAACTCAGACATACAATGTCCAATCTGCCCCAAACTTCACATGTTGGATAAGACTCTTGACCTGAACAGATCTACATGCCAATATTCAGTTATAGTCATAGCGCCACCTATTGGCAACAGGAAGTTACATATTTTACACTGCGACAAACTACTCCTATAATTTTTTTGAGATTAACATATATTTTGTGGTCAGTCTAATCTAAAGGCCTGTGCAATGTTAACTTTTGAAGATCTTGAGTTTTTGTTAAAGGGCGTTTCCATGGCGCAATGACAAAATTTGATGTCTTGCCACAGCAAGAGAAGTTGTTGTAACTCAAGCATAAAATGTTCAATCTTCCCCAAACTTCACTTGTTTGATAAGAGTCCTTGCCTGAACACATCTGAAGGCCAATATTCCATTATAATGATAGCGCCACCTGCTGGCAACGGTAAGATTGGCACATATATGGGATATACTTTGATATATTCCACTTATATTTAGGACATTAAATGCATATTTCTCAACGTTCACCTTTTTACTAAAGCCACACTTTGGCGGTGAGCCCGGGTGCGAGGGCCCGTTCATCGCTGCTTGCAGCTTTAATTATTATTATTCTTCTTCTTCTTCTTCTTCTTCTTCTCCCGAATGAATCGCATTTTTGAGGGCTTTAACATGCTCAAAAAGTCATGAAACTTTGCACACGCGTCAAACCTGGTGAAAATTTTCGTCTGATATAGGATTCAGAAGAGGGTGTGGCAAAATGGCTCGACAGCGCCACCTATACCAAGAAAATCAACAGCCTTCCAGCTATGTTTCACGTGCATTCACGAAAATTGGCACACATATGTAACACACCAATACCTACAAAAAAGACTCTTGGAGCGAAATTCTAAACCCAACAGGAAGTCGGTTATTTTTAATATTATGAGCATATTTTGTGTAATTTTGGTCATTTCCATGTGTTGTATTTTAACGAACTCCTCCTAGAGATTTCTTCAAATCAACACCAAATTTGGTATGCCTAATCTAAAGGCCTTTGCGATGTTAAATTGCGAAGATCTTGAGTTTTCGTTGAAGGGCGTGTCCGTGGCGGCCTGGCGAATTTCGATGATTCGCCATGAAAAATGAAGTTGCTATAACTCACACATACAATGTCCAATCTGCCCCAAACTTCACATGTTTGATGAGATTCCGAACCTGAACAGATTGACATGCCCATATTCAGTTATAGTCATAGCGCCACCTATTGGCAACAGGAAGTGACATATTTTACGCTGCGACGAACTACTCCTAGAAATTTTATGACATCAGTGTCTTTTTTGTGGTCAGTCTAATCTAAAGGCCTGTGCGATGTTCAGTTGTGAAGATCTTGAGTTTTCGTTAAAAGGCTTGTTCATGGCGCCGCGACGAAGTTCTATGTCTCGCCATGGGAATAAAAGATGTTATAACTCAGGCATAAAATGTCCGATCTTCCCCAAACTTCACATGTGTGATAAGAGTCCTGACCTGAACAGATCTGCAGGCCAATATTCCACCAGGTGTGGCAGAATGGCTCTATAGCGCCACCTATACACTTTCAACGGAGTGCGCCTCGAGCTATGTTTCACGTACATGTACAAAAATTGGTACACACATGTAACACACCAATACCTACAAAAAAGTCTCTTGGTACGAAATCCGGATCCTAACAGGAAGTCGGTTATTTTGAATTTTCCCTTCAAAATTGGTGTTGTTTTTGCCATTTTCAGGGGTTATACTTTAACGAACTCCTCCTAGAGATTTATTCAGATCAACACCAAACTTGGTCAGTGTAATCTAAAGCCCTTTGCGATAATAAATTGCGAAGGACTTGAGGTTTCGTTAAAGGGCGGGTCCATGGCGGCCTGACAAATTTCGATGTTTCGCCATGAAAAAGGAAGTTGCTGTAACTCAGACATACAGTGTCCAATCTGCCCCAAACTTCACATGTTGGATAAGACTCTTGACCTGAACAGATCTACATGCCAATATTCAGTTATAGTCATAGCGCCACCTATTGGCAACAGGAAGTTACATATTTTACACTGCGACAAACTACTCCTATAATTTTTTTGAGATTAACATATATTTTGTGGTCAGTCTAATCTAAAGGCCTGTGCAATGTTAACTTTTGAAGATCTTGAGTTTTTGTTAAAGGGCGTTTCCATGGCGCCATGACAAAATTTGATGTCTTGCCACAGCAAGAGAAGTTGTTGTAACTCAAGCATAAAATGTTCAATCTTCCCCAAACTTCACTTGTTTGATAAGAGTCCTTGCCTGAACACATCTGAAGGCCAATATTCCATTATAATGATAGCGCCACCTGCTGGCAACGGTAAGATTGGCACATATATGGGATATACTTTGATATATTCCACTTATATTTAGGACATTAAATGCATATTTCTCAACGTTCACCTTTTTACTAAAGCCACACGATGGCGGTGAGCCCGGGTGCGAGGGCCCGTTCATCGCTGCTTGCAGCTTTAATTTATATCTTACAATTTTTGTTTAATATAATGAATACTAACTTGAATATCTTCTTGGCGAAAATAAATGTCTTAATTTAATCATATAATAACAGCTGACTATTATTAAATGATTCCTGTCAATCACCTTTTTAAATGATTAGTTTCTTAAATAATATTTTTAAATTACTTATATACACACACATACAGAAGAGGAGTGTTAGAGGAGCTGGTGAAAGAGCTCACAGTGTAAATGGACCACTAAAGGTCACACGGAGCGGAGGTGTTTCTGATTAATCACACACACACACACAGACACACACACACACACACACACACACAGATGCACGCACACACACGCACGCACACACACACACACACACACGCACACAAACACATTTCCAGCTGTGATAGATTACAGCTGTCCAAAGTTTGGGCTGAATCTTTCATTAAAATCATTCAAATAAGACTGGTTTGAATGATTCAGACCGCGGGCTCGTTAATGCTGCATCATTAGCGCTGTTGATTTGGTTCTCCTGCACAGAGATCAGAGGACAGGATGGGTGCGGCCGGTCAGGATCAGTGTTGTGTAACACCTGAACTAACCTGTGAGGCCAGATTTAATCAACCGGCTCCAACTGACACACATCTGCACAACCCAGTTTACTATAAATACACACACACTACAGAGAACGCTGAAAATAGAAACCACTGGACCTGCTGATATCCCATAATGCCACAGGAACACTGAACACTGTCAGAACTCAGAAGTTAGGTTAACTTAAATAAAAACAAAATCACAACTATTGTCTTGACAACTAGCTGAAATAAAATAAGTTTTAATGTATTTTATCATAGTTAATGTTTATCTTATTTTAAGTAATAACGTTTTTATTAATTTCATTTTAGTTAACACTAATAACCCTAGTGTTTAAATATATATATATAAATCATTAAATGGTAATATTTATCCTATTTATTTAGTGAAATCTATGATTCTTGCATTAATCATTTTTAATAAATTTTGCTAAAAACAAATGACCATTTTAAGCCATTAGAGCAAATACATAAATACAGATAAATATTGAACATTGTCAAAAGCACTGATATATATATATATATATTTCAGTGCTTTTGACAATGTTCAATATTTATCTGTATTTAACTGAAAAGATATCCCAAAAACCCATATATATATAGTTTATTTTAAGTTTGTTTGAATATATATATATATATATATATATATATATATATATATATATATATATATATATATATATAAATATAAAATTTTTTTTATTCAAAAAAACTTAAAACTGAAAAGATATCCCAAAAGCCCAGTTACTAATATTATATAGTAAAATAACTATAATATTACAATAACACTAGCAGAATATCACTATAATAAAAAAGGGATTCACAACATCCCCAAAAGCAATATCATGAACAATGTCATGAATTTGATCTTTCTATGAGACGGATATGAAAGTATTTGCCTGGGAAATGTGTGTTTAAAGCAATGTCCCAGTTTCCCTTACAAAAGTCTCTGTAGATCTCCTCCAGCTGATACAGAAGAAGATTGACCGAGCCGTCAGAGGATGTTTAGCATGCACACTCAGCACATAGAGCACTTCTCTCTCCGTCAGTTTTAAAGGCACAGAATAATCATGTTATATTTCACCTGAAGTGTTTTGGTGGGAGAAAACTGCAAAGGTTGAATGTACTGCATACTAGACGATCCTGATCATTTCTAGCGCTTTATGCCTTTAAACACGACATCAGACTCCAGGGGGCTGTTCACACGCAGTAATAGAAAGAAACGACACGTCCTCAGACCGTCTGACCACCGACGGATGAATCCATCTCACGACACGAGGGGGTTTCATTACGCAACAGCTCAGTATAATCACGGATTACGCCACACAAAGCCTTTCAGCATATTTCTTCATGCAACTACACGAGAACCTCACTGTGAGGAAAAAAACCACTCAGTAAGAAATAAGCAAAGCTTTGAGTCTTGTTCTGAAACATAATCACATTTGATTTATTGCAGGGCTGTGTCTCTCCCTCGCTCAGCGGGTCTCCATGCACTCGATGAACCCACACACATCCACGTCATTTAGTGTAGAGACAGTGGCTTTCAGGAGACCCTTCACATCTGCTTTCATATCTCAGGCCTCCTCTGAGCCGATATAAAGCTCTTGTTGCTCATTTCTACGAGAAATATTAGATGCGCTGCATCTGTGGATGTGACTAAACACACATACAGACACATTATACAGGGGTAAGATGCCACCCTTAAGAACAATTAAGTGCATTTACTCTTAAATAGTAATATATTTAGATACAAGATTAGCATGTGCATCAACAAATGTGTTATTAAAGGAAATAAATAGTACATTTTTCTAAAAGAGGTGTAATAGCACAAAATTTAAACCTAAACTGTCCTCAACTACCTGGTTAAACTATTGTATATTTTATAGGAAACAATCTTATTTATCTTTAGATATATTATAATAATATTTGATATTAAGTATTATTAATATTTATATATTTTTATATAGTGTCATTAACGGAAAATATTAAATCAACTATTGTATTTAAAACTATTTTGACAATACAGTTAAATAATCAAATACAGATCAAGCTAAATCTGAATACAAGAGATTAATCTGAAAGTGTAACTTATTTTATGACTTATATAGAGGCATATGCATATTTTCATATTTAATTGTCCATATTTTAATTGAAGATATGTCAAAATAACAACACTATGAATGCCGACTGAATGATTTTACTCAACTGTCTTATATAGGTTTTAATGAAACGCGAAGATGTCTGAAACATATTCACGGAAATACTAAATATTAAGCTCATTAATTATAAGAAGTATAAGAAAAAATAGAATAGCATGCCATTTTGGGCCTTCTGTGCTAATTCTGTTGGCTCAACTTACCCCAAATGTCTAATTTTATCTTTAAAAAAAAATTTCTAAATAAAGACGCAAATTTAGATCCCTTACCTTCGGATCTGTTTCAACTGACAAAATCTCACGAATGTTGTTATTCAGATGTGATGACGAAATTAAAAATAACACATGATTTGTGTGATTTTTAATGTAAGGCACAGAGGGGTTTTTATTCAATTTTAGCACCTGACTGACGACAGGAATCATATAGATCAGGTGATGATGCATAAACGCTCACCAAATCAGTGCTGATCACACTCTGCATGAGTTCAGGAGGATGCAGCAGACTCTGTATCTTCCATTACCTCATGCCACAACACACATCTGCGTCTGCATGTCAGGATTCAGTACACTGCCATTGGCATCACGGTATCATAATCAAACAAACTCTGAAGTTATGTGGCTTTTTAACTTATAATAAAATCTAAAACGTTTAGAAGACCTTTAGATAACACAAAATGCAATGCAATATTGTAAAATAAATAAATTCTGATACCTGACTCAGCTTTATGATCTGGTGATTTACATAACAGAGAGGTTCAAGCTGAGAGAAATGTATATTATTATGATCAAAGTCAATAGCATTTTTTTAATGAAAGAAATTATACTTTTATACAGCAAGGACATATTAGATTAATCAAAAAAACTGTAAAGGCATTTATATGTTATACAAATACGTTCAAACAGAAAACACATTTATTTTGAATTGTAGGTTAATAATAATATTCACAATATTAGTGTTTTGACAAATAAATGCAGCGTTGAGCAGAGGAGACTTCTATAAAACATCTACAAATATTCCTGAATTAGTTTTGAAGCTTTGTGTCTGCATTGAAGCTATGAAGTCTTATAAGGTCATCTAAGATGATTTTGGAATTTGAACTAGAACGATATTTTAATTTGGCCAAATGTTGGGAAGTTCAAGCTGAAAGAAATGTACATCATAAATATGCCTTTTAATTTAGGAAGGAAATTACAGTTCCAGTGAAAACAGTGTTTTAATTCATATTTGTTTGTGCTGAAGTTTCATGACCCATAGATGCTTGTGTACTGTTATTGTTCTGCACAGCTGCACTTTTAAATTTATGATTTTATATAACAGCAAGGGATGTGCTACATGTTTTTAATGCAAAGTTTGACATATGATGTTTGCACTGATAAAAAAGACTATGCAAGTGTAGAATAAGTATAGAAATAACCCTTTAAAGCACTTTGTATGTTCATGTCATGTGTGAGCTACATGTTTTGTTTGTGTTGCAGTATTGGAGCTGTTTTCCATGCTGGGTGTCTCATACACAGCTCTCTCGCTTTCTTTAGCTTCTCTCTGTGAAATCCAATAGATCTGAGACTGCTGAATCAACGCATCTAGTCTCAATAAGCCCAACTTAACCAGCAGGCACAATATGTGCTGTGTGGTCAGTGCACTTTCAGTATTTTATGAGTTGATTTATGTGTGTTAATCACAGTACTGAGGTGAAATGTGCAGAGCTAAATAGTTTCTTTTACGAAATGAATGCTTTTATAGCAAGGATACATTCAATTGATCAAAAGTGACAGTTTATCATGTTACAAAAGGTTTCTATTTCAAATAAACACTGTTCTTTTGAATGTTCTATTCATCAAAAAAATCCTGAAAATAAAATCTCGGATTCCATAAAAAAAATATTTCTTATTGTTTTCAACAATTATAATAATCAGAAATGTTTCTTGAGCAGCAGATCAGCATATTATTCTGATTTCTGAAGATCATGTGACATTGAAGACTGGAGGAATGATGCTGAAAATACAGCAGAGCATCACAGGTATGCATAACATTTTACATTTTAAATGCAGCCTTGGTGAGCAGAAGAGACTTCATTCATAAACGCTGAAAAACTTTTGAGGGGTATACAGCATTGTGTCTGCATAGTGACGCTATGAGGTCTTATAATGCTTTCTAAGTAGGCAGCTCACTAGATTTTGAAACAGAGCTGAAGAGCAAAAGCATGGCAAGTGTACATCAGCAAGTGTGAATGAATGTAGCACAATCCATTTCCAAGCACAGTGGGGAAAAACCCTATTTCCTCAAACTTCGGCTGGCAAACAGCCCAGAGATCTCAACAGAAGCAAAACTAAAAGAGTCCGGTCCGTCTGAAGGCACCGCAGTGACACGCTTAAACAAATACAATGAGCCTCCTGCCAAGACGACAGAATGAATTATGTGCAGCGTCTCGATCCTCGGCCCCCGGAAGACCACTGAGAGTCTGTGAAGGCTATTTGAGGTCTGATTAAGTGCCTTTTACGAGAGCCGTGAAACATGGCTTTAAATCTGACGACTGAGGCAGCGCTTAGTGCTTTTCTCAGATCTGATAGAGCAGAGTTCACACTGCAGTTCACTGGCTTTACTTCTCTGTAGAAATTATCAGAATTGTGTCACTCCAATCCTTCTTTCATTCATGCAACAACAACAACAACAAAAATTACTAAATTGTTCCTGCTGCATACAAAAGCAGATTAAAAAAGTGCCTAGACCTGCTCCACAAAGATCAATTTCATGCAGACAAAATATTTTAGAACTAAAATTTAATGATTTAAACACAATATATAATTTTTTTTTTCTTTTCTTTTTTTTGCATGACATTAGATTTTATGTATTCATTTTCTTTGAGGACGCAAGCATGGAAATTACAATTTTCAAACTGGAAAATAGCTGAGTAAATGTTAAAATATTATCCTTGTTTAACAGAAATAATAAATGCATACGAGTTTGAAACAACATGATAATAAAAGAGTTAATTTGCTCTACAGTCTGCTAAATGCAATTATAATGAACTATTACGAAGATATTAAAATTAGAAGCTCTTTTGAAACAATGTGTAGTACTATGAAAATAACTATATATATAATATTTAAATCACTCATTTCTAAGTGAACTGTTCCTTTAAGAGCCAGATGAAAAGAGAGCTGATTGATGGATGTTGACTCATGAATGAATGGACGGCGGCTGATGTCATCGTCTGATGTTCGCCCTTGCAATCTGACACATTATAAAAGTGCCCACAACTGGTTTGGTTGTGCATGCTTCAGTTGCAACAAAACATACACAAAGGCCATCCATTACTGTAACTGACAACTGGAATGATCAGTTCAGGGAACCGTGGTTTGAGAAAGCTGAGCTTCCAGACAGGAATAACAACATTGCACAGTGACATTTCCCATTCATCACACTGTCTAACACAAGCATGCATGTGATATTTGCACTTCAGTGTGTGATGATGTTTCATTCAGTGCTAGGAATGGCTTTCAAGATATCAAGGTTGGTTTAATCAATTAACACTTATGCTGCTGTGCAAGCAACGTTCTCGGAATGTTCTAGCAAGGTTCTCAAAAGATTAGCAGAAAAGCATTTGAAAAACAACTGTTCTAAAAGGTTTTAGTTGGACGTTTTTTAAAAATGTTACTACTTGTTTCAGAACATCAAGAGAACATTCAAAAGTAACATTCACATGATAAAAACGATAAAATGGAATGTTCATATAAAACGTTACAATAAACACTGAAATCATTGAGGCTTTTGTTTTTTATTTTCCCGATGGTAAAAAATTATCAAAAAATAGATATGAGCACAAGACATGAATATACAGAATAAACCCATGAACACGCTGATTAAAGTTTTGTGCTCATGCAAAGCCACAACAAATCTAGCTGTGTCGTGTTGATCAGGATTTGTAGAACTGCTTTACTCAAACCACTCTTTTCCCAATAAAACAACACAGTTTGAGTAAGCATTATCATTGTTAAGATGTGCAAATCAATTTCTTAATCTCAACTAGATTTTATGAATTCTTGGAGTATCGATAACCTGTGCAAATATACAACTAAACTAAATTAAGAAACAATCTGCCAGTACACAGAGCTGAGCACAAAGTCACTATAGTATGATTAAACCAGTCACTTTGCCTGAAAGTCATGATTAAAGTGCTTCAGTCTAGTGCGGATCTTGCCAAGCACCCCTGAATAAACTCTTCTGATCTTATCTGTAGTTAATGCAATGCAATGCAAAGATCCGTGTAATGTTTCAATCATTTACTCATTAAAGGAACACCCCAAAACTTGCTGAAAATGGACATCTTAATGATTAATTTGTTTCTTACAAACACGCATCTCTTGTCTTCTCAAGATGTTAGCTGATGGAGTGGAGGGGTGTGGATTATTGTAATGTTTTTATCAGCTGTTGCTGTTTGGACGGCACCCATTCACTGCAGAGGATCCACTGTTGAGCAAGTGATGCAATACTACATTTCTCCAAACCTGTTCTGATGAAAAAGACTCATTTTCAGCAAACATCCAGTCTCTAACAGAACACGTTTGGTTGATGTGACTCTCATTTGTGTTTCTTGTAGGAATGCACAATATTGGATTTTGGCCGATATTCGATATGTCGATATTTTCAAAATAATTTTGGCCGATGCAGATACCGATATCGATATATATACACATTTTTCGCCTGATATATTTAAACTTTAATTTTACTGAAGAGAAATCCATGTATCTCTTCTGTACTGATTCTACCATAAATTTATTATTTTACAAATGTAGACAGACATTCACATCTGAAAAACAGGTTAATTATTTCACTTGGAGAATATCGGTTTGGCTCATCAGCAGAAATATTCATATCGGCCGATACCGATGATGGTCATTTTAAGCTTTTATCGGCCGATACCGATGTTGTGCCGATATTATCGTGCATCCCTAGTTTCTTGATTAGATGTGTAAGGCAGACAAACAAAATGTGCAGTGCTGTGTTGAGCCTTGATCACATGATCACAACAAAACAGTCAGTGCTGCCAAGGTCAGCGGAATATTGCAGCTTACGGATTCCATGCGTGATGTACAGATCATGACACCAGCGGAGGGCCTGCATGCACTGTGTCACACACCACTTGTTTTCTGGGAATCGACTGAGCTTGAAGGACAAGTGAACGACACACTCACCACTGCTGCAGATTCAGCCTAAATCAAGATATTGATTTAGATACATCCAACTGAAAGCAAATGAAGGAGAGTGATCAAGATGTTGGAGCATCAAACCATCAGTCCAAACACAGACACAAATGCTCGTCCAGCAGTATGGGTGGAGAGGGAGTTGTAGTATTAATGGAACAGACTGTTATCCGACTGGACTGGGCTGTAGTGTAACTACTGTACATACTGTACACCAATCCATTCTCTGGAGTCCTGTAGCTTATGTATAGTGGTGTTGAAAAGCACCATTAATCAGATGTATTAATAGAGTCTGATGCTGCTATTTCTAACAGTGGTGATGGTAACAACTTTAGGAAGTAACTAAAAAGGCATTACTCAAATCTTCTTTAAATAAATAAATTACAGCTATTTACACTGCGTATCGCCAGCAGTGTATCGCAAAAATCGTTCAAAATTTTGGCTCAAATTAAAAATAACGAAATAAATCACTAAATAAATAAATAATGCCCTGAGGCCATCTATTATGAAAGCTGGCACATAGGTAAAATATTTAACATTTTACACACACACACACACACACCTTCTGATAAGTTGGAATACAAAGGCAGGGCTTACGGTGACAACACTTTTGTTTTACATCCATGCAAAGCATCAGGCTGCTGTGTGTGAATGTTTATATTCTTGAGGGACAGTCCCAAACACACACACACAAGCACAGCCAAAAACACAATTAGAGTGGAGCCTCCTGATCGGATGGACAAAGCTCGCCTTGACTCTCGTTTCACTATGCAGATACGGATCTCATAAAATATCCACTTACTGTATCTTTATCTTTGTTGTTGATAAACCTGAAAAGAGCCTCGAGTCTGCTCTTCAATGACGGTCTACATGTACACACACTGACAGACTGTCAAAATGACACAAGAGTTATTTCCAGGAATGAAACATTTACTAATCGGGAAAATCAAAGCTTTAAAGTGCTGCAGTAAATCTGAGCAGCTTTTACCAGGCCATAACCTTCAACCTTTGTCCTTCATAACACACATTATGAATGGTCTGCACTGTTCAGACAGACAAACAAAGAGCACAACACTTGAAGTCATTTTATAAACCAGCAGTGAGGAAATAAAGCATTTGTTTCGTAAAAAAAAGAGAAAAAAGCAGCACTTCAAATTTGTCCTTATCTTCCTGAATAAATCTTGATACCATCTATAAAAACACTGTAACTTGTGACTTCCTTGCCTGTGTAAAGAGACAGTTCATTCAATCTAAGCTGCAATAACAGCTCATTATGAGCTTCCACATTTATCTTTACAGCAGTACATTTCAGCAGCTATTGTTTTATAAATCTGGCACAGTGTAATCATACATTACACTTGTCCAGACAGAAAACCTCCAGTCCCCAAGAAAAACAGCATTTAAATATGTTTCAAAATGAATGAATCCTTCACTGGCACAAAACAATTTATAATATAATTATCAATGTAATAAATACAAAAAATAGCTAATATAATCATACACAAAAATATTAGAAATATTAGAATAAAAACATATAAAATATTTAAAAAAATTAAATATATAATATTAACAAAAATGATATTAATATACATACATATATTTTGTATTTACTATCTTATAATCTAAGATGGATAGATACTTAATAATATAATAAATACAATTTGTATATAATAATTGTATTTAATATATTGTTATGTAATATATAATACATATGAAGTATAAACCAATTAACATATAAATAGTTATAATTAAAGATATAACAATATAATACATGTTTTATATATATATATATATAAAAATTCAGTTTGTTGTGAGAGTTTGGTGGAGTCTTTTACTCAAGGGCAGGGTGGAAAAATCTCATCAATGACTGACAAGACATGATTGATTGATTGACAGCTTATGAGCAAGGTTTGAGGAATGTTGAAGTGAGAAGCTCTCTGATCAACACAATTCTTCTGGTCCTTCTTAAAGTCACACTTACTCTACAATCAGTGCTTGTGTTGCACCCATAATTTCTAAATAGTGTCATTTACCCATTGTCGTGTTGTTCAAAGCTCCCTTCTGTGAAAGACAAGAGGAGATGTTTTGAAGAATACGAATCATTCTACTCTTGTGTGCGAGTTTAAAATGTGGAGAAAACAGTGACAGAATTCTCACTTTTGAGTAAAATACTTCTAAACCCAAATAGCAGTATATTCAACATTATGCAATACAACAAAAACCAGAGTTAAACTCGTCTAGGCTTATGAAATTATGTAAAAACGTATTGAACTGAATGCAATATGTACAGTAGTGTGATTTTGTATTGTAGTGTAAAGTGGGCGGGGCGAAACCTATCAATACTTCACACGCGATCAATCACTGTAACAGGTCGATTGTAGCTGAGCTGTCATTTCTCCAAATGAACTGAACACCCAACTTCTAAATAAAGCACGAACTGTCTGTCTCCTGAGGAAAAGCACTTGACTGACTCGGGATGCACTGAGCTAACACAAGCAGCGCTGAGGCCCTTGAGCGCTCACAATCTGTTTTAGAGCTCGTCTGACCGTCGCTTACCTCGATCTTGTCCACGTTCCGCGCGCAGCCGACCACCTTCATGCCGTGCTGGACGAGAGCGCGAGCCACCGCTGCTCCGATCCCGACAGACGCTCCGGTGACCAGCGCGACTCTCCCCTTCCAGCGCTGCATCATCACCATCAAAGGCGCGCGATGTCACAATGTAACACTGAGAGTTCTAATCCGCGCCGGACTGAAACAATGTATCAGCGGATCAGAAGTGCAGCGCGCGTGCAGGAATATCGCCGAGTCAGACTGGGATCAGTGAACGTGTTAAAGGCGGGATCAAATCACTCCAGCCCTCCCTGATCTTCTGCGGTTAACACCCAGGAACAGCTCGACACACACGGATCCCACCCTCGCAGAAACCGCGATTAATTATTAACGGCGGCGGAGATAAGAAGAAAAAAACCCAACAACAACAAAGACAGAGATTTAGGTTGCTGTTGCCGCCTGCACGGTGTTTCTACTCCTAAATTGATACTGTAAACAAACGCTGTATTATTGAAAATTTGTATAAACCACTCAAAAAATACTTATGGTTAAATGAAAGGTGCTGGAGGAGGCAATTATAAAAACCAAAACAAGCATGCAACCAGAAATATCAAATTTAAAAAGTGCAATATTTTTTAACATCATTGGGATATTTTTTATCGTTTTTATTAATAGTTTATTATTTTTTATTTGTATATTTAGGGCTTTAATTATGCAAAAATGTTATTTATTGCTATTGATTTAGCTGATAAAGCTGAGATAAAATAAGTTGTAACAATTTAATTTTACATTTATTTCATTTCTTGTGGTTTTAGTAACTCAAGTTATTCTTATTATGGTCACTAGAACTTATTTTTTTTAGCTTTCAGTTATCTCTTAGCTCACTATGATTATCTGTACTTTAAGCATGAGGAGGAAAAAGCTGAAAAACACACCATCTAGTGATGACTGACTATATTTTTGACATTTAACAAGCCTTATGATGATAAAATGAGGTTATTAACATGAGATCTTTTAAAGGTTTTTTTCTTTTTTGTTTGCAACCTTTATATGAACATAAGCCATTTCTATATGCTAACATGTTTATGAAACCCAATTACACACAGAAAACTTTCAAATCTGATGCATATTAATAAATATTCTTTATTTTGTAAATTTCGCACATTGCTTTCAACATCACATCCAGTCACTTCATAAATGGATGTTTTCATCTCCCAGTAAAATCATTTTATTCAGATATTTATTTCTGTACACATTCATCAGTACAATTCTTGCCACTAAGACGGTCACAGTTAATGAAAAAAAAAAAAAGATAGAAATATATAACAAACAATACATTAAGACTACCAACACCTAACCCTACAGCCAAGGCCTGCAAGCTCCAGGATCCATTTAACAGCTGTGTTCCTAATGACCTGCTCCCTTATCAGTGTCAAGAGAGAAAGGAAAAATAAAGCCAGCTGTGATTGGTTGAGAAAGAGTGAAAGAGGAGGGGCCATAAGGGGAAGATGTGTATATAGATACAAAAGATGTGAAACGTTACCTAACAAACATGAACATCATCAAATACAGCGCTGAAACTGATTCTCTTACCCGTTTGGTATTTCTAAACTCAATGCAGCAGTGATCATGAGTGTTTTGACGCTCTATAAAAATAAGTGTGAGTTAGTGTGTGTGAGTCTAGTTGACGCTGGTGGCCGGCAGCCACTCGCCGCGGCAGTATTTGGTGAAGCGATCTTTAAGGTGCTGTCTGTACTGGTCTCGTGTGCGGTAGAAGGTTTTGTTGTTCTCGACAAACGACTGGATCTCGTCCTGCGTCAGACAGGTCTCTTCATCTGAAGTCACTTCAGATTCATTCTGTGCACAAAGAAAATCACACTTTAAAAATCACTGATCATCAGGCGATCACTGTTCTACAGTCTATTGAGTGCATCAATCTATTAGAGGTAGACAAAGGAGATAATGTCCTTCTTTTATGACAATAATTACAATTATGTAGTTGGAGGAGAAAATGAGATGGGAGTTCTTCGACATTAAACAGTTCATGCAGAGCTAGACAAGACGAGTGTTTGAGGTTAAAAAGTATATAAATTTTCTTTTTTTTTTATTTAGATAAGACTCTTCTTCCTTGACTGGGATCATTAAAAATCCTTTGAAACTGCATTTAAACTGCATTTTGGAAGTTCAAACTGAAGTCCATTGTTATGGAGCGAAATCCTTGAAAAGATTTGCTCAAAAAACAATTTCTTTACGACTGAAGAAATAAAGACAGACCGACATGAACATCTTGGATGACAAGGGGGTGAGTACATTATCTGTAAATTTTTGTTCCTTTAAGGAGGCAGCTTATACCTGAGAGACTAACTGAAAAAAAGAAAAAGAAAATGATGTTTAGGAACTGTCAAACTAAAATTTCTTAAATTACTATAACTAAAATAAAAATGACAGCTATATGGACTTTTAAAAAGCTCAAAAACTAATTACTAAAACATAAATTGTTGCCTTGAAATCTAACTCAAAAGTGTCCTAAAAAAACCTTAAGTACTAAAATTATAAAAAATTAATGCTATATGGAGATATTAAAAAAAGAAATCGCTAAATGAATGTGTCAAAAGCATATAATAAAACTACTAAAACATAAGCTAAAATGAACTGAAAATTGAAAAGTAGGGATGTACCAGTAAAGGTTTTAAGTGATGATCACTCTTATGTGTTAAACAAAACTCATGAAATACATTACTTAATTGCAGAGAAAACAAATATATAATAAACTAGGTTAGATGACAAATCAGCAACTGAATAACACATTTTGGGTACACATTTTGTTAGGTGAAAAAAATGTACATTTGATTGGTAAAAATAAGTGACCTTAAGGCAGTGCTAAATCTGGTAAACAAAAAAACAATGCAGTATCAGTCCATAGCGATTATATTGGTGTATAAATAATATTAAAATAACACTGGTTCACAGGTGGTATCAGACTCACCAGTAACTCCATCAGGCTTTTGGCACAGCTGTTCTCCTGTGTGCAGGTGTCCGGTGAGACGAGCTGACTGTGGAAGTGTCTGCTGCTGCTCACACGAGGAGTGAAGCTCTCACAGGATTCACAGCACGGAGCTACTTTGCTTTTGCACAGATGCGGTGAAGGGAAGGGAGACTCGTGAACAGCAGCAGATCCAGATCCTCTGCTACTGCGATCTGCTTCAGATCCCTACGAGAGACAAGAAAAGATCACAACCAGTGCCTTGACGACATGCATCCCCAAAAATATCTGAAATATTTGGATAGTAAGTCATTTCATACATTTTAGCTTTAAAGTTTTGATTGTTGTTGAATTGGATACCAGTGTCAATGCTTGTGTATATATAAACACACACACACACACACACACACACCGGTTCTAATTATTATTTGTAATGTAATGTGTTATGTTAAGTTGAATAAAAATACATATAGAAAGTCATATGTTGTTCAACACGATCAAATTATCTGAGAAACATATTGAAAGCAACTAATAAAAAGAATTCAAAGCAGCCCGTACAAAAAAAGTTATTGGCTACTTTGTCCAAAACAGCTGGGAACTCACATGCTCACTCCTGCAAAGTGCCGCCTTGTTTTTTCTTTTCTTCTTTTTGTTTTTGCCCTTTGTGTTGTCTTCAGAGTTAGCCCAGCACTCCACACAGCTGTCCACAGCGTCCTCTTCCTTCTCCTCCAAGCAGCGATGACTACACGGGTATTCACCTGATGATACACATAAATATGATCATTATCAAGGAATCCTCTATACGTGATCCGGACTACACATAAAAATGTCAGGAGCTTTTGTAAAACAGCAAGCTTAAATCTGATTGGCTGGCTTTAATCAGTCGCCTTAAGTCACTATAGACCTGGAGATTGACAAATCGTCACCGAATGTATTTCCATACCCGTTTCCTCATGGTTGCACATGCCCTCGGTGCAGGCCACGTCTGAGCCCTCTCTGGATCCCGTCTCGCTGCCCTCCAAACTAGAGCAGTAGCCACAGTCACTGCCGTTACTGTGAGGCAGCAGGGCTAGAGGAACGAACAGACACAAACTCGACAGTCAGGTGCATTCTGGGTAACTCGCATGCATGATTCCATTATTAAAGAATAAGAAAAGCTGTCTTTACCTTTCTTGGTTTTGGGGGAATGCAGGATGGAGGCGGTGCAGGTGCAGGATGAACTCTGGCTGGTGATGATGACCTCTCCACTGCCACACGACTTACAGCCGCCGTCCACAGACTCAGACGAACCCTGAGCAAAGAGAATGAGGGTGACGGAGAAAGACCAATTCAAGAACAGCGTTGAGTAGCAAAAAACTGTTTTTTTAGCAGCTTGACAGAACAATTTTCACTTGCAATGTTTTTTAATGTTTTACTGTACATATATACATCTTACATTCAATAGAGTTAGCTGAAATGAAAGCCACATTATTTTATACAATTAAAATTCCACTTTTATTTAAATTTATTTATAAAAATGTTATCAAAAGTAACAACAAATACATTTACAATGTTACAAAATAATTCTATTTCATAATAATGCTGTTCTATCCCTGAAAGAATATATACATAAAGAATAAAAAACGGTTTTCAACACTGATAATAATCAGAAATTAGCATATTACAATGATTTCTGAAGGACCATGTGACACTGAACACTTCCATTTTTGGTTTGCAAACCAATCAAGTGCTTACATGCGATCTCGATCGTATTAGAAAAGGATTAAACCACTCCCTTTCAAGAGCAAATTGTTTACATGAAGGCTTTTCAGTCTGATTCAGCTGACAGATTCTATAGTTTCATGCAAAAAAAGTACTTCAGGCAGTACAATAAACAGTGCTATTAGAGAAGACGAAGTGAAGGAGAGGAACAGACACACATTAGATCACTCATTACCTCATCAAGACTTTTATCCTTTTCCCCCTCCGCCTCTTGTTCGAAGCCACACTTGTTTTTGCGTCTGTTCTTGCGTTTTTGTCTCTTCTTCTCCTGTTTGAGTTCTTTGGCTCTCTCCTCTTCTGAGAGCTCCTCACAGAGCTGCTCCAGCCGGCTGATGCCCTGAACCCTCTCCACCGCCATCTGCACATCATTTAACACAAATCAAGTGAGCACATTAAAATACACGACACAGTAGGAATTAAGGGCCAGGTTTACTAAACAGGGAAAATTAGTGTGAAAGTGTAGATGGGAGTGGAAAGTTCTCTGGCTCTAATGCATAAAAAAAAAAAAAACTTCCCGTAAGGATAAATGCAATAAAACGGGTGTTAAACAATGGTGCAAATACCAGTAAATCGTGTTGCGTGATTAATTTAAATACTCTCCCAACATAAATCATTAGGGGTGTACCGATTCGCTCGTTTTATCAATGCATCGATTACAAACCCTGACGATGCATATGCATCGATCTTAAAACATGACTTTTGAATCGTGAATCGCCAAATCTAGGACAGTAATAGATTTAAAACGCTAAGAATCAAATGAATCGCGATTTCTATAGCGATTCAATGCTTTCAAAATATATACACATTAAATTACTACAAGCACGGATTAATGCAGACCTTGAACTGTGTTCGTGCTCCTCTATTACCGCTCGAGACCGTCACAGGATTGCGCTCGTGCTCCGTTCGTCTCTGCGCAGCTGATGTGTGATCCCTCCTTAGGACTCGTGGCCAGTAATACTAAAGTTAAGTAGCTGTATTCTATTCTGTAGTTTGTCAATGGCTCTCTGCATCTTACCGACGGCGTTGCCTGAGCAGTCGAACGCTGTGTATTTAGTGCATGGATGGAGCAGAAATGTAAGTGTCTAAATCATACACACAGTTCCATTGAATGATAAATGTGTTTTAACAATGTTGTTGAACTGAAAGTAAACCGTTAAAATAACCACAGCATTAACAACGACCTTGAAATAAGAGCGTGATGTTTATCTGATAATATCAGATGCATGAAAGTAGCGTTTGTGGTTTTAGCAAACAGACAACGGGTGCGTTTTCTCTCAGCATCATTAGCTGATAGAAGAAAAAGTTAAACAGCATTTTATTTGGTGAAAATTAGATGCAAATTTTTCACACTGAATTTTTTAAAGTACTAAATTTAATGAAGAATAAATAAATCTAATCGTTTTTAATGATTTTATTAGTTTGGATGTATACCCTACTGACAGAAAGTAACATTTAAGATTGAAATGACTCTCAGCACGAACACCACATGAGAGCTTTACCTCGAAGCTTTTGCGGAGCGCATCAATGCCCAGATAGAAGAGCATCTGCCACGTCTGCTCTTCTGCTCGTAGCTTCTGCCAGATTCTGTGCAGCCGCTCGTACAGATGTATTCCTAGACACGTCAGCACCTCCTCCTGTGCGATATCTATGGTCTTCGCGTGTCTCTCTCGACGCCTGTAAGTGAGCCAAACACTCTTAATGAAGGTATATCTATCTAACTTCCAGTAGATTATATGGTGTGACTTTAATGCACGTTACACAGCATGAGGACTGGATCACTCACTCATAACCCCCAGCGAACTCTGGTTCTGCTCGGCCCAGTAAGTGTGCGATGAAATCAGTCTCGCAGCAGACGTGTATGTGGTGCTCATGGGGACAGCAGCGTAACCCCTCATACAGAGACGCACAGTAGCCCTTCTCCTTACTGCAGTCCAGATCTCCTACTAGGATGTTATACGCTCTCAAAACCTTGTTCTTACAGTCCGTACAGAACCTGAGAATGATGTTGCAGAAAGAGAAAAACAATAAATACATTTGTCTCGGAGCCAATTCAGAGAAATATGTTGAGGTCACAAGCTCTCACCGGTGTTTGTGCAGGTATGTCTCCAGAGTCTCCAGTAAAGAGGTGCTGTCAATCAAAACCACTTCATCACGACACTCCTGTGACATCAGTTCCCACACGTCCATCCAGCTGCCCCTGCAGGACCAAACAACCCACTGATATTGTCACTTGTAACATTTTTACCCCAGGATTGATTTCCAGTGGCATTTTTATATTGCACTTTGTAAGTGCATTTTTTATAATTACATCATTAAATGAATATTATTTGTTTTTTAATGTAAAATATATTTATAAAATGTATTTTGTACAGGTTGTTACCAATGAATCTGCCAGGGCACGTTTATTCACACGGTCAAAAACTGCATAATGTTATGAAATTGAAGTAATTGATCTCATTTTACATAAAACTGCACTATATATAATGGAAAAGTAAAAACAGGAACTGTATTATTACGACAAAAAGTCTTTATTGGTTATCGGTCTCTTGTAATATATAATATATTTTTTATTCATTTTATTAATGTCAAATGTCTTCATAGATTTAATTTATTTCTGTAGAGGCATTATATGAACCCTTATGTTGAATTTGGGAGGCATTTTTGTTCATTTTGATGGCAGATTTGCCCCAAGCACACATTAATTTCCGACCCTGACCACTACTCACCCAAGATTTTCATATCTTCATTTACATAATAACAATTTTGGTTTGGTTATGTTGTCAAGGAAGCACAGAAGAAAAAACACCAAATGTAACATGACGATTAAAAACAACAACAAAGTTACTAACTCACCCTAAAGGCTTCGGTTTGTGCGTGTCTAAAGAGTGCAGCTGACAGCGTTTGTTCTTTTTACTCATGGGAATAGAGTCAATTATGTTGTTTACCTTTGACCTACAACAAGGAAAGAAAAAGCACACATATTAAAATGAAAAACACAACTAAATCATACAAGCAAAGGAAAACAAACTAACAGACGAAATGATTCAAACTGCGTGTCCTTTACTTAATATAATGCATTCCTAAGAGCTTCCATAACAGTTAATATTTTCCCTGCCCATCATTTTACCTTGAAGAAAATTTACAAAAAAGAAAGATTTTCTTGCGAATCTCACATTCAAATAAGCCCAGAAACATTTAATAAAAAGTACAAGATTTTAAGCGGACTTCAGTTGGTTTGAGGCAAATGTCGGACACTAAACAGTGTCTGTAACTCTTACCCGTGAACATAGAAGAGTGTGTAGAGCTTCCTGGGGTCTGTGAGACACGCGCGTGTGACTGACAGCACTCCTGAGGATCCCACAGTGAGCGGATCTAGTGCAAAGTACCCAGAGTCTGTGAGCTGAGAGAACAGATGCTCCACGCTGCGCCGGCATCCCACACACGGCACCGACTGAGACAGAGCGCTGAACACCTCTCGAGACATCACCATCAACGCCATGTTCAGGTCCTGCTGCTTCAGCATGCGGTGATGCTGGTGGACAAAAAACACAGGTGGGGGAAGGTGAAGCTGGAAGCCAGAAAAGTCGGACTATATATATATTTTTAAAGTCTCTCTGTCAAGCTGGTAAATTGATAATCTATATCAATACACAGACATATATGAACATGTCATTGTTTACCTCAATAAACTGCTTCATTTGTGAACTGTTGATCTGATAGCTATCAAAGTCCAGAATACTTTCAGGAAACTCCATCACCATCTACAACATAAACATACATAGATATCATCAAAATAACACAGCGCTTCTTCCTATAAAACTGTGCCTTTAGTTTGTGTTCAGTAAAGCATGTATAGGGAAACATGCAACTGCTTAGTACAAAAGTGCCTGCAAAGGCAAACTTCTAAACAGTTTAATAGTATTAGGAGCTAAAATACACCAATTGCCGGATAAATCACACACAATATTGTCTAATTTTTAAAAAGGGTCATGAGCTGTTGTACCCCGTTCAGAAGGAAGGCGATGCAAAGACTGTGCTTTTCCACAAATTGGCTCTTAACAGCATCTTGTTGTCTTCAAAGCATCTTTATTGTTTGATTCCTGTATAGCCCTGCGTCCGTCTCTTGTTATTTACACTATGTGAGCGAATGGGTGGGCGGAGCTAAAAAGACAGTAGTGTTGATCTTCTGAGGAAGAGGCGGGGTTTAGCCTCACTATTACATCATAAAGTGGCACATT